>NW_018742669.1:0-421671 GCF_001683475.1 Chenopodium quinoa
AAAACAGCAGACGAAATCAATTCCAATATAAGGGACTGTATGAGAAAAATGGTTATACTGAAAATTATGTTCTATGTTGGGGCCAATGCTTGTTCCTGGTAGCTAAATATGCAAATTTGTTTAATGTTTGAAAGTTCAAGCGACGTGGATGAGAAGAATAGACCTGTTTCTAACAGCATATAAGTGAAGGTAAAAATTCTGCATCCACTATTTATTGTAAATAAGAATCAGTCTGTAATTTACCTGAAAGTGAATTCTATCTTTCACAGCCCATTAGGTAGTCAGCTATAAATAGTGGTAATGGAAATAAATTTAACATTTTAACTGTAATTTGGCATACAGAGTAACATCCTAATGTCCATAGTAATGCAATCTCATCCCCAAACTTGTGTGTTTTTTCATAAATGTCCATTACCACCCAATACCACTCTCCCAAGTAGTAATGGATGGTAATGAAAATTTGTGAAGAATAAGAGATAATTTGAGGGTGAATTAGCATTACCATGGGATTGGACATTGATTTTTCTTACATAGCAATACACAAATTCATTCTCATTACCACTATTTATCACCACTTACCAATCAGGTTGTAGACTTTTTGTCTTCTAACCGCTCAATACTTTGGGCTAGCAAAAGACTAACACAGAAAGGGAAATTTTGTAAGGAGCTTATGATCTGTTGATCTAAGCAACATGTTTGTTCATTCTTCATCAGATTATGTAAGCTTAGTTTAGTTGATGTTCACCAATGCAAAGAGTGGTACACAATTAATAAATCCAAAACAACAAAGGTGTGCTATGTGACAAGAAAATTAGTATCTCCTTTGAAGTTCACGTGTTTGAAACTCCGTTCTGTGCCACAATAGCGCTTACATAATAAAGTGATGCATCTTTTCATAGTAATTTGTGTTTGAGACTGTTGGCTGAATTTGCAAATTAAGATATATACAAAGTCATCATCTATAAACTAATATGGAAGGAGGGAAAATGATACTTATATTTAATAGAGCATTACTAGAAACAGGGAACTAGGGATCATATCTAAACTAAAAAACTTTTTTTTTTTTAAGGAAATAAACAAGGTTCTCGTTACTTTGATACAATTCATAAAAAGTAGGATTACAGCTATAAAATAAGTAAAGATATCATTTTTCCCAGGATATGATTCATGATCTGAAATATGTATTGCTTGTAGCAGGCTCACAGAGAATTTGGGATGCCTGGACTCCAAGCAACCCATTCCCTCCTCTTAACCGAAAAAGGAAAAGCAAAAAAGGAGAACAAAAAAGAAAAGGAACCCCTGTATGATCTTTTTCTTGGTCACCCTTAAATATCTTATGGTATAGTAAAAATGTTATAAAATGAAATCCTTGCAAAATACAATGTAAAAGGAAACTTTACAGAAATTACATGTTTTTTTCCTGTTTAAAAAATTCAGCTTTTGGGTCCAACTCTTCTACTGTAGTAAATATACCATTACCACTTTCTTAAGGAGCACATTTTCACGTTTCATCAATTATAAAAAAAGTGGACAAAAGACTAAAGTGCAATAGCACCATTTAGTGCCTACCTAACAGGATTGAACTTTGGAAGATATGATGTAGGCAATAACCAGCTTCAATTATTCTACATGACATATTAAAAAGAGTTTATTTGTTACTCAGACATTATTTGCTAGTTAGAATTACGAGTACTTGTAAAGTTGTAATAAAAAGATCAACCCGGTTGCAAAAGATATATAAAGCTGTGTTACATGTATTACCAATGATCTAGAAGGTGCCCGCCAAACCATATTTTCATCCTCGAGAAACTGTGGATGTCGACCACCAGCTGATGAGCCGCGACTAGACCCCCCACCACCACCTCCTCCGCCACTACTGCCTTTAAAAATCTTACTCAACCATTTCATAAACCGCGACTTCTTCTCTGTATTCGGATGAGCCGAAAGCCCTGCTCATCATTATTACAAACCACTTCAGAACTTCATAACTATACTCATCATCTAAATTTCAATCAAGACATAATTTTTTTTCTAAATAACAATAATATTACTAAGTCCCATATAATTAAACAGAACATGATTAAGCGCGAAGCTCGAGAGTTCATTGAGGCATTTTATCGAACACATGGCTGTATACCCAAATACAAATTAAAAAAAGGCGGCAAAAGGAAAGAAGCTTACCATAAATACAAGGCTGAGAAAAGTGTTGAATTTCAGTGGAATCAGCCATGAAAATGGAAGTGTAAAGCTAATAAACCGCCGGAGTTTGAAGGGGGGAATCGAAAAGCGAGAAAGGGAGGTTTTATGGAATGAAAAGGACCCAAAAATTGAAGAGAGAGAAAAGGAAAGAAGAAGAAGAAGAAAGGAAGAAAAAGAAGTAAAGGGTGGGAAAATAAAGGAGTAGTACAGATTGAAGAAAGGGGGCATCGTAAAAAAAAGGCAAAACCCAGAAAAAAATAAATAAATAAATAAATAAAAGGAGAAATACAGAGAAGAGATTCTTGGCTTGGAAAAAGGAATGAAGAAGAGAAGAGAGAGAAAGAAAAGGATTGATCAAAGGGGAGGGAATCTATTGAGGAGGATGATCGTTGAAAAAGGTGGTTTAAACGGCTCAAAGAATTTGGGGAAATTCGATTTCTGTGGAACTGGGTTAAGGAATTATTTGGAATTATGGAATTTTTTTATTTTTTTTTTGTGTGTGTTTTAATGGAGGAATATGAATATCTTGTTTCTTTCTACTGTATCATTTGATTTGAATTTTAAGGGTTTTTCCCGGGTAAAAATTAAATTAGTGTTTTGAGTTTTTGACTCAGCTGGGGACGGCTAAAGTTTGATGAATGATGATTGTGCCTTTTTATTTTCAACCGTCCTTTTGCGAGGGCGTTGGGTCCGGATGGCTGAGAGAGTGATGATACGGTCATATGGATGATGTTACGCTGAATTGAGATAAAATGAACTGATATCAAAGTAAAAAATGAATTAAGTTAACTCCCTTGGAGTAGAAAAATAAGTTAAGTTGAGTTTAACTTAAATGAATTGAATAATTTTAAAAGAATATAATTTTAGTGGGGCAATTTTTTAGTAGAGACTAAAATGAGTATATTTAAATAGATTGACGGCGTGTTTTGTTTACTTTTTAAAATAAAAGTTTTGACGTAAACGTGATTTTTTTTTTTTTGGGTTAGCAGGTTAAGCACTTTGAAAGTGGGGGGATAGGTAAGGGAATCCCCACCCCAAAGTGTCTCTAGTGGGGTTTGATTCCACAACCACAAAACTTACCATTAGACCAGGCTATACTTGGTAAACGTTTTTTTTTTTTTTTTGGTAAAAAGAAGACCCATCTTAGAAAGGAGATATAAGGGAAATCTCTTCTAGAATATGTTTGGTGCGATTCGACCCCTAACCTTACACCTGAAAATCGGAAAACTAGCTAACTACTCTAGCCTTCTATCTCTAAAAAAAAAAAAACTAGTTTACTTGGCCCTTTGTCGAACCTGGTATCAAGGAGTGTGAAAGCTAAAATTTGAAGGCACAGTATCGCTATGCTAGACGCTACACTTCCGTAAACGTGATTAATTGGGTCCAACCTGATATACATATTACATAAAAATCAAAAATCAAAGTTAATTAATTAATCTAATCTAATCAAGTCTGAAGTTAATTTTAGATTAGAACAAGTAAAAAAACACAATTTAAGTGCCTATGGGATATTAGATATACTAGGTTAGACTCCTGCTATTCACGTTTTTTCAAAATCAAAAATTTAGCAATTTCGCATAAGAAGAGAAGATCAAACAACTCTAATAATAATTGATATTACCCTTGTAAATCATTAAAATAAAAAAATTAATCCAATAAATTACAACAAAATAGAAAGATATTTGGAAAGCGAAAGGAAAAAAAAGTAGATCCGAATAATTGAATAGATTTAAGCTATAATAGATGTAAAATTTCTGTGCAGTAAAAAATATGGTTGAATACTTGAATTTAGTTTTTTTATTATTTTTTGTATTTGTATTTTTATACTTTAAATTTAATTAAACAGAAATTCAATGTATCATATTACTCCATAATTTACAGTTAAAGAATCAATATTATGGCTTATAAAAAAAAATGGAAGCTTAGGCGGAGAAAAAAAAAAGAAGGAGAAGTTGACACGTGTATAGCCTGGGAGGAAATATGATGTAAACGGTTATTACTTTAGTAATAGTTATAGATTATTCATTGTCATTTTAAGAAGAAAAAAAGTGCATTTTGAAGGAACTCAAGGAATGAAATTGCATGAAAAGAGAGGAATGATCAAAGAAAATTATGTACGAAGTATAAATTGGTAGTAAAGAAGGGCTTTCATTGACTGAATATCTAAAGGGCACAAAGCCACAAATAATACGTAGTAACAACTTATCCGAACTATAATCGACTTGTATATGGAATGATGATCTTGTCACTTGAATATTTCACATCCGCTCTACTCTTATATCATACGGAGTAGCATCTTAATGACCTGCAAATAATCTACGAGTAAGATGAAGTGACAATACATCATATGAATACCCTCCCGATAATTAGCTTAGTATACGTAGTACTACTACTCGTATATAGCAATCCAAAGTACAAGATAAAACCAATCTTTCAAACCACATTCATAATCATACTAGCATTGAAAAAAAATTAAAGGGAGATCAAAAGATAAAGGCATAACATGTACATTATGTGGCTTTATGCATCATCCAACTGATCATTACAAATTGTATATACAGACATTAAATTTTCCAAAATCTTTTCCCTTCGATTTGAGCCTCTGACTAACCAATAAAATCAAACTGCACCAATATATTATTACAGATTTACAGTAGTAATTTATGCTTTAATCACTCCTATAAGATAATTATTCTTTCGAGTAAGAAAGTTTCCTAAAACGTATTTTTTTTTAATCTATAACAATCAAACAGAATTTTGCCTTCTTTTTTGATTGATTATTTATTCATATCACCTTCTTCTTCTTTAAATTTGCAGTACTTTTTGGCAGGACTTTTAAATTTTACAGTTTTGCATCTTTTTTTTTCTTTTCTTTTTCTTTTATCATATATTAAACTTGTATACGTAATATATACATAGTAATTAGATCAATTGTTACAGCTAGTGTACAAGCTTTAACTTTATTTTATCAACTTTATAAAAATGTCTAGCTTTATTAACACAATTCAGGTATGATGCTTCTTGGGATTATATTCGTTGGATATCTGAATCTAAAGATTTAAATTTCAAGTTGCATAAATTCTATGTTTACATGAATGGTTAGCTTTGAACCTTTGTCGTTGTCTCTTTGATGTTACAACTATCTATTTTAAATCTCTTGTTTTTTTATGTGTTGCAACCGTTAATTTAGGATCTTTTTATTAGGTAAACTAACTGTTTCGAGTGAAAACAATGGGACCTTGTCGAAGGTCCGATGAAGTGGAGAAGACTAGATTCGATCCAAGTAATGTTGGGCCGAAGGTTTCCTGCACAGTAAACACACGTAAACTAGCCTCGGGGGTGTTGCCGAGGAAGGCCCTCCGATGCTAAGTCAGTACAGTGCGTAGAAAGAAAACACTATGCAAGAGAATTAGTTGCTTGAAGCTTTGCTTGAATGAATGTACAAATGTAATATTGATGGCTTTTATACCTCTGCATACATGGAGAAGTTGGGCCTTAGCCCCATTGGCTTGCCTTGAGGACTGATCTTTGACTTTAGCACAATTGGAGAGATGAACCTTGACCTTGGGCTTTTAATTGGATCATTTAATGCCTAAGCAATTGGACTAAATTGGACCCAAAACAACTTGCCCCCCCAGACCCGATTTGGAAGGATGACGGGTCGGGTTTGATTTAATCAGAAAAGGAGGGAAGTGAATGATTTAATTAATCCAAAAATTGAATTTAAACCGTAATTAAACCGTAATTAATGAGATAACAACAGTTAAGGCGGATAATTGTGGAAGTTGGACGGATAATGGGCAGTTTAATCGCAAGGTCGTGTGTTTAACGGTTACTTAGTGGGGTATTTAAGAGAAATTGAAACGCGGACTCCCCGTATTCCCATTTTCTGGAGATATAATTAGAGGCACGTCATCTCTCCTCACTTATTCACCAACACAAACCCAGAATCCTCGAGAGAACCCAAGAACCCGCATCAAAACTTCGCAAACTCCCCGAGCCTTAAGCTTAGAAACTGAGACTTGCCACTACCAATTCGTAAATCGGCAACTTTCGCTTCAGATTAAGGTAAATTCCTTTGATTTTAGTTTATTTTTCTTCGAATTTGAACTCCTTCCCTTTTTTTTTCGACTTTTTTTCTTCGAAATTATCAATGGCAAGAGGAGTTAGGGGTAGAGCCCGTGCTCCAAGAAGAGCAAGGCCAATTCCGATCCCAGGAACAGGATTGGGACCTGGAATGGACAAAGAGCAGAGTCTGACCCTGCTGAAGGGATCAGGGCGACTCCAGTTTCCTTGGCTCCTCCTCAGAGAACGGAGGGCCGAGCGCTTCTGGGCGGGACGATGAAGTTCCCGCTGTCCTTTGGGATATCCTTCCCGGGTTTTCAGAGTGGGAGGATGCCGAAGTAGCTTCGGCAATGATAAAGAACCGCCCCTACTCATGGTGGGTGGAGAATGCTCGAACAGTATCGGTTTGCCGAACAAATTGAGTTGCATTACGGCATCCTTGAAGCTGATGGGTATTGGTGCCGAATGCCCGTGGCATCCGATAGAATCCATCGTCCACCCCCGGGGTATGTGGGGGTGTACACAAGACAACTTCAGTATGGGCTGAGGTTCCCTTTGGACGTATTCGTCCGAGACTTGCTGATCCATTACAATATTTCCCTATGTCAGCTAACTCCTACTAGCATCCGAAGGGTGATGACATACTTATGGGTCTGCAAGTTCTTCAGGTATGTGCCGAACCTGCACTGCTTCAAAAAGCTTCATCGGCTAGTGCCAAATATTCAAAGTGGGCACGGAAGTCATGGTTCTGGGTGGTACCGGATTGAGTCTCGGCCCCAGTACCTAACCATGTGACCGAACGACTCTTCAGACAAGGACTGGAGAGGTCAATGGATTTTGGGTTAGGGCACCCACGGACCCGGGCCACCCTTGCGTCTTCAGCGCTCCCCGGTACCTTGCTGAGCCTGATCCCGACATGGGAAGTTAGGTCCCCCGCAGATAACGGCCCAGATCCAAACCTTAATCAACAGAATATCTTCGGCAAGCTGCCGAACCGGGGGGGCAGCGGCCGAATGCAGCATATCCCGGAGACTTGGCTCCCCGATACGCATTATGTTTTCCAAGAGAACATGCTAGCAGCTGTCGGCCTCAGCCGAAAGTTTAAGGATGGTAAGCTTCTTCGGCTGGGGCCGAGGCTTTTTAATTATCTCTTTTTCTCCTCTCACTTCGCTTTTTTTATGCTGTGCCAACCTAACTGAACTGACCTTTCCCCTTTTTCTTTTTCAGAGCGGGACGAGACCAACGTCGGCATTAACTACGCTCGTCTTGGCGTCAACCGAGAACGAGTTGTAACTGATCGGGCCCCCTCTATCACTGAACCGCGGCATAGAGAAGGTTCATCTAGACTCTTCCCACTTCCAAATTGAGGCTGTTGCTCTGTATCAAAGGCAGAAGCCTTGGTGGAAGAAGAGAGATCCCTGGTTTCAGCTGCTGGACGAAGAAGCTGAAGCTGCCCGTACGGCCGAAGAGGTTGCACGGGTTATTGAAGCTTGTGAAGGAGGAGAAGGGTCCTCCAGGGCTGCTGAAGAAGAAGCTGCAGCTAGGGCAGCTGAAGAAGACGAGGCTTTGCTGAAGACCTCGGTGAGCTTTCAGACTTAATTTTGTCTGTTTCTGTTTGTTGTTTTGTTTTTACTCACATTCTTCCTCCCCCCTGTCTTTTACAGTCTGAAGAGAGTAATAGACACAGAGAAGGGAAAGCCCCTATTCGTCCCGAAGACCAGATACAAGAAGAGTCCTCAGACTCAGACATGGACGAGCAGCCGCTTCAGAAAAGGCGCCGAAGAATGGCCATCATCGGCCCCATGACTTTCAGCGGAGGCCGATGACCATCGGCGTCGAAATAAGGGAACCCGAGGAAGGCAATGGATCGCCGAGGTTCCCCGGCCACCACCTCAATCACCTCCAAAGACCCTCTGCCACCTCCCGAGATGGAGGTGGATCAGAAAACTCCCGAACCTAAGGGAGGGGTCCAAGAAGAAGTTCAAGAGAGTGCTGCTGAGCACAAGAATGAGGATGCCGTGATGCCCAATGCTGAGGGTTTCACGGCAGACATTGCAAGAGAGGTTGAGGCTTTCGTCCTCACCCCTGAAGAAGAAGAGGTCATAATAATTGACTCTTCTGAGAAGGAGGATGCTGAGCCATCCAAAGTTAAAGAAGCTCCGTCGTCATCCTTTCCTTCCTTCCAGACTCTGCAATCTGGAGAAATGGGTTTCTCGGCCCCCGAATTCCAATCCCAGATCACATCTGGGACCTCATATGGGGTCAGAACCGAGAAGGTGCTGCAGCCTACTTCGGCGATTTTGCTGGCACGTCCGAAGTAGATAGGGCAAGAATCTGGTCGCTGAAGGCCACTGCTGGGATGGGCGAATCCAGCAGATCAGTTCCTGACCCAGCCAGGTCTAACCAACTGCTGATGATGCAGGTGATTTTCCTTGCCTTTATCTCCTCTAAAATTCAGCTCTATTTTTTATTTTAACTTGTGCTCCTGTTTTCAGTTCGTGCACAATCAGACTCTCACTGTAGAGCTGATAGATACCCTACAAGATAGGGTAGACGCTGCCGAGCACGACAAAAAGGTAGCCGAAGAGGAGTTAAAGCTTGCTAAGCTGAAGCAAGCAGCAGCTGAAGAGAAGCAGCAGAAGGGTGAAGAATACGAGAAAAAAGCTGCTGAAGCCTTCAAAACCTTCTGCGATGCTATGGAGAAGGAAGTTTTTCCCCCACTGATGGAAGGGAAAAATTCCTCCAAGAGCACATGGGAGTGGACATCTCCAAATTCAAGGCTACCATTGAGAGCCGAATCCAGGAAGGAGCTGCTGCACAAGCTGAAGTGCAGCAACGGCTAGAAGCTCTTGAAGCCAGCAGAATGGCTGCTGAAGAGATGCTCCAAGCCAGGGATGTCCAACTCTCAGAGGCTGCTGCTGCCGCTGAAGCTCAGAGAGCTAAGCTCCAAGAAGCTGAGGATCAGCTGATGGCCAAAAAGGAAGAAGTGGCCCAGGCCCAGACAGAGGCTTCCCAAGTTCAGCAGCAGCTGAATGAGCTAAAAGGTTCCTCCTTCAAGCTCGCCGATGAGCTGAAGAAATCCAAGGAAGACTTGGAGGAGACCCAGAAGAAGTTGGCTGATGCTTGAGGCTCTACTCAAAGTCCGTGTCTATACCCAGGAAGAATATGAAATGGGTTTCAGAAATGGGTTCAGAGTGTGCCGAAGAGTCTGCCTTCATGCTGAGCCGAAGTTGGACTGGTCCAAATGTGCTGAATGGGTCCAGAATCCCGAAGACCCTCATATGAAGTATGCAACTCCAGTCGAAGCTGAAATCCTTAAGGCTGAGGAAGCCGAAGAAGAAGCTGAGAGAATGGAGTTGGAGGCTGAACAGAGGGAAAGAGAGGCTCGGCAGAGTGCAAAGCCTGCTTCTTCTGCTGCTAGGGCTGAGACCACCATGAGGCCCAACAATGCTGACAAGTCTGATCCTTGGGCTGAAGCATAGGAACTCGGGCAGTCGTCTTCAGAATCTTGCGGTTCATCATGCGCTCAACTTTAGACTTGTCGCTTTCTGAATTTTTTGCCTTGTTTGTTTTTTGCTTCATCTTGCCTTGTCGTACAAAACAGTTTAATTTTTTGCTTCTGTACGTATTTCGGCAGCTGTTATTTTCCGCTTGTGGGCGGCTGCCGATATAGTTTCTTAACTTATTTGAACTTGTAGCTCAATTTCTGAGCATAAATTATTAATTTGATGTTCTTTTCTTCAGCTGCTTTGTTTTTGAGTGCTTTACTGTTTCTTCAATTCTGCTGAACATAAACTTGCACTGGTAGTGCTTCTTGCCCCCCAGAAATTGAAGTATGGCTTCAGCTGAATAAACAATTTCTTTATTTCTTAAAAATGGGTATTCGAAACACAGGGCCAACTGAAGGCAATGCTTCGGATAATGGCTTTCTGGGATAGGCAATATCCCAGAATTGTCCATGGACTCACGCCTTTGGAGAACAAATCTTACTGAAGCTTGACTTCAGCTGAAAGACTAGAGTTCTTTAAAAAGACGAGTTTGTCAGCAATCAGAAACCCAGTTACCCGAAGGCGAAGGTTTCAGACGAGGCTGAATAAACAATTTCCAATTGTTGCTGTTATCCTTGATTTTCTGTCTATCATTGAAAAATGGATATCCGAAACACAGGGCCAACTGAAGGCAATGTTTCGGATAATGGCTTTCTGGGATACAAGGCTCAGTTAAGGCAATATCCCAGAATTGTCCATGGACTCATGTCTTTGGAGAACAAGTCTTACTAAAGTTTGACTTCAGCTGAAAGACCAGTGTTCTTTAAAAAGACGAGTTTTGTCAGCAATCTGAAACCCAGTTACCCGAAGGCGAAGGTTTCAAACGAGGCTGAATAAAAAACCCTTAAAGAGTAGATAGAACCGAGAAAACTTTGAAAGGATAAAAAGTTGCAAACATTTATATAAATGGTGGCTCCAAGGCCTTTCATTAGTTCAAAATGTACTTACAAAGATTGTCCTGCCCCGAAGGGTTTACACATGATATTTTTTCAGTACATCAGCGTTCCAGTGATTTTTCAACTCAGTTTCATCCAACTGCCGAAGTCGGTATGTCCCTGGCTGAAGCTCATCACAGATTTCATAAGGCCCTTCCCATGCAGCTGAGAGTTTCCCATGGATTCGGCCTTTCTGAACTGCAGCAGCATTTCGAAGGACAAGGTCTCCACTTTTAAGAGGCCTTGCATGGACCCTTCGGTTATAAAATTTGCTGATTCTCTGCTTATAAGCGGCCATCCTGTCTCGGGCTGAGTCTCTTACTTCGTCGAGGAAATCGAGAGATTCCCTCATCAGTCGCTCATTCTCAGCCGAGAAGTGGTGCACTCGTAGGCTCTCAGAGCCAATTTCCACTGGAAGAACGGCTTCGGCACCATACACCAATTCATAAGGTGAATAGCCCGTTGCCTCTTTTTCAGTTGTCCGGAGGGACCAAAGGGTTCCAGGGAGCTCCTCCGGCCACTTGGACTTTTGATCTTCCACCCTCTTCTTGAGGGCATTTAGGATCTGTTTATTTGCAGCTTGGGCTTGTCCGTTACTTTGCGGGTGGCATACCGCTGAATATGCCAGTTTGATGCCGAACTGATCTGTATACCGCTTCAATGGTAAGTTATCAAATTGCCTCCCATGATCGAAGACAAATACTCTCGGGATGCCAAAACGAGTAATGATATTCTGCCAGATAAATTTTCTGACAGTTTGCTCTGTAATGTTCGAAGCTGCTTCGGCCTCGATCCATTTACTGAAGTAGTCAACACCAACTATCAGCCATTTTTTCTGGTACACAGCCTCTGGAAATGGTCCTAGTATATCCAGTCCCCATTGGGCAAACGGGAGTGGATTAAGGATCGGCTGAAGATCCCTTGCTGGCTGGTGGATAACTGGAGCGTATTTTTGACATTTTTCGCATTTGCGGACCAGCTCCTTAGCATCTGCGATCATGGTGGGCCAGTAATATCCAGCCCTCAATGCCTTGTGGGCTAAGGTCCTTCCCCCAATGTGGTTCCCACAAATGCCGAGGTGAATCTCCCGTAGGATATAATCTGCATCTGTTGGTCCCACGCATTTCAGCAATGGGGTTGAGAAGGACTTTTTCAGAAGTTCCCCCCTGAAGACAATGAACCTTGAGCTGATTCTCTTCATCTTGGAGGCCAAAGCTTTATCTTCGGGAGTTTCTCCCCGAAGCTTGAAAGCTAGGATGGATTCCATCCAACTAGGCTCTGGGTCAGCGCAGCACACTTCAGGTGCTTCGTCGACACTTCTCTCTCGACGCACTTCTACATATACAGATATGTTCAGCTCGGTAAGAGATGAACTGGCAAGTTTGGAGAGTGCATCGGCTTGAGTATTCTGGCCCCTTGGGATCAGCTGAACCTCAAAAGTTTTCAGCTCTACAATGACTGACTTGGTCTTGGCAAGATAAGCTATCATGGAGGGCTCTTTGGCCTCGTAGTTGCCGCTAATCTGATATGCAACTAGCTGAGAGTCTGTTTTCAGGCAGACATGATCGGCTTCCAGGGAGATGCACAATTCTAGGCCGGCGATTGCTGCCTCATATTCGGCTTCGTTGTTCGAGGCCTTAAAAGAAAATTTTAGTGCATACTCAAAGGATTTGCCTTCGGGAGAAGTTATCACTACTCCTGCCCCCGAACCGTTTTCGGTGGAAGATCCATCCGTAAACACGGTCCAGACTTTCTTTTCATTGTCTAGCTTCTTGGTATGAGCATTCGGCCAAGAAATCCGCTAGAGCTTGAGCCTTAATGGCAGCCCTCGGACGGTAGCTGATGCTGAATTCGGTGAGCTCAAAAGCCCACTTGGCTAGCCTACCAGATTTTTCAACCTTGCCGAGAACTTTTTCCAACGGCTGATCAGTTAAGACCACTATCTGATGGCAATCAAAATAGGGCCTCAGCTTCCGAGCAGCTACTACTACCGCAAAAGCGACTTTCTCGAGTAGAGGGTAGCGAGTCTCGGCATCCGTCAGTGTATGACTGACAAAGTAGATCGGTTGCTGACTTTTACTTTCTTCCTTCAGCAGTACTGCAATGATGGTGGCTGGGCTAACGGCCACATACAGGTACAAAGTTTCTCCTTCTGCTGGGCTAGCCAGCGTTGGGAGTTGAGCCAGATGCTCCCGAAGCTGTTTAAAGGCGTCTTTTTGCTCTTCCTCCCAAACGAGCTCTTTTGTTTTCGGGAGTTTCAGGGCTTTGAAGAAAGGTAACCCCTTATTCGAAGCTCTGGAAATGAACCTCGAGAGGGCTGCCATTCTTCCGGTGAGCCGCTGAACATCCCGCTTTGTTTTCGGCTCAGGAAGGTCGAGCGCTGCTTTGACTTTGGAGGGATTGGCATCAATCCCCCTTTTGCTGACTATGAACCCAAGGAATTTCCCTGACTTCACGCCGAAGACACACTTCTTCGGATTCAGCTTCATTTGATGCTTTCTTAAGGTGGCGAAAGTTTCAGCCAGGTCCTTAACATGGTCCTCAGGTTTTTTGCTTTTGACGATCGAATCGTCGACATAGACTTCCATGTTTCGGCCCTTTTGATCGGCAAAAACTTGATCCACCAGCCTTTGATAGGTTTCCCCCGCATTTTTCAACCCGAAGGGCATCATTTTGTAATTGTACACCCCAGCGTTCGTGACGAATGTTGTCTTTGCTCGATCGTCGGGGTGCATGAAGATCTGATGATACCCCGAGAATGCGTCCATGAAACTAAGCAAGGCATGGCCACTTGTCGAATCGACTAGCTGATCGATCCTCGGCAAGGGATAGAAATCCTTCGGACAAGCCTTATTTAGGTCCGTGAAGTCAACGCACATCCTCCAGGTACCATTGGCCTTCTGAACCATCACCACATCTGCCAGCCATTCTGGATATTGGCAAGGTTCGATGAAGCCTGCCTCCAGCAATTTTTTGACCTCGGCTGCGATGTCTCGGTTCTTATTAGCGGAGTAATTCCGCTTCTTTTGCTTAACTGGTCGACACGTTGGGTCAACATTAAGCTTATGGGAGATGAGGTCTGGACTTATCCCGGGCATATCAGCTGCCGAGAAAGCAAACACATCTCTGTTGTCCCGAAGGAGCTGAATAAGTTCACAACGGGTGTTCGGATCAAGGTCCATCCCGATTGTTACACATTTCTCAACGTCTCCTTCGGCCAACTCAACTGTTTCAGTCTGTTGGTCCATGTCCATTGCTGATGGACTGGACTCTTCATAATCTGGCCTGCTGCCTATGTCAGCAGGTGTCCCAGTCTTTTTGTTCTTCGGCTGGCTCTCTGAGTCCTGCTGTTCAGCTGAAGAGCTAGCCTTTTCCTTTTCGAGCCCTTTACCTCTGGGTACAGATCCTTGGGCCGAAGCACTTAGGCCTTTCGGCTTTTTTGTGCTTGGCTCTCTTTCTTTTTCTTTCTCCTCCTCATCCTTGTCGTCATCTGGGCGACTACTGGATGGCTTGAGGTAGTTGCATCTTTGGGCGTCCTTTTGGTTGCCCTGTATCCTTTCGGGGAAGCCGGCGTCTGAGACGTAAATCATCAGCTGATGATAAGTTGAGACGACCCCTTGGATCTCATGAATTATGGGTCTCCCCAAAATCACGTTGTACACTGAAGGAGCGTCAATGACCAAAAATTCAATCATGACATTCCTGGCTGCCTCATCGCAGCCGATGGTGATAGGAAGTGTCACCTTCCCATCTGGATAAGTTGAAGCCCCGTTGAACCCGGATACCGGGTAGGTACCGGCGTCAGGTGCTTGGGCTTCAGCTTGATTTGATTGTAGGCCTTTCGGAACAGAATGTTTGCTCCGCTGCCACCGTCAACAAGGACCTTACTGACGTCGTGGTTGGCCACCGTGGCGATGATCACCAACGGATCCTCGTGAGGGAACGTTATCCCCCGGCAGTCGGCGGCTGTGAACGTCATGTTCGGCACCGGCGATTGGGGAGACTGAAGGTCAGCGTTGTTCACCTGGCGATTCAAAGCCCTAAGGTGTCGCTTGTGCTCCCTCCGAGAGCATATTCCTCCCGAGATAACATTGATTGGAGAAAATTTCCCCTCCGGCTTTTTACTGTTCTTCCGGGGGAAATCGAGGTCTTGCCGAGAGTCCTTTGCTGACTTCTCGGACTCTTTTTTCTCGCGGTGATCCGCGATGTATTTTTTCAAGTATCCCTTCCGGACCATGTCCTCTATCTGGTCCTTCAGTTGGATACACTCCTCAGTGTTGTGTCTCGGAGACTCGTGGAACTCGCACCACTGATTTTTATTTTTTCGCTGATACCACTCTGGGAGTGGTCTCGGCTTTCGGTAACTCTGCTCCTCCTTCGTCACGCTGTAAATTTTGGCGCGTGGAAGAGAGAGCGGAGTGTAGGACTCGTATCTGCCTGTGTATGAGGCAGATTTTTCCTTCTTTGGGTCGCTGGCCGAATATTGCTCCGAGGCCTTTGACTTTCCCTTTGCCTTATGGCCTTGGCCTTCATACAAGGGTATTTGTCTTTGTTTCCCTCCCCCGAATTGAGGTTGGGTTTTCGCTTTGTTCCATTCTTCGGCTCGGATGAACTTATCCGAGGCATTCAGAGCTTCCTCCAAGGTCTGCGGGGTATGCATGACCATGAAGTCTAGGAACTTCCCGGGCTGCAGGCCATTCTGCATTGCAAAAACGGCTAGCCCCTGGTCCAGCTGAGAGACGCTGGATGACTCGTTACTGAAACGAGTCAGATAGTCTCGGAGGCTTTCGGTTTCCCCCTGTTGCAGACTCATGAGTTCTGCAGTAGTCTTCTCTCGGCGGTTTGCCGTGGAAAACTTGCTCCTAAACTTGGAGGACAGATCATCCCACCCTGTTATGGAGCCTTGATTTACTCCCTTGGAGATCCACGCTTGCGCGACCCCCTTGAGAGTGGTTGGGAAATATTTGCACCAAGTCGCTTCGGATCTGGGGCAAAGATGCATATGAGTCTCATACGAGGCCACGTGGTCCTTCGGATCCGAGGTCCCGTCATATGTGATGTGCGACGGTATTTTAACCGTGGGCACGTGCTCTTCTAGTATCCATTGCTCGAATGGAGAACTGGCGGGTAGCATAACGGCCTTGCCCTTGTTCCTGGCCGAAGGGACCGCGCTCCGCCCTCTTAGAGAGGTAGGAGTGGTTTTCGTCCCTGGCTGGGAAGTCTGGGCCTCGGCCGCAGGGAACGAGAGGCGACTGTGCACGCTCGGTTCCTTGCCGCCGAGTCGGTCGAGGACGCTTCGGCGAACAGTCTCAGGTTGTTCTCGGTGAGTAGATTCTGGCCGAGAAGCTGAGCTGCTGCTCTTATGCGTTTCTGGTCGGGAGGATGAGGATCCTTTGAAAAATTGAGGGTTCTTTTTCCTCTCTTTTTCATTTTTCCAGGTATCCTCTTCCCACTCTTCCAGTTCCCGGAAGGAAGGAAGCTTCCCACCATCATGGTCTAGCTTCCTCCGCTGATGCCGGGTATGCGGAGGAGTTCGGTCACGAGGTGGTGGCATATTTTGTGCCCTCATTGCCTCCATGAGCACTGCCAGCGCTCTTGCCACCTCCTCCGAGCTGGGCCCCGTCAAAGGGGTCCTCGGCCGAGTATGGGAATGAGGGCGCACAGTCGATGGTTGGCTTTGGGCACTGAATGTGTCATGCTATGATCGGACTCACCCCTGCTAGACCGAGAGTGACTCAGCCTATGATGAGAGTTATGAATTACGGGAGAAAGGGAATCCTCCCTGTATGATCCTCCCCCCGAGCTGGCACCCTTGGGAGAGTTCCTGTCCGGTGAGGGTGATGGTGTAGGGGTTTTAGGCTTTTCGCCCGCTCCTTGACGGAGGCCTTTGCTCTTGCGGTTCTTAGCCATTGCTACTAAGATAATTGCAAGATGATCTTGGTTAGAAATTTGGCTTAAAGATTTTTGAAAGTCTTCCCCACAGACGGCGCCAAATTGTTTCGGGTGAAAACAATGGGACCTTGTCGAAGGTCCGATGAAGTGGAGAAGACTAGATTCGATCCAAGTAATGTTGGGCCGAAGGTTTCCTGCACAGTAAACACACGTAAACTAGCCTCGGGGGTGTTGCCGAGGAAGGCCCCTCCGATGCTAAAGTCAGTACAGTGCGTAGAAAGGGAACACTATGCAAGAGAATTAGTTGCTTGAAGCTTTGCTTGAATGAATGTACAAATGTAATATTGATGGCTTTTATACCTCTGCATACATGGAGAAGTTGGGCCTTAGCCCCATTGGCTTGCCTTGAGGACTGATCTTTGACTTTAGCACAATTGGAGAGATGAACCTTGACCTTGGGCTTTTAATTGGATCATTTAATGCCTAAGCCCAATTGGGCTAAATTGGACCCAAACACTAACGTTGTACAAAATTATTTCTCCTATGTACTATGTGTGTAGGCTATGTTGTATGTTTAAGGATTTAAGGATGGGATCAATAAGATTTATAGAAATGCCGCATGCACTTGCTTTATGAATTCACAACCATAAGCCATCTAACAAATATCTACTCTGTTGATAGTATATAGGGGACACTCTTGAAAATGTTCTGCGTTGTTTCGGGTCCTACTACTGCATAAAACAAGGACAAGTATTTTTTTTTACAAAAAAAATAGGAAGGATAAGTAGTTACGTTGGCTGTGTTTGGTAGATAGCAACTTATTAGAGCAAAATTAGCTTATTTGACTAACATTAGCTTATTGACTATTAAATAAACTAATTTAAAGTGTTTGGTGAAAAGCTTGTCTAAAGAGCTTATTCCACTAAATAAGCTCTTTTACAAAAAGCTTATTGTAGGAGCTTTTTCCATTAGCTTATTCAATATTTAAGGTGAAATAACACTTATACCCCCATTTAATTTATAATCCTATCTCAACTACCTATCCCCACAATAGCTTATTGGTCATTTCACATACTCAAACAACTGTAAACAATCAACTATTTAATTATTACCAAACACTTTTGTACAATCAGCTAATAAAATAAGTTAGTCAAATCAGTTAATACAATCAGATAGTCAAAATTAGCTAACACAATCAACTTCAGCTTTCAGCTTTTCACCAAACACAACCAATGTCTTATACTTCCTCTATTTTTTTATACTTGCAACACCTTTTTATCAAGCTTTTTTATGAGGTGCTTCGACTAGGTAAACGAATGAATTAAGCGATGAAAATTTAAACCGTAGTAACTTATCCCTTTCTTCTTATTGGTGGTAAAATTTCGTGAATTAATTTATCCGTGTTTACTTAGTCTAATATCTCCCTTAAAATACGTGTCAAAGGGCTGTGTTGCAAGTAAATAAAAACGGAGGAAGTATATGGTGTATATATGTGTGTGCAAAGATTATGTAGTACATGCAATTTCTTTACTTAAACAAATTAAATCTAAGGAAAATTACATATAAAACGATAAATACATAAGAAAGGGTAAAAAATTATTTAGCGGACATTCTATACAACAATATTTTCTTTGTAATACACCATCTTATATTTCTTCCAAAATAAAAATCACCTTCAATTTTTTTTTTTTTTGGTGCAGACCTTCATTTTTTTTAGTAAATTAAATATTGTACACTATATAATGTTTTCTTGCAACAAGGTGGGTTTTTCTTATTAATATTACTAATATTTATTTTCTCACTCTTTTTTTCTACTATTTTAAGGCCAAATCATGATTATTAATTGGTTATTGCTCCTTATAACTTTATGTGATTTTAAGAGCCGCATGAAGTTCAATTAAGATTAATCGAGATTATGATGGACTATTTTGTAGCTATAACCATGGTGTTGTTTTATAGCTATAAGATGGTTTTTGCCACACAGGAAATATAGATAGTTCCTTTACAAAGAAAGCACTATATATGAATTTTATGATTTATCTTTGAGATTAATTTCCCAAATATGTAAGCTAATGCATGGGCCAAAGACAAGTAGAATGCACATGCGATCACACCGTTTTGTAGGCATTTTGATAACCATGCAAAGTGCTGGGAGTCTGGGATAATATCATCATATAATTACATTTTCATGAGAACTTATATATATCATGTGATTGTAACATCAATTTATAGGAACTTGTCAGTTTCAATGCATTATTTTCTTGTGGGGAAAGGCTGATACTTGTGTTGACATGCATTACTTAGGAGTTAAATTAGGAAGATATTTAATTTTTAATTCTTTTTTTTCATTTGAATAGATTCATCATGTGACTAAAACTTCAAATAATATACGGAGTAATTATTTTTGTTGTACAAGGATTGTAAAGAGTATTACATACAGTACGTACATGGTATATTTAAGCTTTTTTTGGCTTATTTGCTCATTTGAAATATTCTAATGAATAAATATAAATACGAAGTAATAAGGTGTTGGTTCAACTTTACCATCCATGTCGACTCCATGGACATCTTGTCTAAAGAATAACGATTAAATATGATATTTTTAGGAAGCCTTCGATTTAGCATCCGAAGAAAATTTCTAGACCTGATAAGGCTAGACATTAAGATGTTTTCCATGCATCCCAAGAGACCGGGAGACATATTTGATGGCCAGATCAAATCATCTAATTTATGCTTTGACCAGGACTTTGCACCGATCATAACTATGTCTTGAATCTTAGTATGTCTTAAATCTTAGTAATGCGTTGGCTCATGCCAAAATAAAACACATATATTTGCAAACACGTACTTGACTTATTATTGCTCGTTCAGTTTATTACATCTTTGTCTTATGATAGATAAGCTTCAAGACTATGCAAATTATTTCATGGCCTTGAATCCTTGACTATTGAGAATATGATGCATGGATCATAATCATCAATCAATCAATCTCTAAAAGCTGGCATGTGGCCGCCTTTGAAACTTTGATGCGTGTGGTACAACTATATTGAAACTTTGAAATGACAACATCCCTCTCAATCTCACAGGATAAAACCGCGTATTATACTATTATGGCTAATGGACTTTCGACTAAGAAAAAAAAAAAAGAAGTTAGATTGAAGCTTTATTTTTATCCTTTTTCAATAAAAAAATAAATTACAGAGTATAAAGTTCTTCTCACTTGAATAAATTACTTTGGTTGAATTTCACCTTTTTTTTTTCCTCTCTAATTTAACTTGCTGAGAGTCGCAAGGGTAGATAATGAGAATCAATCTCAAAATCTCTTGGAATCGGAAGGAGAGCTCTAACTACTTGAGCTAATCGGGAGGGGAGCTTAAATTTACTATGTTGAACTTTATTTATAAGGAGCCTAACTTTGGGTACCAAAAGATAATACTACCAGGTTTAAATGCTTGGTATAATGCCATAATTAATCGATCAAGTACGTAATTGAATAAGTACATACTTATTGTTTGTCGTGGGATTGTTTTAGATAAAAAGAAGGTACTTTATCTGACTAAAACCTTGTGAATGTCAACCCAACTAGCTAAGCGAGCAAGAAATATATCATTTATAAATTATGATATATGATTCTAAGAGATGAAGCTATGTAAGTTCCCACTATACATTTTTAATGGAAATATAAAAGTTTTGAAAACATGTCAAACAAGAAAACGAGTCACTCAAACCACTCATGAACTGGTACTAACCATGACAATCGAGGATCAACAAAAACAGTTGTCAACCTTAAGAATCAAGTTTTAGCTTTCTAAATCAACAAATCATCAATTTAGGGCACCACCCTCAAGAATCCCCAACTTGCCTCAAATCTTTAGGGAAATAAAATTGTCATTTTACTATCACAAGTTGTAAAGATCAATCAAGATAATCAAGCAATGCTTAAACTTTTTTTTTTTTTTTTAAAGAAAAAAGATTATGTAAAATGCTTGAACTTACCTAGAGGAATGTTCATAGTAAACAAGTGCTCGCAGAATTCTTAGCTGTATGATCTTATGAATTATAACTTCGTTCTCATGTTGAATTAGCCTATTTAATAACATGATAATAATTATTGTTAGTCATGGGAATAACATTATGACAATTACAAAATACAACAAGAACTTATTGTGATAGAAGTTCAAAAAACCAAACCTCTAAGCCTTACACAAAGATATTCAGCGTCAATACACAAAGATAATAATACAAATCAAGCTAACTTAAGATGCAAATGATTTGGATGATATAAATTTATATAAATTAATTAAATAGTTCCATATCGACAATTTCAATCAACAATTATGTATCGACACATCTCATACAAGATCATTAAAATTTGCAAAAATTAAATTATCCATCAAAATCAAAAGTACCTTCCCAGATTTAAGATTTGAAAACACACCAGTAAATGATAAAAGGCCAAAAGGACCCACTCATCATCCCACGTAAAACACAAAAATGAGAGTTAACAACAACAATAATACGAAGTAAATAAAAATATCAATTTTTAATTTTTTTTTTATTAATCAATCAAATACTTTTCCCTCTTTCGTCTTTCTCTCTCAGAGCGAGGGAGAAAGTGCAAGTGCGCTCTTTCTCTTTCTCTTTCTCTCTCCTCTTCAACCCCTTTTCCTCCTTTCAAATTTCTAGGGTTTCAGTTTTCACCATCGATTTCAATCAAAAAAGCTCAAATTCTTCTCTTCTTTGATAAAAATGGCGACGCAAGTAGGTAATCAAGGTCAAGGAGGTATTGACCCTACTGTATTAGACGACATTATCAGACGCCTTTTGGAGGTTCGTCTTGCTCGTCCTGGAAAACAGGTTCAATTGTCGGAGACTGAGATCCGTCAGCTTTGCGTTGCTGCTCGTGAAATCTTCATTAATCAGCCTAATCTTCTCGAACTTCAAGCCCCCATCAAGATTTGCGGTATTCCCCCCCCCTTTTTAATCTTTGCAATTGATGTTTTTAGTTAATTTGGTAGGGTTTAATTTTAGGTTTTGATGGCTTGTTTAATCTGCATTTGATTTTTTTTTTTTTTCAATATTTATCAATCTGAAGGAGGTTTTCTGGGTTGTTTTACTTGTTTATGCTGAAATGATGAAGTGGTGATTTGTTATTGGTGTCTTAAATGTTGTTTCGTTGAGTTAATTTGGGTTTCGTGTTGGGAGAGAAGGTGCATTGGATATTTGGGTTTGTGGCATTAGTTTGATAATGAAACTGATGTGCAAGGTTTACTGAGAAAATTGGTGGAGGGGTTTGTTTGTAAAGATGGTTAGATCTAGAAAAGGAGCTTTTAATTTGACGGAGCCTTGCTAAGATAAGTTCCTACCAGCTAATTTTAAGGAGCTTGTGGGAAGTCGGGGAACAGTACGAATACAATATTTGCTGTAATTTTTCAAAAGAACTAGGGTCACTTTGCCTTGGCAGTTTTAAGGGTAAGGCAGTGAGATGTCCAAAGGTGGAGGAAAAATTGATTTTTATTGGAATTTTGTTTTTGCTTAAGGATCATATGGAATATTGAAAAGGCAAGAAGGTTTTTTTTCGTGTGGCAAGTTGCAGCTTTGTATAATGTATTTATGGATTAGATTGTTTAAGTTTTCTATAAATGATTATGTGCGGATCATAAGGGCTGCATGCTGCTAGACTTTCACAATGGACCGTGACACAAGGGAATTACATTTTTGTAAACTAGTTACTTAGTTAAGCCTCTCTACGCACGTAGTAGGCAACTTGGTTGAAACTACTTGAAAGCAAATATACTTCCTCCATTTTTTTAATTGCATCATTTAGTATGGGCACAAGACTTAAGGAAAATGTCACTAGTGGGGATTGAACCTCTTAAATTGTCACTAGTGGGGATTGAACCTCCTCAATTGTCGTTAGGGGGGATTGAACCTCGAAGGTGCTCTAAAAATTTAGAAAAAAGGAAGATTCCCTCGAATCGTAAATAATTATAGACTTTCAAACAAGAGTATTAAAAAATAGAGGCCATAGGGAATATACAATCAATTTAATCTACTTGATATATATTAATTTAGGAGTCAATTTTAATGACATGACTCTAAAAGTCTAATTCTGTAATTATAGCACTCCATCTAAAAATAAATTTCAATACTCCCTTCGTGTTTTAATAAGTGTTATAATTATCAAATGCGATCGTGTTTTAATAAGTGTTATACTTATTTTTTTTTTTTTTTGACAAAAAGCTACTCGTACATTTTAATATTATATCTTTCTCCTTTTATGGTTCCACCCAAACCCACCACTACTTTTTTATTTCTATTTTATTTATTATTATTATTATTATTATTATTATTATTATTATTTCTTTCCTATCACATTCATTAGTTTTAATAATTGGTATAATTTTTTAATACTTTAACTGCCCCACTCACCTCTACAAAATAAATACAAGTGTGTTGTTATAAACAATATTATATAAATCAAAATTTTCTTATTTATTCGGAAAATTTGTATTTTACCACCCACAAATAACTCGCTTTTTGAAATTACTATCCAAATTTTTTTTTATTTTGAATTACCACCCATAATTTTTTTTATTTCCACCCATAATTTTTTTTTTGGGTTTTTCTAAGCTATGTCCCCATAGTTGTTGAGTTTCTAAGGTGTGCCATGCTTTTTCAAAATTGCAAGATGTGCCTTACAACTTTAGGTGTTTATTCAACCGTGCCCTCTAATATTAACCCAACGTTAGTAGTTGTGTCAAATTTTAATTACCCCACTTTGGAGAGAAATTTCACGCCCAAATTGGATTACAATTATATAAGGGGATTAATATTAAGCATTTTTCCCATCTTTTCTTATCTACTTTTTTTCTTTCTTCTAAAAGCAACCATTGATATGTCAAGCTCTCGGTGTACTTTTTTTTTTCTCATCCGCTTCTTATTTCTTCCCAATTTTTACAATTATTAATGTCGAGTTAACAAGGCTTATGGGATTAAGGTTTTGATTGATTGATTAACGTCGAGTTAACGCTAGAGGTTATGGTTGATTAAACACCTTAACTTGAAGGTCACAACTTGTAATTTTGAAAAAGCATTGACACATCTTAGAAACTTGACAATCTCGAGGGCATAGCTTACAAAACCCCAAATTCTTATTTTAAATTACCTCCCATTAAAGTAGGGTTTCCTTGTGTTATAAAAGGAAAATTGGTGAGTTGGCAATATTTAATTGGTGTTGTATGTTGGCTCACATACAATGGTTGTATACTTGTATGTGTATCATCTCTTTGATATAATCTATGTTTTGCATGTGCTATGGTGGGCCATGTTAAGAAAAATTGCCAAACATTTGCTTTAGTAGGTGTGCATGGTGTTAAGGATCATAATGTTGGTAACATGTCAAAAGTGAATTTGGATCCTAGTGCTAAGGATAAGTCTAATTAGGCTATTGTAAAGGAAAAGGATGTGCCTTTAAAAAGTCAAATACTTGTTTTGGATAAAAGGCTTGATTTGGAGCCCTGTGATAAATCTATTGGTAAAACCACTCAAGATTTGGGTCCTGATGGTCCATAGACCCTCGTTATAAGGAAAAGATTTTTGTTAAAAAAAGTGCAAACCAGCTGGTCCCATTTCCCAAATTGATAACAACAAGGTTTTGAAAGATGGAAATAAGGAAGCAAAAAAAAAA
Source organism: Chenopodium quinoa (assembly GCF_001683475.1). Taxonomy (NCBI): domain Eukaryota; kingdom Viridiplantae; phylum Streptophyta; class Magnoliopsida; order Caryophyllales; family Amaranthaceae; genus Chenopodium; species Chenopodium quinoa. The sequence continues at coordinate 24,330 of NW_018742669.1, forward strand.
AAAAAAAAAAAAAAAAAACGTTATAAAATTGATGAACTCCCAAACAAAGCTCTTCTGCCATGGGTGGCAATATCATCCAAACCCAATGGATAACCATCTACCCAATCCAAATATATAGATGAAATCCCGAACTTAAGCGGGTGACGGATGGATGATGGATGAGTTGAGTGACGGGTCGGATTCGGGTGATGATACATCCAACCCATCACCCAATCTGACCACATCCATCCACCCGTTAAATCTATATATATATATAAATAAAAATAAATATCTTTATTAATAATATAATGTCCATTTCCAAGGTTTAGGAAGTAACGTGTACTTTTAAGTTAGTAAAAAGGAGCAAGTATTAAAAGATGCATCAAAGTTTTAATTAATTAATCACTTTTTTCAAATCTTTATCTTAATTATGAAAGTGCAAAATTGTATTTATATATATATATATATAAATAAATATCTTTATTAATAATATAATGTCCATTTCCAAGGTTTAGGAAGTAACATGTACTTTTAAGTTAGTAAAAAGGAGCCAATATTAAAAAGATGTATCAAAGTTTTAATTAATTAATCACTTTTTTCAAATCTTTATCTTAATTATGAAAGTGCAAAATTGTATTTATATATTTTATTTCACCCAAAGTATCACACGATTCATCCATGGATGATAGATGGATCGGATGTGGATGAAGATAAATTAGGTGGATGCATGGATTGGATGACGAATGGATCGTTAGTGGGTGGAGGCGAATAAAGCATCACCTGACCCACCTCCGATCCATTGTCATCCCTATCTTCTGCCTATTGGCTACCTAAAAATCAGCCTACAAAACCTAATCAAGCTTCCTCTGTTTTGCCCATTTTAGATAAATTAACCTCTCATCTTCCTAACACAACGAATGCACACGCGGCTCAAGATACTAAACAACAAATGGCTTTAATGGCAATAGACAGTGAAAGTAAAGTAGAAGAGCATTTAAACTCATCCTCTATGTAACTTCTGATATCCAACTTCAACTACCACTCAATCACTCATAACTCTTCCAAAATTAACCATGAAAAGGACTTCTTTTATGAAAAAAAAAGCTAACTCAGCTTTTTTTGAAATTACACATTAAAATGCTAACTCATCTTTTTTTTTTTGGAAAAAAAAAAACTAACTCATTTTTTTTTTTTTTGGTTTAAAATATTAACTCATTTTTTTATTTGAAAATTTCAAAAAGTTGACATGTTTATAAATAATCAAAAGTTGACATGTTTATTTACTCAAAAAAAAAGTTGACATATTTATAAATAATCAAAAGGTTGACATAATAAAAGAGATGGCCAAAAGGTTTACTTAGTATTTACAAATTTTTCTTTAATAGTACATAGCGTTATTTTGTCATGTATTGTAGACTTTCTCATAAGTCCTATATACTACATAAATATGTTTCATTGCCGCCCACACGTGGGAAAACAAGTTGCCGAGATACAAATACGCAAAAATAGATTTTTGTACAAGGCAAACCGGATACAGAAGAGATGAAGAGATGAGCAAAAAGTACGGCATGAAAAATACTAGATCTGCACAATTCCGAGGCTAACCCAGTCGACCGAGGTAGACGGCAAGACTTCCTATGCTGAATTTTGAAGGATATCTTCACTAGCACTCTCGGGATCTTCCCCAAAAGGGACCAAGGAAGTAGAGGTTTCAAGTATTTCTCCCGACGACACTAGAAGATCTTCGGCCCATTTGTTGGCAATCTTGGCATACTTCTGCTCTTGGTTCCTAAATTCAGTTTCTGTCATTTATAGCAGGATCTTAAGTTGGGGTCCCACGACAGTACTCTTGTCGGTCGCAAGTTTCAGATGATCAACAGAGAACAAAGCAGAAAATGAAAAGGGTGGAAAGAATAACACCAATTTCAAAAATGTGTATATATATACCTCCTCTAGGTGGTTTAAAGCCTCTTCGACTTGGGCGCTCGGAAGCCGAAGATACCGCTTCCCATTTCTTGGCTTGCTTCTGCTCTTGGTTCCTTAATACTGTTGCTTCCATTTTTAGCAATCGGGGTCCCACGTCGGTAATCGCAAGTTTCAGAAGCTCAACAGCCTACACCAAGAACAAAGCAGAAAATGAAAAGGGTGGAAAGAATATCACCAATTTCAAAAATGTGTAAAGCCTCTTCGGAAGCCGAAGGAACCGCTAGTCGTAGGCCTCAGAGCTTCTTACGAGCACTCTCTCGGGTGTCTTGAAAAGGCAGTAAGAATACAAGTGCCATTAGCGAAAAAAAAAACATAAAAAGAAGTAAATGTTCTTACCGCGAGGAAACCGGGACGAGTTCTATGCTTTCGCTGCATCTCCGTAGGTGGTTTGAGGGTGGTGGTGGTGGAAAGGAGGGATTTGATGTGGTAGTGGCGTGGTCTTGACGTTGGTCGCAGATTGGCAGGAAGTTATGGTGGAGTATTTGTTGAGTGTTAAGAGTTCTATGATAATGATAAATGATCAAGAGTCTTTTTTGTTGGAGAGGAGGAATTGACTTGGGATATTGTGAGGTTAGAGTGTTGCCTTCATATTTTTGAAATTGGTGATATTCTTTCCATGCCAATCTCTCTTGTTTATCCTCCATGAAAACTAATAAGATTATACTATCCCTTACCCCATGGACGTAGGTTTTGTTGACCGAACCACGTTTATATATGTGTTCATCTCATCTATTTTCCACTATATTTCTCAAATTTATGTTTTATATATTGTTGTTTATTTTGCGCATATCAAACACATAACCTAAATCAATCAATGCTCATCCATTTTCCTAATAAATTGGTATCAGAGCCACATTTTAAGGTCTTGAGTTTTAGGTGTTTATAGATTAGTTTGATTAAAATATGCCAATGAAATTTGACATTTAGAAATTCGATAAGCAAGTGAATTTTGGCCTATGACAATTGAAGATGAAAGCCATCTTGATTCAAAGTGGCTGTCACAACTCACAAGGCTCTCGAAGATGAATCCAAAAAGCCTTCGAGCATGACGTTGGATGAGTGGGAGGAGATCGATTTGAAGGCTCTTTCAGCAATTCAATTATATCTCTCTAATGATGTTTTGAGAGAGGTTGCCAAGGAGATGACTTATGCGGGTTTGTGGTTAAAGTGGAGTCACTTTATATGACAAAGAGCGTGACCAACCGTCTACTACTTAAATCTAGACTTCATGATCTTTGTCTAGAAGAAGGTAAACCGCTTAAGTCTTATTTAGATGAATTCTTCTCTATTATTATGGATTTGCAAAACATCGATTTTGTATGGTAGAGATACTTTATTGTTGCTTCCATCGATGAACTCTTCCGTATAAGCACTTTCGAGATACTTTATTGTATGGTAGAGATGATATGAGTTTAGAGGATGTTACAGATGCCTTAACCCACAGAGATTTAATTGACAATAAATTGGTTAATAAATCTAATAATCCAACTCAAAATAATGCTTTGGTTGCTCATGGTGGTAATAAGAATTTTGGTAAAGGAAAAGTTTGTAACTATTGTCATGTGAAGGGTCATATCAAAGTCGAGTGTTGGAAATTGAAGAAGAAGAAGAATGAGGAGAAGTCCAATGAGGACAAGGAAGCATAGTCCAGAAGTTTGTAACATAATGGCTTGAATTGGCTAGGCTAATTATACTGGTTAAGGAGAGTTTAATATTGGGCCAGATTCCACCGTGTAGTGGCATTGCGGGTTAAACAAAAGGACAATTGGTTTAATATGTATTTATTAACTAAGAAAACAATCAAATTGGACGGATCAAAACTAGAGGGAGGATAGTCATATGTGATTGTTGGAATATGATGAGAGTTAAAGAAGGTTGTTTAGGCAGTTCATGTCACAAAGTAGCATGTTGCAGTGTTTAGCATTGTATATAATTTATACTATGTAATATGTATGATTGCTTTGTATATCTTTACTATGCTTCCTTGTAAATGTGCCCTTTTCCAGTGTACTTTTATTTATCTTTGGGCCCCTGAATTTTTGGACAAAGCTTTTTTTTGTATATATATATATATATATATATATATATATATATAGGGATTTGCTTGAGTTAGTGGGAGCTGAACTTTGGAAGGATTTTACAATTGCTTGAGTTGACCATTCCAATCTAGAATGGCTTACCTGTATATGAGTGCAAAGCATTACAAAAATGGTTCCCTAGGTGGATATTGACCTTTGAACTAGACTTGGGTTTGGCAGATATTGTTCAATTTTATGATTTAGGCTTATTGTTGTGTGCTTTTGATGTGATTATTACTTTGTTTGTTTTAGTTGCACCGTTTCTCATTTCACTTTTGTCAATGTGTAATTCTTTTGTTGTTGCAATTCGAAATGGAATATTGTAACATGTTTGGAAAAGTACTTCTTGTCTGGTTTATTTTGGAAATTTATCTTGCAAATGCCAACTTTTGGTATTTCAGGTGATATTCATGGACAGTACAGTGATTTGTTAAGGCTTTTTGAGTATGGTGGTTTGCCTCCTCAAGCAAATTATCTATTTTTGGGGGACTATGTTGATCGTGGCAGGCAAAGTCTTGAGACGATTTGTCTTCTGCTTGCCTACAAGATCAAGTATCCTGAGAACTTTTTCCTTCTTAGAGGAAATCACGAGTGTGCTTCCATTAATCGGATATACGGATTTTATGATGAATGCAAGAGACGGTTTAATGTGAGACTTTGGAAGACATTCACAGATTGCTTCAATTGTCTCCCGGTTGCTGCGTTAATAGATGATAAAATATTGTGCATGCACGGTGGACTTTCTCCAGACCTGCAAAACATGGACCAAATTAGAAGCTTACCTCGCCCTACTGCTGTACCTGATACAGGTCTGCTTTGTGACTTGCTCTGGGCAGATCCTGGTCATGATGCTAAGGGATGGGCAATGAATGATAGAGGAGTTTCCTACACCTTTGGTGCTGATAAGGTGTCGGAATTCTTGACAAAGCATGATTTGGACCTGGTCTGCCGTGCACATCAGGTTTTTGCCTTTTCTTTTTGGATAGTTCCTTTTATTTATTTCCTGAGAGTCAAATTGCTGTTTTGCTCAAAGGTTTTCTTGGTTTTAGGTGGTAGAAGATGGTTATGAATTCTTTGCGGATAGGCAGCTGGTTACTATATTTTCAGCCCCAAATTACTGTGGTGAATTTGATAATGCTGGAGCGATGATGAGTGTTGACGAGAACCTGATGTGCTCTTTTCAAATTCTCAAGCCAGCAGAGAAGAAGAATAAATTTTTGATGTCGACAAAAATGTGATTCCTGCATAATTATGGACTTACGGTACCTTTGGTCTGATAGGGTACGTTGTTTTTCTTTCTCTACCTTGAACTGGGTGGTCTTAAGTCTCATTTCCATACTGCTTATACTGAAACTGTATATTTGATGATCATACCTGGGTTTAATATAAGTGGCGTTTCCTGTTTTCTCTATTACCTTGCTACTGCTCGTTTTAAAATTTGGGTGCTGGTAGTCTGGTATTGTGAAGTCCTTGCAGTTGACCTTATGACCACGCTTCCACTTTTTTTTTTTTTTTTTTTTTTTTTTTTTTTTTTTTTTTGTGTGTGTGTGTGTGTGTGGTTTCGTGACGTGCTTATCGCCAATATATGTTTAAACTTGAAAGTTATGTATACTAGCCACTGAGAATTCTGAACTCTTTTAGCCAATTATGTATGGTTTTCCAATTTTTTACTCCCTTTGTTCCTAAACGTTTTACTCACCGTTGACTCTTGTAGTCTTGTTTACAGGAAAGGTTGATAAAAGTGAGTGGTTGTAAGAGGAAGGTGGATTAAGTAAGATAAATAGAATAAAACGGTGGGTGAGTGTAAGAAAAAGGTAAATGAAGAGAGAGTGGGCGGAAAAGTGTAAATATTGTGGGGTAAGAGAGGAGCAATGGGTTGCCAAATATAGAATAAAGTAGAAGTGTGCAAAACATTATAAAGTTCTCATAATGAAAAGTGGGGAAAACATTTACAAACCGAGGGAGTAATAATTCAAACTCAGAGTAATAAATATGGGTTTTCTCTCTCTTTCTCACAAATACTCCTACTTTGACATGTACATGCTACATGTAGGGTAATTAGTGTTACCTTATTTACCCCCAACCCCCTGAACTGAAAAGGTGTATTATACTGGCAAGTTGGTAATTTTGGCCCAATTCAACAAACAATCAATCAATCAATTAAAGCCTTAATCCCATAAGTGGGGTTGGCTACATGAACCAAAAGTGATCTACATGTTTAATTCCTCGTATATTTGGCTCCAAAGCTAATTATATCTGTAACATGTTCCTAGACTGATATCTTGTTCTTTTTATCTTGAAAAAAGTTTTAGGAAAATTAAGTTAAGTTTGTGTAAGGGCCAATAAGTACCTATGAGCGCCATCCACCCTGGTTCAGATAAGTTTTGATTGGAGCCAATAATTTAAGAGAAGCCTTTGGTGCCAAGAATGAATCCTTAGTTGCCAATATTGGTGGGTTTTGAGTTAATTTTTATGTCAATGGGTCTTGGTATCTTGTATTATAGTTGTCTGTTGGCTATTGGGTCCTTGAATAGTGAGTTATCAATTTATTGACATCTAGGAGTTACTATTCTCTTCTCATGGAGGTAAGCTGGACCAGCTTGTCATTGTTAAAATTTGCTGGAAGAAAGTTTGGACCTTAAAAGATGTATCAGAAATATAGAAGTCTAAGGCCATCGTCATGATGTCATCTCTACTGTTTTTATTCCGTGCTCCAACTTTCTTTCTGTTAAATCATTAAGTTTATACATCTCTTGGTCTCTGTGCTCTTGCAAATCCAAATTGAAACTGCCTTTCATTTTTGACTAACACGTGCATGTAGCTGAGCTCTGAGGTTTCTTGTGGATATGCATTTAATGTCATCATCACTTTTTTATGCCATTCTTTGTGCTTTAAAAAGTCTGGACTGTAGTGTGTAATGAACCTGTAACCGTTAACTAAAAGCTTAGCATCTACTAATGTACTATGGTCGCTGGGTACTTTTTCCATGGCAAATGGTTGATTGATCATGAGGAACACATGATCTTATACTTCATGATAAGCATTATTGAGGTATTCTTTAGACAGCTGTTGATGTTTTCATTCTGTCTGGATTGTAAATAACAACACTGTATTTTTCATATGTATTTTAATGGAGGACCTTGAGCAAGCTAAATTCAAAGTTTTTGGATTAGATTCCTGAATTCTTATGGTTGAGAATTCAGAGTAACTGAGCTCAATAACAACAATGGATTTTTTGGTCTGATAGTTGAGTAGTCACTATAATTTTTTTATTTATTATTTTTGGAGTGAGATAATTAGGAAGAAAGTAGGGGTTACATTGATTGAGTACAAGATGAAGGAGAATCAGTTAAGATGGTTTAGCCATTAAGAAGGAGACCAAGTGACGCCCTGGTAAGGAGGCTTGAAGAATTGCATAGTGTTGGGATCGCGAGAGGTAGGGGAATATCTAAGAAAACTTGGAAGAGGGTGATTGAGAGTGACATGAAAATATGGTGTTGGATAGGGCAGTGTGGATGGAGAAAATTCACATCATCGACATGCCGTGATTATATATATATACTTTCTAAATCTATTTTAGTATTTTATTTTATTATTTTATCCCACTTATGTTTCATGAACTATATTGATTTCCTTTGTTAAAAATTTCTCAAACCTTTATGTTTTTTACTCCAACGTTTTAACCACTCCTTGAAAACTTTCTTAAATCTTATTCTTGGTTCTCTTTTAAAACTCCCTTAATTTTTCTTGGATGCACTTTCTTTTTCTCACTCTACTCACCTTTTTTCAAACTTTTCAAATGATCATCTTGTTACGTCTTTTTCTTTATATCGTATGGTTCCTTATGACGATTCATGTTAGCCGACCCCAAATCATATTGGGACTAAGGCTTTGTTGTTGTTGTTGTTGTTGTTGTTGTTGTATTATCTTTGGAAAAGGTACTAAGAGAAAGAGGAAGTAATATCCGTGCTAGTCTTTTACTATGAAGAGCATAACTGCTTAATAGCCTAGAAGGCTAGATCCATGATTGTTTCTGTGTAATAGAATTCTATATTTATGTTTCTTCTCTTTCTGTAATCTTAGGAGCTATATTTTAGGTTTTAGGGTATGAACACTATGTTTCTAACTTTAGCCAATTCAACCTATTCTCTTCATGAATAAGTCGAGTATGAAAGGGTTTTCCTCTGCTTGATTTATGAAGCTAGTGAAGAGAATGACTGCAGCATTGATGTCATATGTGAGAAAATTACTAATTAGTTTTGCCCCGTCCTTGTCTTTTTTTCATTTTATATGATTGATGTAGGTGTTATTATTTGTATAATTTTGTAACCGCATGCCCACAGCTACTCAGCAAGTATTTTTATGTTGCCAGTACTTACTAATTGCCTTCTTCTGCATTCTAGTTGATGGAAGAACTTACATGAAGACACAAGTAATAGACTTGCTGGTTATCGAGTACAGGGAAGTTGCTATGTCTCCTGCAACTTTGGTGATCCGTGACTAAGGTTTTGGGTTAGAAGGATGCAGTCATTAATAATGAAATCCTCACGTAGGCTCTTCTTCTCTCCAATGCCGGATGGTGCCAATACCATAATTCAGTTTCTTGTATATGTGTAGTGGTAGCTCTTAGCTTCATTTGTGGGTCACTGTTTCATTAAAGATAGACCCATTAGAGAATTTGTGTAATGTGAGTTGGCTTGATAATTCAAAGCCCCTGTGAATTCGCAATTTCACCTCGTGCAATGAGTTTAGTTGATTTATTCTTATGTGATTTAAAATATATCAGTGTTGTTTGAGACTGATGTAAATATCAGCTGTGATTTTGGACACTAATGTAAGGTCTACAAAGAACTATGAAAAGCTTTCCGGGCACTTATGGCCGCTGATGATCTTGTCCATCTAGAGAGTAGAGACCGAAGATAGCATCAGTGCTGGAGTTGTTAAAACCACCAAGCCTATTTGAAATGGTATTCCATACTTCTGTGACCTTTCTGAGACTCCGATTTGTATTTCCTGATACTGGGAATGACTTGACTCTCGAATTGTCAAGGGTATCTTATATACTTGTAACTCCTCAGCTCCTCCTATCTACTTTCCCAAGATACATGGTGCTGAATAGCCATTGATGAAATCTATACTATCTACACAATTTTACCTGAGATACAAGGAAAACAATTATAATTATGTAAACGTTAAATTAGTTACAAGTATAAATTCAAAATATCAACTTTTTATTATTCATTCTAACACTCTATTAAGTTATTGTTAGCAAATGTAAAAGTCTAAATGTTACAAGTACTTGTATTAAGAACTACGGAGTACAAGTAGACCTAACCAAACTTAGCCTGGCCCAAAAAAAATTAGATTTACTGTTTGAGGTCCAATCATAATAGTAAATCTACCAAACATCCATTCTTGACGATCTGTAGCAAAGATGATTGCCTTGGTATAACCACGGACTAATCATATTTATGAAACCAAATCAAGGTTCAATGAATAATGTTACTGAAAAACTAGGAAGCTTGTCAAAATTGCATAATAGATGATTGTTTCGAATGAAATATGATGAGAATGGGTGTGTTTCATGTTTATAAAGATTTGTAATCAATGAAACACTAAAATTACAACACCAGAAATAGAACATAATAAAAAATGAAAGATAATTGAGAAATCTTCAGTTTTTTCTTTCCTTTTTCTCTGGTGATTCAGAAAATAACGATACTAACTGATATAAAAACTCCAGAGATTGTTAGCCTGGATCTACTCATAATTACCCTGTGGCAAAGCACATTTGTAGGCATCAGAAGTCTTCTCTTGCTACGTATCTTTGCCTGTCAACAGCCAAGTGTGCCAATTTTTAAAGATTGGCTAGAACTGTTAAGTAGGCTGCTCTTAAAAATGTGAGCTTTTGCAGTATCTCAGATGGCTTTCTCAAGCTGGTTATTGAGTCCATAAAAAAAACCTTTGACTCCAATCAATACAAATGCAAGGGACCAAGAAAACTCATCTGTGTTTCATTTCCTTATTAATCTCAAAACATCCCCAATCAAATGCAGGGAGCCCGTTACTAGGACCTGAAATATTAGCTCATACAAGTTAAAAGTTATGCTCGAGCAGGTAATGTAAGATGCTATCAGAAAGAAAAACTTGTTCTACCTGTACACGAACAGACTGATTTTGTCGGGCATTGTCTCTCAGCCATTTGATGGCCAAGGGAAGTGTCGGAAAGACTTTGCTGTTTGTACCACTGATTATACCCTTCTCCTTTTCATCCTGTGCTTCATCAGGACTGAGGTCTGAATCCTTTGCAGACCCGCCTACAGTTGAAAAGATTCATTGATTCACATATAAGAACTCATAAGACTCAAATAGGTACAATACAACCAAATCGAAAATGCTTATTTTATTCTGCATTATTTGTCTTCATTATCTTGCTCACAATATCTTGCAAATTATGTTTCAAGTCCACAAAAATAAAGCACAAGGGCCAAAATCAGACAATTGATGGAGGATGTGAGGGGTGATCCCACCTTTATCCGCATTAACAAGACTTTCCCATACTCTCTGGAGAGTTAACTGCCATGATAAATCAGCTCGTGTAGCTGTTTGTGGCACATTAGTAGCGACCTTGTTGTATACTGATATATTTGGAACAAAGAACGCCTGTTTAAATTGCACACCTGATCATCATTAAAATAAGCTTTAGTGAATTAACCAGGACAAAAAAAATCTACTCCAAAATTAATGGGAGACAATTTATAACAATCTATTAAGAAGCTAAATTACTGAATATAGTGATGCTTTTATTATTTCAAAGCATTCAGCTAACTATTACAATATCTTTAATCTCAGCAAAATGTCAAAAAAATCCCTAACAATTACTAGACAAGATAATAACATTTACAAAGGGGTTTCTTCCATCAAGTCATAGCAATGTAGAAAGCTTAAATAATAATGCAGGCAAATGAACTCTCAGCATGTTAAGACACAGATTATGCAATTTCTCATACCACATAAGCTAGGGTAAATAAGCAATTAAATTGATAACTGACTTGCTCAACCTATTACCATGACTTGTGCAAGCTTTCACTAAACGTGGTAGAAGCAACTGGGGATCCCGTACAGACATACAATTAAAGAGCAATATCTGCAAGTTTGAAAATAGCAAATTAGTTTTCCATGATTTCATTGGCAGGTATAATATACACCAAAAAGTATCAATAATGTTCTGAAATTTATTGTCTCAATTCATATTAATTAAACATTCTTCCCCTTTTTTAGATAAATAAGGAAATCAGTTCTAGTTTGACTTTTATTACTCCCTATTTATTACACCATTAGAACAAGCAAAGCAATGTAACTTGATTAATCATAAAGCACGAAATGATTTCATGCAGCAGAAAACTAAAGGCAGAAAATAATAAAATATCAGCATCGTAGAATTGGCTACCGACTGCCAAAACAAAAGTAAAAGTAGAATTGGCTACCTAAACTACAAAAATAGAATTGGCTACCTAAACCACATTATGTCTTGCAAGTAGCAAAACAAGTGTATGTCCAACTTCCATAAGTCATTTTCAAACGAACTGCACAACTGAAGATTTGTAAACTCTATACCATTACCTGAGTTGAGCTTTTCCTTGAAGCAGAATTGTGAAAACTATGTGCCATTTCAAAAGATATGCTTGAATTGTCAGAAAGTGGATGCTCTACATAGCTAACTTGTTTCTCATCTTCTTTGATGACATTCGAAAACCATCTTCCACAAACATCCATGCTTTCTGGACTATGGGCTCCATCCATATAGAATACCAAATCTCCATGACCTTCGGTGCTGATATATTGATCAGGGACAATTTGGGCTCTTCCTTGTAGACTAGCAGTTGTCAACCCTTTGATGAACTGCTGAGGCAAGGAGCTCTGATCCACACCAAAATAGATAGATAATTTGATTAATGAATAAAAATTAAATTGAACCACTTAACAAATTTCATGATTAATGCGGACATACAGTGTTTAGAAGGTAGGGGACTTCAACATGTCCAGTCCTTTGAAGCCAAGTAGAGCACAAGGAAACAGCAAGACCAGCATTTACAAATTGGTGCTCACCATGTAGACCAAGTTGCAAGCCATTTAGCAAGTTAGGGTCTAATGGAGATGCTACTTGAAGATTTACCTGCAATAAGATTTTGCTGATCAATCACCCAAATTTGCAGAACTACTTAAAATATTTCATGCCTTAAGATTAAAAGTTGTTTAATAAATTTACAGGTATATTGTACTCGAGCCAAATTACAAAAAGATGTAGATCCTAGGAACATGAAACCACAGAGATATCACTAAGACGCCTGTTTTAATCACCAAGAGAATAAAGGTTGGCTGTTCTGTTGAAATGCAAGAAATTCTTAGAACTAGTGGACTTCACCTAATTTCATAACACTAAATAATGACTCATAAACATAAAAAAAAAAAAAGGACAAAAAAGATAGAATTTGCAGATTTATTTCCTCTAGGTACATTGTAACGATTTCTCACAAGTGTTCTAAATTGCAATCCGCGCTATCCAACAATATGACAAGCCTTTTAGGATAGTAAGAAAGTAGACAAGAAATAAACATAAGAATATAATTTCCTTCGACAATAACTACAATTCAACTCACATTCAATTTTGAGGCATTTTCTTCAAGTACAGACATTGCTTCCTCAGGCTGCGGCACAGTAAAAGCAGGAATACCTTGCTGCAACAAAACCTCAAAGTTGTTAGAAGAGAGAGAGATCACCTGAGTTTCACTAATCTTAACTTTTTTTTAATGAACTTATCTAAACTTATTAGACCTAAAATAAGAGAAAATAAGGTGGGGAGAATAGAGCCCTGAACTCATTAAATCTTAACTTATTTTATCTAACATAAAATTTAATAATAGAACTTATTAGACATGAAATAAGTGAATATAAGTGGGGAGAACAGAGCCTTAGAAATTCTCCTCCCAGCTCAAGTCACCTAAAAAGTAAAATAAACATGACTAATTTCATAAAGAGAAGAAACACATGGACACCTTGAAAATGCCAGCTTTTTCTCCAGCAATTAGTCCAAGAGTGTTTCCTACAGCAATGTCAAACAAAGAAGACTATAAGAAAGGGAGAACATATAGAAAAACCAAAAAACAACGGGAGGAAGGATGATGATCAATCACACAGTTGTATCATGCAAGTTCGTTAAAATAGCTGTAGGTACACATTGATCCCACCAAGAGCAAGGTGTTTAAATATCAAGAGCAAATCACTTGCATAACAAAAAATCCACATAAACTTATAGTCCTATACTACAAATTTAATTAGTACCATCTCAACTAAAACAAAACTACAAGTAGATAGGAGGAGAATTTAGTATAACTTTCTCACTCTATTTCTGGAAAAGTTGCATGGATCCTACCATTTTCAGCCCTGCTTCAGCAAAAGTCCCATCAGGTTATGGTTGTACCTTGTACATATGTCATGCATCTTTCTATCATTTTACTTTGAAAGATCAACTGACTTATTCTACCATAAAAATCTCCGTACTCAGCTTAGTAGAATTTGTTATATGGGTTTTAAATAGTGTGATTAAAAAATTCCCTTTTTTACATAATATACCTAAAGATCTATCATTTATCCAAGTTGAACCAGAAAGACTCAAATTCCAATAGTAACAGATTACGTAGCTTAGGTGTGGACGACCAGCAGCAATAAAACTTCTTTTATTTTTCAATACAGATATATGACCAACAGTAGTTCGCATATATAAAAGAATAAATACTTTTTATACTTTAATCATTAGATATGAGAATAACGCAGATGAGGAATTCTTAGAACAAATCTCTTTAATATATTGTTTTAAGAGATGGGGAAATTCATGTTTGGAGGCCACAAGAGGCTAACGCTGATATCTTGCTAAAAGTGGGAGGAATTAAATTTGAAAAAGAACACATCTGTCAATGTCACTTCAATAGATTCAAACATAGCATCTGACAAGTACAGTTAACAAGGGGGAACATTCAAAAGCATTTGGCAGATGCCTTAAGTGCTTGCCAGCAAGAATCAAGCCCAAGCAGACCTAATGAGAATAAATCAGATTCCTTAGAGCAAATATTCTATCAACAGCTGTTATTCAAGTTTTACCCTTCAGCATGAGCAGTTTGGGGCAATTTTAAATAAGTAACATCTACAGTATCAATTGTTTACAAATTTGAACAAAATCACTGACCTAGTATTTCCATGTGATCAAATCCAAGGGAGGATATACCACAAACAATTGGTGCCTGTACCTGAAAAATGAGAGCATGGATGATCAACATTGGTGGTAGCAGCCACATAAACACACTACATGCGATGTATGAAGCATAAATCGCACCACATTTGTTGCATCAAACTTTCCACCCAGCCCAACCTCCATGATAGCTACATCAACCTGCAAATTTTAGCTTGTAATTTAAGGCTTTGAGTAATATTATTCAATCTATCAAATTAAGATAATATTACTAGCAAAAGAAAGAGAGAGATAACGATTAGATGATGTTTCATAATCTACCTGCTCTGCAGAAAATATCTTGAAGGCAAGAAGAGCTAAGAAGCGGAAATATGTAGGCATTGGTATGTCATTGGTAGCTTTTTCCTGCACAGAACAACCACATAAACTGCTTCAAGAGTGAAGAGAAAACACATCATGACCCCAATGCATCCAAAGACACTCCCACCCTCAGAAAGGCAAGGAGAGTCAAACGTAAACAGCCTTACCTTCAAAGATCCTATATGAAATATCTAATGATAATTCAAAATAAATTTTATACAAATGCAAAGTTCAATGAGGCATTATAATTTACTTCATTAAAATCCAATAGTCAAGGAATAGTGAATCTTTGACTCTGATGGGAGTGGACACAGAAGAATGAAGAGATCAGATTTATTAAAGCATTGCAGGATAGTCAAGAATTCAAGATGTCACCCGTTGCAAGTTTGCAAACAACAAATTGTGTATGAAGCAGTGCAACATATGCAATGTTAATTATTGCGAGGACTAAGAAATTTATTAACTTCACCCTTTCCTGCCTCAGCTCCAACCCCCCTCCTCCCCCACCCCCCACCCCCCCCAAAAAAATAAGAAAAAGAAATAGAGAAAATTGCATTGGAACAATTATAGAAGAGTCCAGGTATAAAAAGGCAACAAGTTAGAAACAGGATGATCTCAGATAAGTTGCTTTTTAGATTATTTTTTTTTAAAAAAAAAAAAAAAAAAACCCTTTAAGTTTGCACACAAGACACACGATTAGTTAACCTAGGGGCATGGTGGTTCTACAAATATCTCACTGAAACCACCTGATTGCTGTAGCACAATTTGCAAATGGAAGCATATATTTGGTTAGTTACATTTTGTCCAAAAGATAGATATTAGCTTCTAATATCATGATTGTAATGATTGCTCAGAGAAGAATACTTTTCCTTTACAAATTAGGTTGAACATCACAATAACATGAGTTTGAGTTTGATCACCCTAACCTTCACAGTAACAACATATGTTAATATTATATCAAAAAATTTATGTGAAAATTGAAAATCAAAACATGAATATGTCCTAAAGCTTGTCCGATGCTCTAGGTTGCTCAAGATGAGAAACATTCAAGACAAACACAGAACAAAAGCTTTACATAACACAAGGGCAAATTGGTGAACATGAGAAGCTAAGGAAAAGTTGAGCTACAACCTTTAAAGGTTATACAAACTCACCTAATCATCATAAAGGGAATTGCATCAAGTGAGCCATGTATCATCTTAGTGAGCTTATGCCTAAGTGTGACATGGTAATAATTACTAAGAAATTTATACAAGTATAAGAGAATACTAATAAACTGATATATGAAACTAAAGACCATTTAACATACAGAAAAGGAGGAATACTAAGTACGAAGGGGCATGATAAATTCAGTCCATAGAAGATTTAAAAGATACCTTTAGCCTGTCATAACACCACCAGAAGTACGCCAAAAACTTTTCTTGACATATTTCAGCACTACAAAAGAGATCAATGCCTCATGAGTGAATGAGTACTGCTTAAATAACAAGTGAAATAACACATGCAAACACCCCCCCCCCCTTCAAAAAAAAAAAACTCCATTTAATAGAACCTGTTTCTTTCACACGAATATAAAGAGGAAAACATGAGTAGAAGAAGAGAGTTGTCCAAATCAACAAAGAAGCACACATTTCACAGTTCATCTTATTATAGAGGTCCTTCCCTAAAGGCTACTTTCTTAGTAACATATGCCTACAGGAATATAAACCATCAGTTCCCAGTAGCAACACTATACATAATTCTGATTGTGATAATACATAATGATGTTATTCCCTTTTAGCAAATATGGCAATTATAGGCTGAAAGAGTATAGTGCCAATATTAATTTATTTTTTGCTTATCCAACACATTCTCCATCAAATGACTAATTAATTCAAGTTCAGGTACATAAGGCTTAGACTCCAAAGATGGAGGATATAGGCGTCCAAGGGAAGTTAGATGAGGACGGAACATTGGATTGGTGTAAGAAATAAAAAGGCAGGAAACTTTACCAGCTCATCCACAAAAAATGGAAAATAGGACATGGTACAAATTTTAAGGAAAACCTATAGGCAAAGCAGATCTTTCCCTTCCAAGTTAAAAGCTATTACACTTTCAATTGTCAGTTCGTTACTTATCTTTCAAATTAAGGCACTACATAATTCCAAAAAGACCTTAAATTAGAAGACACTAGGATGACAAACCCCTCACCTCTCCATTATTGAAAGGTACGCCTAAATAAGGGAGAGACTAAACTTCATTAAACAGACTTACCATCTGAATTGGCTTAATTTTGTAGCTAAGTACTTAAAGAGCATAAGCCCAAAATATCATAATTCAGATAAAGATGAAAGCATCCATGATTATCTTGAGGTGAAGCCTTGGAAAGGAAAGTAGATCCAAGAATCCTAATCTACTTACCTTAAAACAATCTGGCCTCCACAAATAAACTTAAATTAAATCAATCTTCAAAATCACCGTAGGATGGCTTCTCTTACCTGAAACTTACATTGATAACCAGACCCAAAATCCCAGTGTCCCCCCACCCCCCCTCCCACCCCCCCAATTCACATGATTACATGAAAATGAAATAAATGAAATACCAATGAAGAAGTCCCCAGTACACCAACTTTATCACCTCCAAAACCTTTTCTCCCAACTAACGTATCAATGGCATACCAAACAACACCATTAATGAAAATCCTAATCAACTTCAATATTTGAATCTCTTCCACCACTTTAGTCACTAAGATCGTATCAAATAGCAGTCAACCCACCATTGAAAAGTACAGCTGAGATATAAACATCCCAGGCTACCGAAACTCTGAAAACCCCACTTGCGTTCTTATGAACACTATAATAAGACTATCGATGAAAAAAAATTCTCATCTTCTTACCTATTTATATTGTGACGCTAACAACTAAAGCACTGTAAATGAAACATAAGATCAACTCGACAGGTCTACCAAGAATCCATAAAAAACCACAATAAATCCCATCAAGAAAAAGGAGATTTGTCCTGCTACATATCAAAGATTGAAACCACTTCCTCACAAAATTCTCCTTAACCATTCCTAAGTGCGTAACCCATGAACCATATGTCCAAAAACATCTTGCACTCTCATTAGTCTCTAAGTCCCTACAATTAAAAGGGGGAAAAAAAAAACCCTTTAAGCAACTTAGAATGATTGTTTACTCCTTCCAACTGTCAATCACATCAGTAGCATATTTATTTCCATAGAAAGCCTTCTCAATGAAGAATAAGCTCCTCTAATTTTTTTTTATTTCTCCAACAGTTTTATTTTCCCAAAACAGCTCTCACTGTCATTAACATCTCATTTATCTGGCCCTTGAATCCCTAAAGAACCTATTGTACCAGCTTATCCGCATAAAAGTTCATTTCTTCCATGAAACCATGAAAAATATATTATAAATCCCCCCTCCCCACCCTGCGACTTCACACTGTAATCCACACTCATGATGATAATTGACAAAGCTACAAAATAAGGCATGTTTGGCTGATCAATGATAAGAATAGCACTCAGTCAACATGACATACAAACAAAAATATAATTAGCCATGAAAGATATAAAAGAACTTGAAACATAAAGGGTTTTGGAATGAAAAATAAAATCTTACTATTTTATTAGGAAAAAAAAAAGGGGTAGTGGCTGGTATTATGCTTGTCAATTTACAAGGTAACATAAACGTGTACAGCATGACTCAACTTCATACAATTTTAGAACAGTTAATGTGAATGAAAAGAACCTTTAAGTTATAACTTACCCATCTAATAGAAATCTTTCGCGGACGTCAATTAAGTGCGGGGATGTAAAAAGCCCGGTATGGAAGCCACAATTGCGTAATATGGACTCAGTAAAAGCACAAGTCGAACCCTATGCACATGGACAGACAAAAGAATCATCATTTAATGTCTATAACACAAGCTCATTGTTTCTCTCTTAATGACATGAAAGATCAGTAATCCTACAGCTGACTTGTGAGAGACTACAATGCAGCCCGCTTAAAGACATTTTGTTATACAATTCAGTAACCCCAACAAACCACAAATGCGAAATCACTTCAGAAATACTCCCTCGGTTTCAAATTAATTGCAACGTTTCCATATGACACGGAGATATGTTTCTGTATGAGTGTATGACACATAGATATTCGTTTAGAAAAATTCATTGTCTAATTAACATAAAAGGATTGAAGACAAATACCTTTCCTTTGGTGCCAGCCACATGAATAACCTTCAACTTAGAAATTGGTTCTTCCAACTCCAATATCTGCAAAATCCCACCCAAATCCAATATACATCATTACCCTAATAATCCCAAAAAAAATCAAATAATTTTGAGACAAACATGAAATGAAAATGAAGCATAATAACAAAACTATAACCTTAATATAATCATAGTCACCTATTTTAACATATAATGAAATGAAAAATAGCATAGTAACAAAAGTATAACCTTAATATAATCAAACAGCAACTCAAAGCGATCACCGCTATTGCTCTTCTCAGCACGAGTTCGAGTAGTAATCAAAGATGACAACGCACTCATTGCCTCTTCATATGGCGACGGCTTAGGATTCGCCAATCCATCACCACCCTCTACAATTAATTGAAAAAACCCAGAAAAAAAAATTAAAAAACAGGGGAAGTTTCATTGAAGGTTGAACAAATTGAATCAAAGACTGCATTTTTAGAGAAACCCAGATAAAATTTAATGCAATTCTTCATTGTAATGCATAGTTTATGCAGAAATATAATTACCCATTATAGAAATTAACTTGTATGATAAGAAAATTACATCAAAATTATAAATTGTTACCTGCTGACATGATGAATGAAGCTTGGGATTTGAGTGAATGGAGGTTGGTGAGGAGAGAGAAAGAGATGAAATTAGATAAAGGAGTGAGCAACAAGAGTGGCTGCTGCCGCAAGCCTACACAAAGTTTCGTTCTTTAACCGCAGATTTGCTTTTGATTAAACGACAAAAGTTAAAAGTGGCTTTGAATTGATGTCCTATATTCTATTTGAGGTGGGCGCAATTCAGAGATGTCGTGCTAATTTTTATGACAATCATGATTCGTGAATTTAACTCCAACTAGATCGTAATAAGAAGTGGAGAAATGGGAGGTTGTAGTTCGTTTTTAGGTTAATTTGTTGATTGTTTGTCATTTGAAGCATATCATGGCATTTTCTTGGCATATTCGTCTATTCGATGTTTGGACATAAGTATGAGTGAAATATGACGATCACAAGTCATATATGAAGTACAATTTTATTTTAGAAAAGTTGATAGAAAATGCAAGTGGTATAAATTGCCTCTAGATGTATCCAAGCGTGATTTGACTTTTCTTCCTCCAAGAAGGCCCAAGCCAGCGGAAGATTTTTGTAGAAGATGAGTTCATTTTGGAATACAGGGTTTGGGAGTGGGAAGGAGGTGAGAGAGCTGATATTGGCTGAGACAAGGCAGTGAGACAATAAGGTAGTAACCGGGTCATTCTTTTGATTTCTCACCATAAGCAAATTAATTATGATCTACACTCGCTTTGTTGTTGTGTGGTTTGTGGTGTGGCAAAGACCATAATAATATATAGATGGTGATACGATGGTTGATGAGGGAGTTAGAGTCAAGTGGCGTATTGTTGAGATTTTCATATGATCAATTTAGGTTAATATTAATAATAATTAGTGTGGTTTTTAATTAGATAAGTGATGGATAATATAGACTAATGGGTGGTGTGGTGAGTGAAAGTGAAATATAGGAGTAGTAATTTTTTCCTATAAGGTTATCTTCACTTGCACTTCATATGATAACTTTATCATAACTCAAATCTTTTCTTTTTTTTTTTCATCTTACAATTCACATATACCAAATATCACAACCATATATAGTGCAAATATAGGTGATAGGCCATGTCTTCTTTTTTTTTTTTTTATAATTACAATATGTGAGGGAAATCTTTGAAATAAACATAGCTAGTAGCCAATAGATCTTCAAAGTAGAACTAAAATGTATATATGGTGGATATATAGTGCAACCAAATGTTTTAGTTTAAACTGATATGGTAGATGAGACTTGCTTCCTTACCAATTGCTTTTAAAGAAGTATAGATTAGGTCATTCAAATGAAAAATCAAATGCAACGAACATAACATTTACACCCAATCTACACATCACCACATGCCTATTTCTCCACTCCATTATTCTTCTACCCTAGAATATTCCACGACCAACAACAAATCAAATATTACTCCACCAAACTAAGTAATTATAATTAATTAATAGCAATTAATTAAGGGGTTTGGTAAAATATATGATCATGATTCATGATCACATCAGGCGGTTGCCGTTTACTCACATTATTTCCCACTTAGAATATCCAATGCTATGTCTTCTAACCCATAGTTGATACATCACCATATGAAACGCATCGTATGGCTCTGGTGACGACTCATTCCATGCAAAATGTTGTGTCACCGCTACGCCCAATTGCCTCATCTTATCATACGTGCCATCCTCGCATGTGGATCAACGCCTTTTTTAACTCGTCTGACCCCATATTTGACCCCACAAACAATGCGATTTCGGACCATTTAATCACGTCTATTAACGGTAGGTCTTGTATTGGACGGTCACTAATCACCACCGGAACACACCCTTGTGCTAATGCCACACTCAATCGTTCCAACCCTTCAACATCATAAACAAACAAACAAAACTTACTATTTTGAACCCTTTCCATAAAAATCCCTTCATCCGACGGATCAGATTCAATCAAAAACTCGCCATCATTCCTTAACCCATTGACCAACTCTACACTTGATTGTACCTCAACAAACCTCCAATACCCTAATAAGCGCGTGGGAACACCCTCACTTTGTAGAGCGCGTGGGAGAAGAGTGAATGGAGGGAAGGTGACATCTTTGTGAGGGATAAACTCACGCGCGGGTACAGGAAAACACGCGATCTGAATAGAATTCTTCTTTAACTCGACAATGTTTCGACTAGAGCTAGGACCCCTTGGCAAGAAAAGTAGAAATGGTCAGCCCCAAGGGAGCGGTTCCAGTAAGGGAATGACGTTCGGATGAGCTGAATGTGGCGGTCGAGGGAGCGCGTGGACAAAGGAGGGAAAGGTAGGAAGAAGAGAGTAGCTTGGTTAGGGTTGTGAGTAAGGAAGTTAGAGGTTAAAAGAGAGTTATGAAGAAGAGAGAAAGGAGTTGAGTCGTATTGCTGGTGGTTAGGTGTTGGGTAAATGAAGATTTTAAGGTTAGTGATCATTTTTTCGTAGTCGGAAAATAAGGTGGTTTTAGAGATGTACACGACGGAGTTGGCCGCCGTGGTTGGTGGTTGAAGGAAGAGGATGAGGAAGAGGAAGAGGAAGGAGAGTAATAGTGTAGGACGAAGAATGTCCATTTTTTTTAGTGGAGAAAAAATGAATAAGGTGGTAGGAGGAATATCAAGTCATGAAGTATATATAATTAATTAGTGGAGAAAAAATGAATGATGTGGTAGGAGGAATATCAAGTCATGAAGTATATGTAATTAATTAGGAATGTTATATAATATAATGTTAATTTTAGCACGTAATTGATAATTATTCATATTATAGTGTTGACTTTTTGTTAGGTCTTGAATTCGGTCTAATTTAACCATGGAATTATAACACTATTCTTTCGTATGCCCGTACTGTTATGCTTTGACGGGAACGATAATTTGCTGCCATGCACATGTCTCATGTATGAATATATATGAATATGACCCATGTTTTTGGTGGATAAGTCGTGCGTGGAGCGTAGAGAAAACCTGCATGCATGTGTGTATCAAATTAAATATTAATATAAACGAAATTTGATTTAAATGGGGGAGTATGAATAAATTATTTATCGCGACTCAGAAATTGATATATAATGTCATTATATTGATTAATCAATATGAGTATTCATTATTCATACTCGAAGGTTCTTTTTTATTAACTTGTCAATTTGTCATCAAGCTGTCAGTATCTAGCTTGGGTCTTCTATAGTTGGTGGAAGAATACTACCGATGTATTAAAAACTTGAATATCACCAACTAAATATCGGATAATTTTGCAATTGCATGCAATCATGCATTTGCAAATCAACAGGAGCAACCTTATCTTCATTATTTTACAAATTGTTTTAATCGTGGTCATCACTAACACTAATTATTTTCCCCATTGTTTTTTAATTAATTTATGTAAAACCTGTAACAGTCTGCCATGTGTTCCCGATTACCAAACAAGATTCTTGTAGTTTAATAAAGCTAAACCCACTTTTTCTACTACTGATGATAAACTTAACAGTCCATAGCACATCAGTCTGGGTGGTGTAGTCGGTTATCACGCTAGTCTCACACACTAGAGGTCCCCGGTTCGAACCCGGGCTCAGACAATTTTTGAAACCATTTTTATTTTTATGCATTTCATTAAATATAAAGTGACTGTAATGAATTAATGATCAATGAATGTTGCATTGATAATTAAATGTGTTAATTGACTTTTTTTTTTGGGGGTAAAGGTTAATAAATGTTACGAGGCAAACAATCAATGTTTTAGAAGGAAAAAAAAAAAAAAAAACTAATGGAGTCTGCTTTCCAAACACATTTTTTTTTTTTTGAAAGGTCCAAACACATTATTTACGTGTCACTTACTTAACTATATTACTTTACTATATATAGGTTGCTTGTTTCAAAAAAAAAAAAAAAAAAAAAAAAAACGTAAGGTTTATTAATCTGAAGTTAATAGATTTACCAATAGTTCAAATTATGTAAATGAGTATAATTGCTTGTTTTCTGTAATCAAACAAAAAAATGATGATTATCTATTTTAATTTGTTAATTGAGAAAAATAACAATTTTACCTTAATATTTAACTGATTGGTACACGAGAGATTTCGCGTGATCAAATGAACTATATAGGTAAAGCTCAAACTCAAAATATATGAACATTGAAGATTAGAAACGACTAATGAACTAGAATCCTCAAGCTAGTTCAATGTGTGCGAGTCAAGACCGACTTTAAAAATTTGTTTATTGTTTTTCAATATTTCCTTTTGCACCATTATCGTCATCAAGAAGAATTACATGCATATTGTTTGATCCAACTCATTAGTATCTCGAATGAAGTTGACTCAAACCGATTTATAAACCCATCAATCTTGAATACCTCAGATTGTTATGTACAGCTGGGTATACCGTATACCGTATACCCATAAATATTTTGTTCTAATTTTGATGATTGTTTTTCATTTAATCATCAAATAAGAGCAAAAACTAACCTTGGATGTACGGTGCACCCGCGTGTGTATAATAAATTTCAGTATATTATCTCTATCTCTTCTTACAAATTACTCTATTGTTTTTTTTTAAAAAAAAGGGTTAAACTTTAAGAATTTTAACCACAAATTCAGATTGACATATTCCCATTAATCTATAAGAAAAAACATAGTCATATTGCTCATGCTAGATCTTATTAGAATGGTTTCAATGCTTACGTTTAAAATGTCAAAATTTTATGATTTTTTAAAAACATGTACGTTTTAAGACGTATATTTTGATACCGTGAAAAATTAAATGGTACTCTATATAATACGAATACTTGGGTTTGTTTGGCATTGTTTTTTGTTTTTAGTTTTCCGTATTTTTGAAAACAAAAAACCAAAAACTGGAAACAAGAAAAAGGTGTTTACACTTTTCTGTTGTCTGTTTTCAAAATTATCATAGTTTTAATAAGTTTGACTAATTTTTAATTTATTATATGACATATATGATTAGGCTTGTACAGAGTGCGGTTTAAACCGCACCAAACCCGCAAATCAAACCGCAAAAACCGCAATTTTGCGATTTGCGGTTTGAAAATTGCTGTGCGGTTTTGAAAATGACCAAATTGCGGTTTGCGACTTGGTGCGTTTTCAAAAATATTTAGACCAAACCACACCACACCGCAAACCACACTTTAATGCGTTTTATACTATATTTTTATTTAAAAAATATAAAAGAACTAAATTATATAAGCTAATCTTTGACTATTAGTTAATTATAGGTTAAAAAAAGAGTTTAATATTTGAATTAGGATATTTTGGATTTTAACACCTTACAAAAGGCTGAAAATGTTTTTTAACACCCCCCAAAAAAAAACTTTTATTTTAACACCTCCCAAAAATATAAAAGTTGGAAGTTAACACCAGTTAACGATTTCCGTCACGGAAATTTAACGTGGGTCCCACAAATTGGCTTGAACTTCAATTTTCACCCAGCAAAACACGAAACTTCTTTCTTCATTGAATTCGCAGCAACCTTCTGCATTGAATTCTTTCTGAACCTTCATTGATTTCGCTTTTGAACCAAAGGAGATCTTGGCTGAGAAGTGGAGTGTAGGGTGGTGTCAACGTTGGAGAAGATAAGCTCAGGAGGGTTTCTTCATCATCTTCTTCAACTACAAAAGTGCGAAAGCCGCTTGAAATTCACAGAAAATAAGGTAAAATTGCTCTCCTTTGATAGCAATTTCGTCAATTACTGGTGCTTCATTGCTGTAAACCTTGCAATAATTGGGTAATTAGGGTAAATTTTGGGACCACAGTAGGAAAGCCTTGATAAATCAATTTCTGTAACTGACTATGCGACTTAGGTTAATTGGATTTCGTAATTGAAAGTAGAGATTAATTAAGGTGGTTTATTGTTAATTAAACTAGCAAGTGTGGTTTGTTGATTAATTTATGTTACTGAGCACCTACATTGGCTTGTATATGTTTATTTTCAATTTTTTTATGTGTTTGTTTGTGTGGCTGTGATGGATTTGTTTATTCGTATTGTGCATGTATAGTTACATGGCTTTTAATATGTTTTATATGTTTTTCACTGGTGGGTAGATAATGGGTGACAAGGATAGTTTGGTTGACATCTGCCTTAGAGTGGGAGGTGCTTTTGTCCCTAAAAGAGTAACCAAAAACAGGCAGCTGCTGTGTTGGTGTGGTGGTTGGTGTTACTGGAAGAGGAAGGTTCAAGTATCTAAGTTGGATGTGCATTTGATTAGAACAGCTGCAATTCATGGTTTTGTTAATGGTGATATGGATGTGCCTATGCATTACAGCTGTTGGTATAGGCAGAAGGGGAAAACCTTTAACACTGGGAAAAGGGAACTAGTTAACAGTGAAGAGGTTAAGGGCCTTTTGGAGACAGTAAATGAAGAGGGGTATGTTGAGGTTTTTGTAACAACAGAAGCTCCTAGTCAGCCCATACAAGAGGCCCAACCCAATCCTGCAAAGACAAAAAAAAAGGATAAGAAGGTAGAAAGTTCAAATACATCGACTATTAGGAGGAGCCCTAGGTTTAAGAAGACAGAAACTGAACAAAGGGAGGAGAGTCCACCTAGGAAAGCCTCAGCTAATGCTAAAGTGTTGAGGTTTGATGAAGAAAAGGATGATGGATGTGAAGGATCTGGTTATTCAAGTTCAGATTTGAGTGATGAGGGACAAGATTGGGAACCTGGTGAAGAAGAATTTGATGAAGGGGATGAGGAATGGTATATTGAAGGGTCAAAGGAGATCTTGGCCAAAGTGAACAAGAGCCTTAGGAAAGGTTTGGAGAGTGCAGTAGATGACAGGGTTGGCAAAGATAAGAGAGTAGAGTTGAGAAATGATTTGGATGTTGGAAAACCGAAGGTGAATCCAGAAAGTGATGTTGATTCAGATGATTCAAGGAGTTTGTGTGGATCTGATGAGGAACAGGACTATGCTCCTTGGTTTAATGCTGATGTGGACTTTGACAACCCAATCAAGTTGAAGTTAAATCAGAAATTCAGTAATGCTTCAGTCTTGAGGAGGGCCTTAAGACTTCATGCCATTCAAAACAGGTATGAGTTCTACTACTTGCATAATGACAGTAAAAGGATTACAGTTCAGTGTAGATATAGATGTGGCTGTGAGTTCAATAGCTACACTTGTAGAATGCCTGCTTGTACAAGCATTACACCAACTCCCCCTTTGTTTTATATATGTATGTGTCTTTTCCATTGACTTTTTATTTTTATATGCATGTCATAGAGTGCAATTGGGGCTGGACCAAACAGCATAGGAAACAAAAAGTTTCCTCAAGAGCAAGAAGGTTGTCTGCCATTCAGCAAGCGCCCACAGCCACAATCTTCCTCAGCTAAGCATTCCTCAGCTCAGCCATCCTCTAGTCAGCCATCCTCAGCTCAGCCTTCCTCAAGTCAGCCTGCCTCAAGCCAACCAAAAAGAAAGACAAGGTCTTCCTCAAGTCAGCCTACAACAGCCACAGGTGTTGTAACAAGGGCCAGGCTGCAATCCCTCAACAACCTTACTCAGTGATGTACTCATGCTGGATATCAAACATTATGTCTGTTGAACAATATCAAACTTTTATTATGTACTCATGACTGGTTATGTAACTTGCTAGTTTTTTAGTGGCTTCCCTTAACAAATTTGAACAATTAGATATTGAATTGTAATGGTTGCATGGCTTTGATTGCCATTGAAACATGTTGAAGTAAGGTTCTTTTGTCAACCTGTACTTGAACTATCTTAGTGTTTCACATATTTCCCATGTTTTAATGTTTCACATGTTTAAATAGGTTGATTAAAAGACAAGGCATAAATAGGAACTTAGACAAGGCATAAATAGGTTGATTAAAAGACATATTTATAACACTTCAAGTCATTACAAGAAATTATAACTACTTAATACAGCTTACTATTACACACCCCTAGCCATTAGGAAAATTACACCCATTGACAAACCTATACAAATGGCCATGCCCACCCAACCAAAACAGCTGATTGAAGACACCTTCCCTTCATTGCACTCCCTGTTCATTCTCTTCCTGTCAGCGTTCAAGGCCTTGCATCTCATCTTCAAATTATCAACTTCATTAAGTAGGCACCTCCTTTGGCCACTGATTTCATCAACTTCCCTTTTCAATTCATTAACTTCACCCTTTAGCAGCTTCTTATCCAACAACAGGTTGTTGATAACCCCTGTTTGCCAATCTGTTCCATCAGGTTGATCAACCCATTCGAAAGCTTTGCAACCCCTTGTTTCTGTTATTGGGTCATAAAACTTACATGATATGAACTTCCTGCCTGGATTCTCCCTTGTCCAGCTAGTGAGCTTGGCCATTGGCACACCACACTTACATTTTCTGGCCTCAGGAGGGGAAGAGCTAACAAACGACATAATCTGCATCAATTTTAGATCGACAGTCACATTTACAGATTTGTACACTGACGAATTAACATTGACAGCAACAAAATTCATTTTTAATTTCATAATACGAAAAGCCCCAAATTCAATTTCTGACGAACCCTAATTTCGCAATTGGGCATTTAGATGCGTACATAACATAATCCAACCATTAATCTGAGTACGAAACAATTGCAAATAATAATTGAAGAGAATTTAAACCATAATTACCAAACAACCGAACAATTGACCGCACTCACCTGTTTCAGCAGCTTCAATCTGTTCCTCTTCTCAAAAATCGTGGAAGAATCGTGAAAGAATTGTTTCAAGTATCGTGCAACAATGCAATGCGCTGCTGCTATTCAATAAGAACAACGATTTCGTTCATTGGGGGAGAATCGTGCAAGAATGGTTCTTATATATCGTGCAAGAATCGTGGAAGAATGGTTCTTATATACAGATCTTTTAAAAATATATCCGTTGGGGTGGGCCCCACTAACAGTTCTGTTAACGGAAGATGGATTTTGGTGTTAACTTCCAACTTTTATATTTTTGGGAGGTGTTAAAATAAAAGTTTTTTTTTGGGGGGTGTTAAAAAACATTTTCAGCCTTTTGTAAGGTGTTAAAATCCAAAATATCCTTTGAATTATAAATTAATAATTACAAAATAAAATAAAAGTTTTGTTTTAAAAAGAATAATTATAATTTTAAAAAAGTATGGTTAAGCGCAAACCACACCGCACCAAATCGTATTTTGCGGTGCGGTTTGGTGTGGGTTTTTTAGGAGTGCAGTTTGAAAAAAAATATAAATTCCAATTTTGCGATCCAAACCGCACCGCGAACACCCCTATATTACAAAAAAACCAAAAAACAAAAAACCAGACAATTCCTTTTAAGTATTGAGGGAGTTTTACACAACCACATGCATGATTAATGATAATGGAAAACTAATAAAAACTACTACTTTAATGATCTCTGGATTTTATTGTTGTTAGATGAAAAAAAAAAACTGCTTTTACTTAAAAAAAAGAATCTAATTTGTCAATTTGTACATTCCCTTCTTCGACATTAACAACAAGAAACGCAAGAAAAGGGACTTTATCAGCCATAAATATAATTGTTCAAAAGCTCGAATCTCGATCAAAAAAATTTCACCATTTTTGTTGTTGTTTTCTTCCCAAAATTCTCTCTGTATCTGAAGTTTGACAATGGATGAACAGTACAATAATCTTCCAACAAGCCAATTACTTGGCTCAGTTCCAGTACGTTAATTCTTCGCTCAATTTATTTCATCTTTTTTATTTGCCCTAATTTCATTTTTTATGTTAATTTTGTTGTTCGATTCAATTCATTCTTTAATTTTTTTTGTACAATGTAGCTCATTTCTTCGAGATTTTACATGTAAATCGAACAAAAGACTGAAATTCCATGTCCCTTTCCATATGCGTTGAGTGATTGATCAATTTTGCTGATTTTTCTTCATTTGATTGAGTATTATCGAACAATTACAATTTTTTGCAAGATTATATTTTAATTTGCTGAAAATTTGGGAGTTTTTGATGATTATTTGAGATATTGACTATCTTTAGGGCGTAATTGATGAAATTTATGTACTGAGATTGATTTGGGGTTTTTGATGTGGTTTTATGCAGTATAATATGATCTTATAATTGTTAAATGTTTCATAAATTAGGTATTCACTATGTGATTAACTGGACTAATTATTTAATGGCAGGCTGTTGTAGCTGAAGAAGGTAAGGGTAATGCGAACTCGGGTATGGCAATCTAGGAACTGATCTTGTTGAGTTTTTTACTTCATTTTTTTTTAGGGTTATATTAACAATTTTCCAATTTGATTTAACTCGTGTAGCGCCCCAAGCGAATTTGCAGTTATTCCCTCCTCATCAAGGTGGAGACAAAGGACCTGGATATCAGAATGTACCAAGTTCTAGTGGTATGCCATATTCAATCATCTTTCTACTTTCGTTAGATATCGTGTTTGACATTAAGTGCTTCAGACATGTTTGTTGGGGGTGATAGAATGGGATTAATGATTGTGATCAGATTCTTTGGTTCGAGTTATTAAAGGAATATATTTTGGTTTTGAGTGTTTAGTAATACTGCTATCTATGATAAGTATATGTTAAGATTAATCAATCTTTCGTGACACTACGTGAATTTTGAGATTAGGCAGTACCGTTTTTAAGACTTGCCTTATATGAACTTCTGTATAAATTGTATAATGGATGAAGGCACTGCTTTTCAAACTCAGAACCATAAGTTCGCTGAAGGGCATTGCTAACTACTTTCTAATCAAAGCAATTTTACATACTTCCTCTGTTTCATTTTATTTGCAACTCACTTCACGGGCATGCACTTGGAGGAAGGATTAGATAAGATAAATGGACAAATTAATTAAAATAATTGAAACCATAATAACCTAAACCATTTCTCTTACTGGTGGTAGTTTTTTTACAAGTAACATGTCCATTTCCATCTCAAACTTCCTCCTTTAATTACGTGCCCATGTGCAAGTAAAAAGAAAAGGGGAAGTAAAAATTAAGGATTTGTGAAATTGTAGGAAAGATAGACTATAAGAGCTTTAAGAATTGTGTTAGTAGGATTCAATTTTGGGAATCTATATTGGAATGGATGGAGTATGAATAAGCCAACTAGCAAATTGGTTCGACCTCGTAACTGATATTACCAAGGATGGTGATACCAGACTCTTGCTGTTTCAATTGGTCTGCATAGACGACCACTTTACTTCTGTTGGAAATCGCCATTCTTAAAACCTCAATTTTTTTGTTGGTTCATTGGAGGCATTTATTTAGAGCTGTTGGTGAGGAAATGAGAAGGATATAGCTTTTTTATTTTATTTTATATTTTATTAATATATATTTTTTTTGAGCTACTGATATCAGTGATTTGTGTCAATTTCAATGATTGAAGAGTATGTCACCCTTATCATGGGCAATTATAACCAATTAGGGAAGGGATAACCTTTGAGAACTTTCATCTTGGACTAGTAAGGGATGATGGCTCCTAAAGTGATAAAGAAAACTTGACTTGTTAAAATACCTGTTATGACCTTGAGGAATTACCATTTAAAATTGCAGATTCGGTAGTTGTAATAACTAAGAATCACGCTTCACTTACTTGCTTGTAAGGTGGAATAAATGTTGATACAATGTGTTGCCCTCATGTTAAAGTATACCACTTTGCAAGATTTAATTTCTTCCTTGGACAATCTCATTAGTGATGACTATGGATTGGGATTTGATTGATTCGAAGTTGTGGAAGTTTATTATAACATAGAAGCTTGACATTTTACTCTTATACGTGCTCACATATTCAATCAATGAATCAAAGCCTTAATCCCATAAGTGGGGTTGACTACATAAACCAAAAGTGATTATTCCGTATAGTCATCCATAAAAATCTTCCTCCTCCATCCCTCGCGATCAAAAACCTTTGAGAACATTCCAAACTTCTTCATAAAGACCCATTATCACTCAATGCCACTCCCCAAGTTATGAAGAAAAAGATATAATTTGTGGTGAATTAGGATTTCCATGGGAATTACTTGAGTTTTTTTTTTTTTTTTTACATAGTTAAGTATAAATCAATTCTCATTATTACCATTTATTACCACTTACCAACAGGCTGATTGTATCGTATAAATTTGTCAATATTCTCAACAGCCACCTAAATACAATTTCTTATTTAGTGAGCTGTATAAATAGCTATCTAGCTGCAAAGTCTATCCAGCTTTGATGTATTTGAATATTGAAAAAGTTGCAATTTTATTCTCCTGACATGCATTGACCTCTCTTGCATGTTTTGCAGAAGGAGGTGGGCCACCACCAACAAACAACTGGCAGGGAGTGTTTAACGTCTACTCATACACACAGTACTTCAATGTGGACACAGACATCGTAATCAATAGATTGCTGAGTTCATTAGATCCTAGAAGTGGTGATTTCTTCAGCAAGATTGATGCAAACCCTGATCTGTGAGTATCACCTTCTATTTGATTCTGATCTTCACCCCCAGCAAACAGACTGAGCTGCTTTGATTCTTGTGTGTTTTTCCCATATTTGATCTGCCTATTTTTTACTTGCCATCTTTATCTTGTTTGAAAACAAAAAAATTTGGGCATTGTATTGCCATGAAATATACTCGTAATTTTTTAGAAGACCAGGTTCATTTGGAAGATCTGTTGTTCTTTGGATCGTATAAGCATGGTTTAAGTAACTTTTCTGTATGGTGCATGAATTTGATACTGTGGACCATTGATGAATTAGATGGTCCTTGCAAAGAGTAGGCAATTACCATGATGGATGAAGTTAGATACATCTGCTGGTTGCTTTGACATTAGCTCCATGTGTTGTAAACCAAATGACTTTTTGATAGAGTCTAAGTAAGAAGACGGGCAATTTGATATGATCTGTATCAAGTGTTACCACCTATGCATGTGGTTGGCGTGGTCTGGTGCACTAAACAAACATAATTGATAAGTAATTGTCCTGTTGACATCTAGTTTGATGAAGACTGAGCTTCTCCAAGCAACCTACTTATCAGCTTTGGTTGAGTTTTACTGAGGGTGTTGTGAGTTAAATCAGGATAAAGTTTTGTTATACTTGCATCCGGAGCTTGCCATGTGACTATGGGCGACTTGTCCATCCCATGGTTGCTCCTAGATTGGGATTTGGGTCTGTGGCATATAAGTGCAGTCATATTGAGGGACCAAATTATATTATGCAGCTTCCTGATTTTTATATACTCCAGTGCCTATTCCATGGTTGCTCCTAGATTGGGATTTGGGTCTGTGGCATGACCTTTGGTGAAATCTAGTAATTGAATCTTGTCCTCCGGAAATGTGCTCATGTTATATCTAATCAGATTTTTATAACTTGAAGATGGGACATTATTGCTGAGAGCCTTAGACTATGAAGAATTGAAGCACATTTGAATTGTATACAACTTGATTTTCTTTGAGAGATGTGGAGTCTATAGCAGGGTGATGGTCCTCGATTTGTATGTTTGTGGGATTGAAAAGATCCACTGACATTTTTATCCTATGATAGTGGCAGCAAATGTAGATAATGGTAACAATCTTAGGTCAGTTTGGTGCATCGAGGAACCTGAGTGGGGTGTTTTGTTTTTGTTGGGGTGGAGTTCTTTGAGGATACTGACAATGGAGTAAAGTTGGGAATCTAATCTGCTTAGCCCTTGGATGGTGAATTTGAAAGACCTTTTGTGCTTTGTGTTTTGGTAGGGCTGTAGGTGCAGTTCAGCTAGTGCTACATATGTTTACATGAAATGAGTGATTTGGACTAGAACTATCTGACTGATGATCAGGTTGTTGACTATTGGGTTATCTAGGGCTAGGGTCAGGTCGGTCAAGGATCTACTTGCAGGCCAGCTCCAGTGTTAGCTATAGTTAATGGGATTTTGGGTAAAAATCTTTCTATTCAAGGCTAATTCTTGTTGACATCTGACAGGATATGTTTTGATAATTTTCATCTGGACTAGTATTGAATTTGATAGACATAATATTATCATGGTTGATGAGGGTGGAAGACATAATATTCACTGCAAAAGGAAAACATTTGTTTTAGAGATTAAAGGGCTCTCTTTTGAAGCTTATATGAGAGGAAGATTTCATTACAATGTAGTCTCTGTTGTGGTATGCACTATACAGCTAAGAATGGTCACGTGCATAAGGTGATAAATGATGGTTCCAAAATGCAGGCCATGGAAAATCTTCAAACATACTCAAAATATGGCCTTTAATTGCCGTGTACTTCTTCATGTCACCTTAGGTAGTGTGATTTATCATTATTCTATGGCACACTTGAATTGTGCATCAGAAGTTCAGAATATTGTAAGGTTGTTATTTGTAAATAGACCTGTAACATAGCTCCTTTCAGCCCATTCTTTACAGCAGATTCTGATCAAAAAAGCCAAATCATAAAATCTCAGTTATGAGGCAAACTTAATTTCCTAACAAGCCATGGGATCTGATTCTAAAAGCTCAACACATGTCTCCTCCATTACGATCTTGGTAACTCTTCTGAGTATAATTGATAAACCAGACTAACAAAATAGTGAGGTAGAGCACCCTTTCACAAAACATGAGTATTGCACCAGATATAAGCAACTTTGCACTAGAGATTTAATCGGAATTTATTCTTGAACTGGGAAAGGCCTATTAACTTCCAAGCCCCAACTTTTTTTATAAGGTAGACGTCAAAGTCATGCAGTCACAGAGATTTGGCCCTTAGTTCCTTATGGCCTCTTGATTTTATCTAGTGAAATTGCAGCCCCAACTTTTGATAGAAGACGACAAATTCATAAACAATGTTTATTCTTCAAGTAGGTGTCTTCTAGTCACAAAAGATGTCTAGAGCAAATGTATTGAAGCACCTGTATGATGTTAGGATCACAAACCAAAATGACCATCAACCTTAAATTCTATACCTGATTTCAAAGTTTATGAAATGTAAAATTAGGGATCCGCATAGGTCCTTCAATGTAATAAATAGGTGGGTGAGTTCCTTCCTTGGCTGAAGCAGGTTGAAAGCAGGCAGAATGCCTGGAAGCAGGTGAAAGAGCAGCTACTTTCACTTGTCCACTTTTCTAAGTCCTAATTTATTAGCTATTTGTGCATGTTTCTTGGTTTTTTTTTTTTTTTTTTTTACTGAAACCTTATAGTTGATGATTGCGCAACACAAAAATTATGTATCATATTTTTTTTGGCTCTCATTAGGCTGAGAAGTTCATGCCTAATCTTTTTCAACCTCTATTTTGACAACCATCTGTGTGGGAGAAATTTGTAAATTCCATCTTGTGTTTTCTGACTTGGGGTTGCTAATGCTTATGTTTTGCTTTATTTACAGCTACGGGCTTATTTGGATATCCACAACTTTGGTCTTTGTGATTGCGTCTCTTGGAAATTTAGCCACCTACTTAATAGGGAGTTCGTCCTGGAATTTTGATGTCAGCTTTATGAGTTTGGCTGCCAGTGCAGTGTATGGCTATGCAATTGTAGTGCCCTTGGGATTTTATTTCTTGCTTCAGTATCTGGGTTCGCCTGCCAGTGTTGTACGCTTCTGGTGCATGTGGGGTTATTCACTCTTCATCTTTGTTCTAAGCTGTGTAAGTTTCCATGATCATGTTTATACAATTGCTATATAAATGTTCATGTCCTAGGTTTGCATGAGTACTCTGTACATATTGCCTGATTTTCTTTGTTTAGATTTTATTTTTCTGTTCTCCTTTCAACAAACAAAACATGGAGGTGCAGAATGGCACTCTTCTTCTGCAATGCAAAATTTCTGTCAATAAGAATTCTAGTCTGCTTAGACTACCTTGTGAAGTCATTGTTGTCCTTTTGTTTGCATTGCTGTGCCTCTGTTAGCCAATATTCCTTCTGTCCCAAGACTCCCAACAACTATTGTCCTTTCTAGTTCTTTTTGTCCCATTTGGTGGCTTTCTTTAGTCATTTAATGCAAGTTCACCAAGTCCTCATTTTCTATTTCCACTACACCTGGACATTATTGGTTTATTATCACTTATTATTCCTGAACATTTGAGAAAAGTTTATTAGACCTTCATTGTGGGACATAGGGAGTGTTTTCCTAGAAATCAATCTATATTAGTGGTGAGCTAGTCATTTTACAGTGCCAAGTGTCTGCTGCCTTTTGGATTCGCTGCCTTCATTTTCATTGTATTTGAACTTCCAGAATATTATTGTACTATCAATAGGGTCTTCATTTGGCAAGAAGCTAGGATACCGCTTTTGGACACTTTATACCCAATTGGCTCAAAGGCTGCTGTATACTAAGTATGACTTGATTAGTAAGCATATTGATTCCCTATAATGTAATCGAGACCTAGGAAAATTATGGCCTTTTAGTTGTCCTTCCTCCAAAATGCAGGCCATGTAAAACATTTGTTTTCTTTTGTAACAAAGACATGGAAGTTTGATGCATGACATGTAGCCCCATCTATGAAACTCTAGCACTAACAGTGATATCCTTTGCTTTTACCATAGAATTGGTTTTATTTTCAGATCAAACTGTGAGTCAAATTGTTTGGTTCGACTCACTTTATTTCCACGTATTTGAGAATTTACTTCCTGATATTTTAACGTGTTGAGATTTACAGTTCTTGTTGGTAATTCCTCTGGAGTTTCTGAGATGGGTGATCATACTTCTAGCGAGTGGTGTTTCAGCTTGCTTTGTTGCGTCAAACCTCAGGACTTATGTTGAGGGGAATGATCTCATGGTGGTTTTGGTGGCTGCATTCATGTTGCAATTTGCTTTGGGACTCTTCATCAAGGTCTGGTTTTTCACATAGAAATTCCTCTTGGTAATTCGACGACTCATCTTTCCAAGATTGACTTTTTGGAGAGGGAATTTGCTTGTGAAAAAACCAATTCTGACCACGTCATGACAGATGTTCTATTTTTCATCGTTTCCAAAAAAAAAAAAAAAAAAATCAACAATTTTGCTACTGTTGTTAATGTTGTTTTTGCTGTTGATAATTGTTTATGTTTCCAAAAAGGCGTCAATATAGGATCGGGAACTTACAATAGTGTATGTAAGTGGTAGCAGATTAGGAATTGTTTCTTCTTGCTGCAGTTTTCTTCATTTGGAGTGTTTTATTTTACTATTTTCTCGTGGTTTCTACAAATTTTATGTAAATAGATTTCACTTCATTGAGCAACTGAATGAAGTCAGTATATTGCATTTACAAATGACTAGATTCTTTGTACACAATTGTTTTGCTGCTTCTTTTAGTCTTGTTTCCTCCTTTTTGGGATTTTTGTCACTGAATTAAGATGGTTGTCTTGCATTATTAAGAAACTAGCAGCTTGAGGAATTTTAACCAACTATTATAGTCCTTGCAACGTAATAATAAATTTAATTTCCTTCCCTTTTTGAACCGTATCTAACAGATTGTCCCATTTTCATTTTATTTAACATGGTGCTTACGTTTTTCCACTACCTTATTTACTACCCGGTGATAATGGATTGGGGCAATTTTAAGGAACGAAGGGAGTATACATATTTTGTACTTGAAATGATTTTAACACCATAGCAAATTAATTAAGTGCGAAATTACCAAATTGCTTTGTCTTCTTTTTGATTGTTATTATTTTTCCTTTTTAATTACTAGTGATTAAATCTTAGTCCAGAAGGTTACACCAGCATGCAGTATAAAAATTGGAGAAATCGCCCAAAATCACACGCAAATTTTTGGAGGAAGGATGCACATTAGTACATAAAAAGTTAAAATACCTTTCTTTCGTTTGAATACCTAATTGAAGTTGCCTCATGTCTGGTCAACTATGTTTCATTGATCTCATTCCTAACATAAATTGAACCAGCATATTTGTATCTGACATGTCACCTACAAACAAATCACAACTAACAGACATTACTCGATAGGTGTAAACATTTGAATGGAATTCATAAAATTTATCTGTATTTACGTATTGCAAATAACAACTTATATACTTTCAAACATAACCATACGCTCTATGACTCACCCAAAAAAAAAAAAAAAAAACCTATAATACATTTACTATACTTCATTGTAAGAATTATTAATTGCTAATAGATGGACATTTAGACATAAAAGATGGTTAACTACCCAGTACCCACCAATATCAAAGTTGAATATCAGCTAATAAAATCAATATACTTGTACAAATCATTGAATGTACAATGAAATCTTCTTTGATTACTTCGTATTTTTTTCTCGATAGAATGTCAATACAAAACAAAACACATGTTCATATCGTATTCGTACCCGTATCAATTCCTGTTTGCAAGCAACCTAGCCTAAACCAGCTAATTCTACTACAACATAAAATATCTCCATAATCATAACCTGCCAATCATGAAAGAAAATAAATAGTAAATCGCCGGTATAACGGACAACCATTAGTACTATTGCTATTAAACTACTTTTGAGAAATTAATTGATTTAGTTAGCTCTTGTCCATTAGCCGTCAGATTAGAATAAATTATACTCCTAAGTCTAATTATAATTTCAAGCAATGTTCATCAATAATTAAAGTCTGACTTCAGGAGAGAAAGTAGTACTTGAGACGCGAAACCCAAGAAGATTTATTCAGATACGACTACTTTTTGTTGCAAGATTCTAATTGCTAATCAACCAATACACAAAAATCAATAACAAACAATTGTTTAACGGCTAATGTTTTAATAAGTGTTACACTTACTAAATGCGATCGTGTTTTAAATGCGGTTGTGTTTTAATAAGTATTACATTTTTTTTTTGGCAAAAAGCTACATAAAAATATACTCCGTAATATCTCTCTCTTTTTATGGTCTCCACCTAAACCCACTATTACTTTTTTTTTTATTATTTTCTTCTTCTCATATTCATTATTTTTCAATGAACTATTAACCCCACTATCTTTCTTTTACAATTTTTTAAAACTCCAACTACTCACTTACCTCTTATTTTATTTAAGTCAATTATATTGCCTAAAACTATGTATTGGTCAAAGTCTAACACTTATTAAAACATGGAGGGAGTAACATCATGATTAAGCTTATTTACATACTTAAAAAATGAACTAGAGTTGTGTTATGTTTCACTTGCCTTAACACCACATATCATCCAACATGTGGGTGATTACTTGGCTCATATACTTTGCTAATCAATCTAGAAGTTCTACTAAAGATGGCACTGAGCCGAACCGGCCCGAAGCCCGACACGACCCAGCACGAAAAAAGCACGACACGGTACTGTGCGTGTGGGCCTTGGGTCAGGCCTGTTCCGCCTTTATTAGGGAGAAGCACGATAAGGCACAACACGATCGGGTCCGGCACGACAAAACATGCTAAAATCAATGTAATTTTGCTTAGGCACGCAAACTCGGCATGATGGCACGTGGGTCTGGGCCGTGCACGGGCCAACCTTTTGAAAACTTTGGCCCGACAAGGCACAACACGAAGCTCATGGGCCAGGTCTAACTAACCCCAAACCACGTGGGCCTGGCATGAGGCACGGCCAGAGCTATCTTTAAGTTCTACGTTATTCTAAATCCTTCCCTTTGACCTTCGGTCCATTTAATTTGCCCTATATTATTTTTGGAAAAGAGAGAAATTCATAAATGTACAAAGAATCGGACTCGTTTATTGCAATAT
This sequence comes from Chenopodium quinoa, assembly GCF_001683475.1. Classification (NCBI taxonomy): domain Eukaryota; kingdom Viridiplantae; phylum Streptophyta; class Magnoliopsida; order Caryophyllales; family Amaranthaceae; genus Chenopodium; species Chenopodium quinoa. Next base: position 63,387 of record NW_018742669.1, read on the forward strand.
AGAAAGATCATCTCACTAGATAAAAACTAGGAAACAGAGTAAAATTCGCAACTCCACGTACTTTTTCCTTGCTCCAACTCTGAAAATGGGTAAAATTCATTTGGAGCAGATGAGTAGTCTTAATGGAATTATGAAACAAGAGAGTACCGAGATATGATGTGACTTTTTAAGTGTATGCTACTTTTACCTTACCTAGAAATGTTTAGTTGATTATCACTAATGATTAATTTGTTTTTTCTAATGACTTAAGCCACCCTTTTAGATTTCTAAACGGTAAAGACCCTTCAAATTATTAGGTAGTACTTCGTGTATGCATGGTCGACAGATAAACTTCGTATGTACACATAACGTTAAAGACATGTGTCTTTCGATAAGCTAATTCAATTTTGTATCTAGACCCAAATTATTTTGTCTCATTTCATACAACTAATTCGTTGTTTTGACTGTAATTGAAAAGGCTTGCTTACTAAGTTATAACTTCACATGTAAAATGAGATTTCGTTTTGCCATAGTTTGTGATTAAGTAGGCTTATTGGCTTACTTGACTAGTTGATTGCATGTAAATATATAATGGGAGATATTTGTATTGGTTGTTGTAGTCCATTGATCTCTCATTAATTGTTTATGAAAATATTTGGTGAAATTAAATTAACTGTTGATTGTCTATTAGAGTAAATTAAATAATCTTATTAGAATGATCAATTTTTTTTATGATTAATCCAATGATAGCTAGTCAATATATATAATTTTTTATTTTATTTCCTGAGATATATTATGGAAGATATTTGTATTGGTTTTTGTAGTCCATTGATCTCTAGCTCATTAATTGTTTATGAAAATATTTGGTGAAATTAAATTAATTGTTGATTGTCTACTGGAGTAAATTAAATAATCTTATTAGAATGATCATTTTATTTTTATTTTTATGACTATTCCAATGATAGCTAGTCAATATACATAATTTTGTATTTCATTTCCTTAGATAGAGAGACCATTAGCCAAAGTGTACCTTTACTATTTAAAAAAAAAAAAGGGTTCGAATCAATGTTTCTTCCTTACTTTTTGTTTAAGTGTATTGCACTTTAATTTTTAACACTATTTTATAATGTTCATTTATTTTGAATTTTTTGACCATCTTTGTAAGTCGTGACATATAAGCTAAAAATTTAAGAGCCTTTTCTTTTTGCCAAATTTCATGAAGTTTCTTACAGTATGTGTATGGAGTAACGTAATTCCTGTAATAATCTATAAAATCCACATCACATTTTTAAAAGATTCTGGTTCCACCACAATACACGCTATAACTAAAGATTAGAAACCCCACCATAATTCAATTTAATCATATGCATGGTCCATGGATCATATCATTAGAGAACCACGAGTATGGGCGTATAGCTAAGAGCCAAGAACATAGAAAGAAATCTAAAGATTATTTTGGAAATTGACAACCTACTTGTTGTCAATACACAGTACTATAGTAGGCAGTCAGTCAGCCCATCATAGTTGTACGCAGTAATAACATATTTCCTCTGTTTTTCTTTTACTTGCAATACAACTCCAATGCTTGTTTTTCTTTTACTTGCAATACAACTCCAATGCTCATATTTTTAACGAAGTGATTTTAAACATCGGGAATTTAAAGGGTTTTTGTACGATTTTGTATTTATTTAAATTAATTTATCTATTTACCATCTTTAAACTATCTAATTTTTTTTTCTAAAAGTCCGTAACATAATATTATGTTGCAAGTAAAAGAAAACAAAAATCGTATCATGACGCAAAAAGCCCAACCATGGCTTATAATCTCTATGTTGTCCTATAGGCGCATCCCCCACCATGTTCTACATAAACCGTGAGCCAAGTAATATAGAACACTTGCATGGTCATGGTTAGTTGTCAAATACACAAGGACTCTTGCACGGTTTAGATTTTTATGGAAGAATATACACTTGGATTCTTAAAATATGCTAGGACCTGACCCTAACAATAATCAATTCCAAGCCGCGTATTCTTTTTATGGATTATTATCTGTTATTTTCCTTGTCACGGCTCACGGGGGTGTAAAATTTAATACTAGGACTACACCTGTGAAAGTATATTAAAGTATTTTTATCGGAGTAATTTTTTCCTTCTACTTCATCTGTTTCTTAAAGATTATTCTATCTTGTTTCTTACTTTATTGAGAGTTGAATTCAGTAAGTATATACGGAGTAAATTCATATATCCATATATAAAAGTGGTAAAAAGAGGTAGAGAGGAATTATGGGAATATTATATGCAATTAAAATAGAAATAGAGAACCTTTTAAAAACATGGTTCATTTTTTATTTTTTTTTGAAACACGGTTCAAATTAAATAAAGAATAAAGGACAATAGACCAATATTTAAGAGGAGAGGGATTAAAATTCTAGACATAATATACTTGATATGGCGTACACCTATCGTGATTCTACCAAATTTAATTTAATTTGTCAAGTAAACCCATTTAAATTAATGTAGCTTTGTCTTTGTTTTTATTTTATTTGGAGTGACTGTATTTGTATAGTGATAGTGTATTAGAGTAAGGGTGTATTTTATTCACTTGATTTTTACTTATCTGAACTTATCAAAATTTATTTTAATTGTAATTTGAATTAGGGTAACCCTTATCAGAACTTATTTTTTCTAAACTGAACTTATCTGAACTTAACTGAACTTATTAGGCCTGAAATAAGTGAATATAAAATGAACAGAATATACCCTAATTAGATCTATCAATTATATGTTGGAGGTTTCAACTTTCAATTGAGCTTTACTAGAGTCTTATTGATGTAACTTCTACAAAAATGTAGAGTTGTTTTTTTTTTTTTTTGGAGTAAAGTTGACTTTTTATTAAGAAATAAGATAACTTAAATCAACCACTTTTTAAATTGTCAATTTTTATATAGACAAAAGTAATGGATTGCATTATTTCCTTATATGCCTCTATTTTCCAAACTTAGTTTAGAAAAATGGTCGACATCAAATTACACAATGAATTGGTGAGTTTATGTTTATAGCAAGTGAGTAGTTGTTAATTCAATTAAGTTATACTTTCTCAAAATGATAGATATTTTTTTTTCGATGCTATCAAAACGATAGATATTGCTTACCTAGGGTAAGATTTTTTATTTTTTTTGGTGTAGTTACCTAGGGTAAGATGATTTGTATTAAATTAAATTCCTTTAATTATCCAAACAAGCTAAGTTTGTAAACTTCTTATAAAATAATACTCGCATAATTGCATTACACGTGAATAATTACTCTAAAGGAAATATTTTTACGTTTACAAATTTTTATTTTTTAAAAGAAGATTAGAACGACATACTATTATAAATCAGAGTACACCAAAGTAAAAATGTGACAATTATCTCACGGAGTAACTTGCATAATCCTCATCGAAGTGCACAAGTAACAAGTTAGGTTATAACTCCCACATAAAGTGATGAAGGTGTTCCTAGTTACGAGAAAATGACGATTAACCAAAATAAAAACCAATCCAAAAAGTACCTAAACCTGTAAACCCAGAAAAGGGACCCACATTTGGAAATTCCATGTGCCCGGGAAAGATATACCCGTATCACACGGATCCTACCATTAGACTTAGACTTTGTCATTTTCTCTCTTAACTTTACTCACATATGAGCTCCCTCATTAGTCTTACCCTACACTCTCCTCTATGATTAGCCCACCTCACCAGTTTTTACCATTTCAACAATCACCAATTATAGTTTACCACCTAGAGAGAAAATCAACAATACTTACTTTTATGTAAAATTAGGTGTAAAAAAGAATTCAAAGGCATTATAATTATCTTTTCCTCAAAAAAAATAAATCAACAATACTTATTTAAGGTAATTTTATAATTTACACTTTTACTTATATAAAAAAAAATTGTGTAAAAAGAAAACCCTTAAAATAATAATAAAAAAAAACCTGAGGTTTTTGGAGATTTATACTAGAGGTTTATATATAAAGTGGGCTACAACATAACCATTTCTATCACACACATCTCCTTTCTGCCCCTATCTCTCTCCACCATATCAGCTGCTTTGTTTTACCCAGTCGCCTCGTCACGATTCGGGACTCTTCTCACTCCGATTTCATCTTCTACCTCTGCTAATGGACGCTTCCAGAGTCTTCGTCAGGGATGTTAAGCGTGTCGTCGTTAAGGTCTATTTCTTTGCATTTTTTTTTTTTTTTAATTCAATTCATTCAATTTCATGCTAATTCTTGTTTTTAACGACGGTTTTGATTCTTTTTTTTATTATTCAATTTGTCGATGTTTTCATAGTGTGCTGATTCAGTGTGATTTTTTACGAATTTTCAATTTCTATATTTTGATTGCAAAAGGGTTTATTGCCAATTTGGCATTGTCATTGACTAAATATGAATTTTATATTTCGAAATATGCTCATTTTCATTTAATTTATAATTTATTTTTATGTCTATATACACTTTAATCTTAATATTTTGATTGTTCATTATTTACTGGCATTTTTATTGGCGGCGGAAAGCTGTTTTTGGTTCATTTTACAATTACGTATATTTCGAAAAATGTTAAAATTTTATATTTAATATAGATTTTTCTTAAAAAATCTATAAATGGAGTTTTAAGTCGTACCTGAGTTGATTTTCTCGTTACATACATCCTAAATAAGGAGTATACAAAGATTTAGCAACTAAGATGGTATAAAAATTATCGAAATTGAGTTATTGACACTAAAAAAAATGCTGCATACAAATAAATGAGATTATGTTTTGGATATTCTTAATTTCAGTGATTTGACTTGTCAAAGGAGTAATTGTGTGTTACGATGTGATGTGTGGTTGATGAACTAGCTTTTTTTTTAATTAATTTTTTTAAAAAAAAAAAAAATCATAACTTTGAAAAGAGCATTTATTTAACTGATATGTGGTGGAAATAAAGGTAGCAACTTTCTGTGATCACTCGTTTACGAGTCTCGGAATCCTTGTGTAGGGTCACTGTTGGGCCCCACTTTTTCCTGATTTTTTTTCATGGTTAGGCAATGGTAAAAGAAGAAGACAAAGGTTAAGGAAATTAAAATTACCGGAATTAATCCTCCCGTTCCATTATAATATGCCACACCTTGTTTCAGATCATTTTAAAGCCAATTATTGAATATCATAATCATACTTAATAATTCTCTGTATATTATACATTTGTTGAGGATAAATTACCTTTTAGTATGGTACTACGTATGGATCATAAGAAAATAATATTATGTAACTTAATTGACACGAATTGTGGCCTATACTAATTTAAATACTACTAGTTAATGGTGTTGTTCAAAAAACGATGGGGAAATTGAAGGATGAGAGGTGGAAGCTAACCTGAACTATTGTAAGAAAGCAATATGATGATCATGGAGCTAGAATTTGAGTTTAGTTTAACAACTAATGAATCATGAAATATTCTGTAACTCGATCTATTGCACGCTTCAGTGGATCAGTAGATGATGGTTATTGGATTTTTAAGTATTGATGATCTCTTTCTGCTATATTTATTGTATAAGGATTTGAATTTTATCCACAAAGTAGGGGAAGAGAAATTCTTGCTTAAATTCTACTTTAAATTTGTCTGTCAAGTGATATGTTCCAAGCTTCTACCCCCTTCCTTCTGAATCAAATATTTCAACAGGCTCAGAGTTTTTTGGTCTTGTCTCTTGATACCAACAGGTTGGAACTGCTGTTGTTACTAGAAGTGATGATGGGAGAATGGCACTTGGAAGACTAGGTGCACTTTGTGAGCAGGTGAAGGAACTGCTATCCCTTTTCGAATTTTACCCTGGTTGAGTATCCCTAAGTTCTTTCACCTTTCTTGTATCTGATGGAGCTTACTCAAACTTGATCCACATTTTTTTGATGCAGATCAAGGAGTTAAACCTTGATGGATATGAAGTCATTTTGGTGAGTTCAGGTGCTGTCAGTGCTGGTCGTCAGAGACTTCGGTTCAGAAAATTGGTAAACAGCAGGTTTGTGATTTTCTTTCTCTGTAAAGCTTGTCATTGCCTAGAAGTTGTGTATCCAAATGTTTTACATGAAGTGTTTGTATTGTTATGTTATAGAAGTAATAATAAATATTTAGTAGAGTACTGTGTCAAGCTATTTTTGTGGGCGTGAATACTCTTGCATTATTTCCTATGCTTGATATTGTACAAATTGAAAATCTGTTTATAAACCTTTTGTTTTTTTTTATTCTTTTTGTTAATAATAATCCACGGAAGATGGATCATCACTTGGTAATCTGAAGGTATTTGTCAATATTGCAGTTTTGCTGATCTCCAAAAACCACAAGCTGAACTTGACGGGAAAGCATGTGCTGCTGTTGGGCAGAATGGTCTCATGGCTCTCTATGACGCATTATTTAGCCAGGTCAAAATTTGTGTAACTAAATATCTGCCATGTTTGTGGAATTAGCTGCTTTTCTTTAGTTGGTGTTTGTTATCATATGCTGATTGTAGAGAGAATGTCTTTTGCAGTTGGATCTGACTTCTGCCCAACTACTTGTTACGGATAATGACTTTAGGGATCCAAATTTTAGATCACAACTTTCAGAAACTGTAAATCAGTTGTTGGATTCAAAAGTTATACCCGTATTGAATGAAAATGATGCAGTAAGTACCAGGAAAGCTCCTTATGAGGTATGTACTGTTTAATTACTTAATTTTCATTGATGGTTTTTTTTTTCTCTTCTTTTAACCAGGGTTGTATAATAAACAAGGTAAAAGTATCGCGTGACCAGGATAGCTCAAAACAAGTAATATCATTTTGAATACTCACTTTAAAGCTAACTGGGATTTACTTTGAGAAATTTGTTTTGCCATATCTCTGGGTCATTGCTGAAACTCCTAAGACATACCGCAGACCTGATAGTCAATTTTTTCCTACACTTTTAATTTCCTTAACCTGAGTATGTAGTGTAGTTTGAGCAGTATCCAGAACTTACTAGAAGGAATATTTATTTATTTAATTCAAACTAATGGTTTGTTCTGCAGCCTTTCATTATTCTAATTGTAAGCACTTTGAGCAGGATTCATCTGGTATATTCTGGGACAATGATAGTTTAGCAGCTTTGCTTGCTTTGGAACTAAAGGCAGATCTCCTCATTTTGTTGAGTGATGTGGATGGTCTTTATAGTGGTCCACCAAGTGATCCACAATCGAAGCTTATCCACACTTATATTAAAGAGAAGCATCAGACTGAAATCACTTTTGGAGATAAGTCTAGATTGGGTAGAGGGGGTATGACAGCCAAAGTAAAAGCTGCTGTTCATGCCGCCGTTGCCGGAATTCCCGTAATTATAGCTAGGTATGGCTCTATGTGATTTTCCTTTGGATGTCTGATGGCCCCTGATCTCTGGGTTTTTTATTTCATTTTATTTTATTACTATTTGTCCAAATGTGTCATTGTTGATTCATTTACTAGTTTAGGTGCTTTTTTCAGAGAAAAGCTTGTTTCTGTATATTCCATGGTATAGTTGATGTTCTGATTGTTGATTCATGGTACAGTACTTTGGAATCTGAATTGTGCTCATGTTCCGTACATATAACCTTTCTGTGGTGAATTGCATTCACTTGCAATAGTGCAACATAAGTGCTCCTCACCAAGCTTTTATAGTTCTGTTTATGATGGCTAAGGGCATTGAAGACCTACTCAGAAATACAATGCCTAAACCTGCTATATGATTATTTTTTTTTAGAAAGAACGAAAAAAAGCAGTCACTGAAACAATTAAATTAGTCCACTTCTGTACAGTTTTATGTTTTATAATACTATGGTCTTCGTTGGAGATGAAAAATAATAATGTTTTATAATGGTGACGTCTGTAAGAAATTGTTTTCCCATGTAGTCAGATAATGGGAAGGGATGAATTTACATGTGTAAAATATTGATTAATTACAGAGTGTCTGTTATATACTATCTCATAAGAACATAGTTTGTATGTCATTAAGGATTCCACACCAAAAATGAAAGATATTCTTGATTTCTTATTAAGTTCCCTTGACCTGATTGTTTTCTGTAATTTCTTTGAAAGTGGCAAGGCAACAGACAACATTCTCAAAGTAATCAAAGGCCAATGTGTTGGCACTCTATTTCACAAGGATGCTCATTTATGGGCTTCAGCTAAGGAAACTGGTGCACGCGAGATGGCAGTTTCTGCTAGAGAGTGTTCAAGGAGGCTTCAGGTATTTTGTCTCATCAATTGTTGTTAATTTCAGGACATTGGTTAGGATTTGTCCCAACTTTGGGAAGTAATTTATTTTCAAGTGAAATTAATATTTCAATTAACAGGCACTGTCTACAAATGAACGAAAAATGATTCTGCTTGACATAGCTGAAGCCCTGGAAGACAATGAAGAACTGATCAAGACTGAAAATGATGCTGACATTGCTGCTGCTCAACAAGCTGGGTATGATAGATCGTTGGTGGATCGGTTAGCTTTGAAGCCTGGCAAGGCAAGATACTGCTTTATATATTGATCTGATTGGCCTGTTTGGTCTTGTCATGTCTACTATATCACTGTCTGTCCACAATTCATGTGAGTTTCTGCACACACTTTTCTTCTGGTAGTTTTTTCATCATGTGCTTTTTGGATATGCAGATTTCTAGTCTTGCCAAATCAATTCGTGTCCTTGCTGATATGGAGGAGCCTATTGGTCAAATTTTAAAGAAAACTGAGGTATGAGAGGTTTTGATACATACCTTTGATCTATATTTTGTATAATGCTCATAGGACAGAGAACATATTTGTGGACAAACTGATATATCTGTAGAACCTGAAGTTTGTGCTCTTAGGATAAAAATTCAATTTTATTGCAGCAAAATATACTGATGTATTTGCTTTCTCATGTCTACCTTTCAGATTGCAGATGGGCTTGTCTTGGAGAAGACATCATGTCCATTGGGTGTTCTCCTGATTGTTTTCGAGTCTCGTCCTGAAGCTTTAGTTCAGGTTTGTATCATTTTGGTTGGTGTTCTCAAGTATAATGCCCTGCAAAGTTGCAATGCTTATATTAGCTTCGCACTGACACTGTTGTTTTTCCCCCCGTTCCTGTCAGTTATTAAAAAAATAGTCTTTTGGTTTCTAATTCTTGTTTAGCTTGGGGCTTGGCATACAATAATGAGAAAGCGATAACAATAGCAGTTGGTGCATGAAGATGCCAGTTTGTAGCATGGAATGAAATAACAAAGGCCATCTATGAGCCACTGCATAGAGAATTTCCAACTTTCTTATATGTGATAGATCATTATGTAGCATATTTTAAAGTCGTACCGCAAAATCATGTATAGCGATTGCATTTCTTCATCAGACATAACAATCCCTTGCTAAAATTATCACATCTCCTGGTGTCTTCAAATTTCCTATTAGAGAACTTTTGACGCATATATGATCTCATCATTTGTTTAGTACTTTTAAGATTCTCTTGAAATAACAAAAGGTGTTTTGACTTTGCCCTAACTAGATAAGGTGTTTTCTCAATTTGGGGAATGATAGCCGCGATTCTTGACATATGCTAGCAAGGTCTTGTGCAGTTGTGCCACAAATACAGTTACTTAGATTGTGATGTTATATTTATCTGATGGGTCTGGTGAGTAGATAAGGCATATCAATCAATTTTGTCCGATTCACCTGTATAAATGACAGACCTACCTGATGTGACATCTCTAGATTAGTGATATATGACCGATGTAGCCAATTGGATGTTATTGAGCAACGAATACTAGTGTTGGATATGGGTAGGTTTAAAGGTGTATAGGTATTGCACTCAGCCAAGCTATGAAAAATCTGCATTCTATGCAAGTTGAAGTGTCAGCACATGCTGCAGTGTCCAAATTGTGATAGTTGGCTGAGATAAATTTAATTGATTAACATAGGTAATGTGACAAATTTCTGGAACATAGAAGTGTCCTGCTTTATGATTTTCATGGCATGAGAAGCGAAATGTCCAAGTTAAAAAGGGAAATATTAACTATTATATTCATGAGTAGAAAATTGGTGGCACTACCACGAGGATTTTGGTTTGATTTTCAGGGCTCGCGGAAAGTTGTATTCTCTGTTAAATGGGTAAAATTCCTCGTTCTCATTGATAATTTGAGTGGATAATTAGGGTATCCACTTCACATAGTTGGTGCAATGTAGTGGCTGATTGTTGACATGAATGTTGAGCTGTACATCGTGTTTATAAAGAATATCAATATGAATTAAATTATCATTTTCAAGACTTTTGAGTAGAAAGTTCATTAATGTATTTCAGTGGCTTTTTAAAGATGAAATCCTGAAAGGGGAGTTGACAAGTTTCAACTGGTCCAAATACATTCCAATGTCCAGATGCTAGTAAGCTACTTTAGAATTGCGTCTTCAATTAGAAGAAGAGCTTAATGTTCTTGTTGTATCATGAACATGTCTTGCTGTTTCTGTTAATGTCAATAGCTGATTTTAATTATTCTCGATGAAGCTGTAATTGCAGACTTGAACTTTATTGTGGACCTAGAATCTCATGGCAATATCCATAAGGCTTGGAGTGCAGTGCATTACTAAGCAGGCCGAATTAGTATAGTTGATGGCAGAAAAAGAGTGTTGTCCTAAGGGTACATATTCTCTTATTGACAAAATATGTGACCAATAAGCAATAAGTGTTGCTGCCTTTGAGTTTGTGTGTTCTTAGCCAAGCAATGGTGGAAAACATCTTTTGAAGGTAGATTATGTACCAAATTTTTCTGATCATCTTGTTAAGATGACAAAGTGTATTTTGATTTGGTGCTTTTGGGCTTTGAATTATGATCATTAGATGAACTTGGCTATATTTTAGAATGTAATATATTATTTAGATAAATATGAATTTTCCCTTTCTAATACTAATATAATGCCTACAATTTTTGATTGGTAATGGGGACTCTCAACTCCCAAGACATTGTCACCACAGCAAAATACACATACTTAATATTGGTTGTTACTGATTGAATCTGATGTAATGAGATGTTCAGAAACATGCAACTCTTAATTATCTCTCGCTGCCTTTTTTTTCAAATTAAAAAACTGCAACATTTTTCAATACACGATATTGTAGATTGTTTCTCTTAAAACACGCAAGATTAAACATGGAAATCAGTTGGATCTTATATTTATTAGACTGTAATATAATAGCTTAGATGGTGATCTGATTTTACGTGGCATGATAATTCCTTGTTATTCACTAACCATCCCTTCTCCTTTCCAAACCTATATTTCAGATAGCTTCATTAGCCGTGCGGAGTGGAAATGGGCTTCTTTTGAAGGGTGGAAAGGAGGCAAAGAGATCAAATGCTATCTTACACAAGGTTTATACCCCTCCCTCCTTTCTCCTCTTTTGATGTCTCTTTATATTTGCTTTCAAGCTAAATTGTTTTATTAGTTGTTAAAAGTTTAAAGGAAACAAAATGTATGCACAACTGCCAAATATCTCAGATATTAAAGAACTTTTTTTTTTGATTTCAGGTTATTACTGGTGCTCTACCAGGCAATGTTGGTGAGAAACTAATTGGTCTAGTTACCACGAGAGAGGAGATTCCTGATTTGCTCAAGGTAAATAACCATATATATGTTTCCAAAATTATGTTGGGGTAGCTATGATGATCCTTACTAAAAAACATTTATTGCTGCTGCAGCTTGATGACGTCATTGATCTTGTCATTCCAAGAGGCAGCAATAAACTTGTTTCTCAGATTAAAGAGTCAACAAAAATTCCTGTGCTTGGGCATGCTGGTAAGTTAATTCTTAACTTTGAATCATGTAAACCTTGGTATCTACTAGGACCTATTATTTAGGACACCAGATGTTATCACTGATCAATCTTCATGGTTATCTTCTTAGATGGAATTTGTCATGTCTATGTTGACAAATCTGCTAATATGGATATGGCAAAGCGGGTTGTTTTGGATGCAAAGATGGACTACCCAGCTGCATGCAATGCAATGGTAAATCTCCCATTCTATGAGTTTCTCTGCATCTTGTTGCGATGAATCTCAGCTTTAACTTCATAATTCTTTTTGGCATGCTTTGTTATCACCTTCTAGGAAACGCTGCTTGTACACAAGGATCTGCTACAGAATGGAGGCTTGAACGAGCTTGTTCGTGATCTTAGATCCGAAGGTATGCATCGCAGTCATTCTAATTACTTCGTACTTTTTACATGAGTCAGAACTTACACACTGGTGTTGCAGGTGTTGATTTGTTTGGTGGACCAAGAATCAGTGCCTTGCAGGAGCTGAATATTCCGGCTACTCAAACATTCCACAAGGAGTACAACACTCCTGCTTGTACAGTGGAAATAGTGGATAATGTACATGCTGCCATTGAACATATTAATCAACATGGAAGGTAGTTTCTCAACCATGTTTTTCATATCTCAGTTCAATCTTCTAAGTATGGCAGGTGATTCTGAATCTCGACCCTAATCTCTTTTGCATTGTGGGTTTTCAGTGCACATACCGATTGCATTGTAGCAGAAGATCAGAAAGTTGCGGAAGCTTTTTTGCAGAAAGTAGATAGGTAAGGACATCGTATTTGTTCAAAGCTGAGAATTATGTGCCAAATACTTATGTGCTTAATTCCTTGCATTTTATCTTAATTATCATAGCAGCCCTAGATTTAAATCTAACAAAATTGGAGCATTTTGATACTTTTCCCGTAAGAACTAACACATAAGAACATGCTTGAACGATTGATTGTTATTATATATTTTTCATCGTGGCTTTTTATGTAAACTTTCAGTGCCGCTGTATTTCACAATGCAAGTACGAGATTCTGTGATGGGGCTCGTTTTGGGCTAGGTGCCGAGGTATATTCTCAAAACACTCTTTGAATTAGTAAAAAATATTATTGCACTTCAATAATATCTCATATCACAATATTTTAATCTCCTACAGGTTGGGATTAGTACAAGTAGGATTCACGCTCGAGGTCCAGTTGGAGTGGAGGGGCTATTGACCACAAGATGGTATGTCCATGCCAACATTCCCAATAGCTTAGTACGATATTATCTAAGATTCAGAAGTAATTCTTAAGATTAACATGGCTTTGATGGTATTGCATGTCTTATCGCACATCATCGATTAGGTTATAGTATCTAATTTGCTTTGCTTTTGGTGTTCATGTTGTTAATGTTATGCTATGAGAAATGGTGGTGATTGGTCTAGGATATCAAAATTTAATTGTCCTACTGATGTACAGGCATTACTGCTGATTCTATATCCCTATGATCTATACTAAACGAACAGACCTCTTTTTTGCACTTCCTGCTGTTAATGTAAATTGAAATGTTATTGCTGCTGACTGGAGCTTATTGTCCCTTGCGCAGGATTCTCAAGGGAAGCGGGCAAATTGTTGACGGTGACAAAGGCGTGGTATATACCCACAAGGATCTTCCAATTGTGTCATAAACTCTTTAAAATTTTGTTTAACACTTATTATTGTTCCTTAGCGACCCCCCATAGTAGTGCAGTTTGTGTGGGGGAAAAGGATCTGCATTTTTCTTGTCCTCTCTCCCGCTGCCTTTTGGGTAGTCTATGTATGTCGTAGTTTCTACTTCTGACCCATCTCCGTGTAGTTGAGACTATTGTAGAGGCTATTTATTGTGTCCTTATCAAAATAAACAATATCTAGTTGAAGAAGGTTTTCAGTTATTTACACGCAAAATTATCTTATCTTCCTTGAACTTGTTTGCGATGTTTGATGCAGCCAATTATTATTTACCCACGAAGTATGTTATTTTCCGCATTAGCACTGTAAACGCAATATGGTGTATTGATGTTGCAATATCGCCTTGATGCAACTGCTCTCCCAAAAGGAAAGGAAAAGTATTCATTCATACACCAAGCAGGATAATCTGTCGCTTTATGGCAGCAGAATCCGGTCTATAAAGAGAATTACCAAAACAATGAAAGTTTGTGAAGAATGTACCAAAAGTTCAGCTGATAAATAGAGTATGAAGCATTCACATATACATCAGCTCACAAACATGGTTTTTATTAATGCTCTTAGAAATAGACCCTGGCAAATGAAATTTAATTTTGCCATAACCCTGCGCATACCAAAGTGAAAGTGATAACGAAACCAGTAGAGAAACCAATGTTAAGAATCACTTATTGTTGGGTATACACATCATAAACTTCCTGAAGCTGCGAATACTGGAAACTAATTCCACCAGTAGAACAAAAAAGGGCAATTAAGGACTGGGGAAGTAAGGCCATAGAACATCCTACAAATTTTGCTTGAACTACTGAAATGGAGCAAATAGTCTCAAAAATATACGTTCAATAAGCTTGTTTCTTACATATTGTGTATTAAAACGAGCAGCAAGAACAATTTTGTAACTAGCATCAAAATCTTTTATGGGACGGGTTCCTGGTCAATTTCCTGCCCATAGACCAAGCCTATGCCTCAACAAATTTCTTCACGTCCTTGAGCCACCTAAGATACTCCTTGTTATCCTTCTCGATCATGTACTCATGCAAAAAGTTTGTGGTGCTTGGCTTGATACCTCTGATCTCTAAATATTTGTGGAAGGCCTTTTGCAGATTTTCATCCAAATCACTAAGGAAAAGTCGAGTAAATGCACAAGTTAGAGATACAGAACATCATATATAATGCTCAAAATATTAGAACTCAAATTGTAGAGCATGAATAACAACTTACAGGAAATCAGGACCCTCGTATGCAAGTTGATCTTCAGTTTCAGGATTTTTAAGCGAGAGACTGTTGATTGAAATTTCATCTGGATAAGCAGTGCAATCAAATTCCAAAGACGACCCATCCTTCTTGGTGACAGTTACAAGAAGTGGAACACTGGACTGTGTGCTTGTTTCGTCTTTTTCATCCTCGTCATCTTGGTCCTCGTCCTCGTCCTCATCTTCCTCACCAGTTACAAGGCTGGGCATGGAAACTTCAACTGAAATGGTCTCACCCTCATATTGTCTTGTTAGGGTCACAGTCTGCTCTCCAACATTGTCCTCAATTTCAAAAGGGAAGCCTTTGGGAACCTCTACAGTCTACAAATGTATGAATCGTAAAATACAGCATCAGTATCAAATCCGAGGATACTGCTCAAGAATTACAGCACATGCTACCTTCAAGGCTTCACCCCTATATATAAGCTACATTTGACTTCTCGTGGTCAAGGATGTTGAACATTTTCCAATATAAATCTATATACACAGTAATTATTGTAAAAGCAATAAAATACATTGGCCAAAGTTCAATGTATTCTGAATAAACTTCCTACTACTTCAACTAACAATTGGAGTACAATATACAATCATAAAATTCAACATTTCAACACGAAATCGTAGAGTGTGTTGTTGTCACTTGGTTAGCATCAATATAAACTAACCACACATATATGGCAGAAATTCACACGAAATTGAAATCCAATAACATTAAAAAGCATAAAAAAGTTCGAATAATGTAAATCTGGACAAATCAACACAATTAATTGGCAAAGAAAAGATGAATCAAAGAAAACCCAAGTTAATTTATCTAATTTCCTAGGTATCCAGAACAATCAAGAATAAACCCAATTCACAAGAATCGAAAGTAACCCTAAAAAATCAAAAATCACAAACGCAATATTTCAGAAATATTACTAAATCAAATCATAGAGAGAGAAGTAATGAGAGGACCTTATCGTGTTCCTCAGACTCCTCAACAACACTGATTTCGCTTTGAAGGACATCAAGAAGCTTGTTGTTAGACGAAGAAGATTTGGTGGCGACGCTGGAAGAGAAATGGCGGGTGGGGTAGCAAGCAGCAGACCGAAGGAACTGAGGAGAGAGAGAAGCGCGCTTGACGGCGGAGAAGACGACGGCCGGAGATTGGAAGTTCCTCTGAGCTCCGATAAGACGAGAAGCAAGAGGAGCCGCCTTGTTTGCAGATCTTCGAAGAATTGCAGAGAACGCCATTGTTGAAATTTGGAGAAAGAGAGAGGATTTAGGGTTTAAGGGGTTTAGGGAAATGATGGGGATGAAAGAAATGAGGAGGTTTAGGGTTTAAGAAGCTACGACTCTACGAGTGAGTTGCTCGGTGGATAGAGGGTGAAATTGTCATTTCATAATTTTGATGCTCACTCTGTCGAAAAATAAATATATCGGTTTGACCGATGTTGCTTGTTAATGTAAAATTTTAACCATTAATATATTCAGTTATCTATTACGCATAAATGAATCGAATGTATAAATATTATACTACATTATAAAGTTATTGTAAGGGTTTGTTCTGATTTACTGAACTGATTGTAGCTGAATTGAACTGAAATGAATTGTTTATGAGAGAAGGAAATTAGGAACTGAACTGAACTGAACTGATTGGAGTTGAACTGAAATTAAGCTGAAGAGAACAAACCTTAACTGTACAACAATTG
This sequence comes from Chenopodium quinoa, assembly GCF_001683475.1. NCBI lineage: Eukaryota > Viridiplantae > Streptophyta > Magnoliopsida > Caryophyllales > Amaranthaceae > Chenopodium > Chenopodium quinoa. The sequence continues at coordinate 79,823 of NW_018742669.1, forward strand.
TAAATTTATTCTAATAGTTGTTATTCTCTCTATCTTATAATACAATGCCTCTTTTCCTTTTTGGGAAAACCAAAATACAATGTCTCTTTCTATTTAAAGGTTGTACTTTTCGACATTTATTACCCTCTTTTCGATGAGTTGTCCTCCCTTTTTTTTTATTTTTTTTTATATTGTACTTTTAACATCAATTTCTAATACTTTCTCTCTCTATCTCTTCAATTATTCCCAACTACGGAGTACTTTTTATTTCTCTCTATCTCTCTCTAACTCCATATGCACATATGTACTTTTAATTATTAGTTTTAAGGAATTTGCAACTCTCATAATTTCCGCGTAAAAACTTAAAGAGACATTGTATTATGAGACGGACGGAGTATAAAAGTTCGATATAAATAAAAAGTTACCGCGTAATACAAGGTAGTAATATTCAAAGTATGTAAAATATCATGGCAGATCGTACCTTTCAATTGAATTACTTAACTAAGGAAATCAATATCGGAGTTTGATCTACAACTTAAGGACTAAGGGCTTGTTATGTTCAGCCTATTTCAGTTCAATTCAGTTCAGTTCAGCTCCAATAATTTCAGTTCAGTTCCTAATTTCCTTTTCTCATAAACAATTCAGTTCAGTTCAGCTCCAATCAGTTCAGTTCAGTTCTATTCATTTGTTTTCAGTAAATCGAAACAGGCCCTAAGTGTATACAAATTTATACAGGTCAACATGTGTATACATATGTACTTCCTTTGAATTTTCTAAGTGTATCACTTTTTTAAATCGGCCTTATATTTTTAAGTGTATTAATTTTTTTTTTTTTTTTTGAACTTCTTCTCTTATATTTTTCTTAATTATATTTCACTCCTCATATGGTCTCCACCCTTTTATAATATTTTTCCTCTCACATCCCTTACTTTTTATTACGGGTATCTCTATTCTACTCTGTATGATTGTTATTTTCCAAACAATTACACCATCCAACTCATTTCCTAAAACTTAGTCCGGTCAAACCGATGCACATAAAAAATATACGTGTGTTATATTGAAATAAAATTTTAGATTTGTACTGTAAGTTTTGTAATTGTAAGTGTAAATCGAATAGGATATCACCCGTACTGGGTAGTGGGTGCTTACAGGTTGTTAAAAAACTGAATGAGAGATTAATGAATGGTCCTTAAGTTGTGAGAGGGGGGGGGGGGGGGGGAGGGGTAGCCGCTAGCACCAAAGAGAATATTCTACAAATTGTTTAAGATTCCTAAGAATATTGATTAGCTTTTGGAAGGGACCAATTGGCCAAATCTTCCAAACATAACTAATTTAGTAATGTACAAATACAGGTATACAACTACTCCAAAATTCTTTGTCAAAAATAAATAAATAAATAAAAATCGAAAAGTCCAAATGTCAACATGATCTACATAAATATTGACTAAATAGATCTAAAGTGTTCAAAAATATGTTAGATTTTTTAGATTTGTCTTTGGAAGTAAATTATATAATTCGTATCAAAATTTAACTAACTACGTATTATTAAAATCTAAAAATCAATCAATGGTTTATTCAGTAATTAAAATTTTGAAGACTAATATTATCACAAAGTTTTTATTTATTATTTTTCTGTTCTGACATCTTCACGTTGAGATGCATGAAAAAAAACTTAACTTAGGGATCAACCAATCACAGTAATAATAGAATAATAGATTCCCTCAAAAAAAAAAAAAAAAAAAAAAAGAATAATAGAAGGGAGGTGGCATTGGTTGCCATTTCACATGGTAGGACACTTTCACAGCAAATTTGGTCACACACGAAAAATGGAGAATGGCCTTTAATTAGAGTTTTAATCACCATTTTTATTTTCCACTTTTAGCAGCCTGTCCTCAAAAGACTTGAGCATTACTACCAAATGTAATGTCCCATGCTTTTTGTAGTACCAAATCATATCCTACTCAATGAAACTCCTGCTTATAAAGGTTTCACGATTATAGCGATGTTTCAAGATTTTGACGTTTGTCTTTTTATTGAACTAAACTTATTTTATCAAATATGAACAAGACCTATAGCCTACATGTTAAATTTTAGTTGGGCATGGCATCACCTATAGATTTGGATACCTATTAAAAGTTGAAAATAAAAACACTAGTGATCAATGATCATTTCTCAACGAAACCAATATTGCATACGGGCCACCCCTGATGGGTAAATTGTGGTTCCACCACTACCAAACACATCATTTATTTTGAATCAGTAGAGTTTGGTTGGGCATGGAAGTTACACTGCTCTAAAATTTCATTTGCAATTTCAAGAAAATTTTATTTTGAAATCAAGAATGTATTATTGAAAGATTACAACAAAAAATCAATGAGATGAACCGCAGAAAAATCCATAGAAATACAATTATTTTCCTATGTACACAACTTGGGAGCAAGGGCACAGGGCTAGTGAGATAAATGATTAACAATTAACATACACACTTCACATAGGGATGCTCATTGGAAAAATTGCCAAAACTCACTCTTAACAAAATGCAATTATGCAACGGAGAACATATGAATAGTATTAAATTACAACTTCCTGAGAATAATCTACCTCGTCGGAGGAGCTATCTGACTCACATTACTATCTCCGGCTTCAAAATGCTAGTTTTGATCTCCTTGTGGGGCAAAACAACTCCGCCATTACTGTAAATCTCATCACAGACGTGAACATCTTCTCCAAGAACAGTCATATTTTCTACTCGAGCCCACTGCCCAACTGTTGAATGCCATCCGATGATGCTGCTGGAGATGCAAGCATGTTTTTTGACCCGAACCCCTCGCATAATTGTGCAGCGAGAAAGTCTCACACCCGATTCTATCACACAGCCAGGTCCAATTGCTACATCTGGCCCAATGAGACATCCCTCTCCAATTTTCGCGCTCTCATCAACTAAGACATTGCCAACAATATGAGAGCCACTGGCAAGTTTTGGTGACGAATTTTTTCTCAGCGAGTCAAGGTAGAGCCTCAAGCCAGTAATATAATCTCTTGGTTGTCCAATGTCCATCCAAAAACCAGGTAGAACCATAGCAAAGAGCTTATTCTCAGATGCAATTTTGGGAAAGACCTCTTTTTCAATTGAAGTGGGTCTTAGTTCAATCTTGTCAAGGACGGATGGGTTCAAAAGGTAAATTCCAGCATTAATCTTGTTACCCACAAAGATTTTGGGTTTTTCAACAAACTTCTCTACCTTCCCAGTTGATTCCTCCATTACTACAACCCCATACTTTGATGGTTCATCAACCTGTTAGATTACAAGAACATTAAAGATTTGACAAAAAGATCACACTAATGGTTATCGGAAAATGAAGAGAGAGGGCAGTCTAGTTTAAGTACCTTTGTTACCATAATCGAAGCCTCTCCTCCATGACTTTTGTGGAACTCAATCATTGCTTTTAGCGGGTATTCACTTATAACATCGCTGTTAAGAACAAAAAATGGCTCACCCAATTCATCAACCAGTTTGTCCCTAGCCAAAGCCAAAGGACCAGCAGTACCCAGAGGTTCAGTCTCTTGGGAACAGGTAATTGTGATCCCAAGCTTAGCCTCAAAGTCTTTCAAGAAGTTTAACATCACCTGTCAAAGGCACAGAATATATATTTGTGTTAATACTTGGCACTATAGCAGCATCTGCAAGTGTGCAACCAAGTTCATACTCTTCATAGCACAAAAAATTCACCTCAGGTTGGTAATTGATAGCCAAAACCACTTCAGTAACTCCAACAGCCTTCAGAGCTTCAATCTGAGCATAATAATTGTAGAAATATATGAGAAAAAACTAGTCTTTCACAGCAAAAATGCTTTTACAATTCTTACTTGCACATAGATCAAATAACTCCATATTCCATATTCATGATATTTGGGCAATTTGGCATTATAATTCTGAAGTCTAAATTGTGACATGACATAAGGATCAACATATTCTTTAAGGTGTCACAAATGGAAAAATGCAGGCAATCATTACAAAACATAGAGGCACATCAAATCCCAAGAACACATATTCATTATAGAGAAGATTACAAACCTGATGCATGATCATTGGCTTGTTAGCGAAATCGACAAGAGGCTTAGGGACACTGAGTGTCAATGGCCTCAGCCTAGTTCCAAAACCTCCAACAAGAATCAAAGCCTTCATCTTGAATCACTAAATTGCTTTCCTTCTTGTATGATTTGAAATCAAAACCTAACCATACATTAACATATGAAACAATGAAACAGGGCATAAAATTAACAGAATGTTTCATTTTGAATGAGCAAAGATTTATACATTAAGCAATATAAGCATCAAGTATCAAAATTAAATCTACGTACTAATGTACAAAACCAGAAGATTTATTGGAGCACACTGAAAGTAGACATTTGCCCAATTTTAAAGATTTTGACTTGCTTTGACCAATCCCTCAACCAATTTATATCTGCTAGAATCAAAATCCCTCCAACAATCAATGCCTTTTGAGGTTATAGACCACTTGGCCACTCCCAATAAGACCAAATACATGAGGAGTGATACCCAACTAAGTTGCACGGAAACGGATATGGGTACAAAAACGGGTACGGGTACGGGATATGGCAAAATCAAAATTTCAAAAAACGGGTACGACATAGATACGGCAAAAAAAAATTCCGTAAAATATAAATCCATATAAATTTTCAAAAAAAAACAACACAAATTTAAAGAAAATAAATCCATAAAACACATAACCATTTAAAACGAAATAAAAAATTAACAACAAAATACACCTACTGCCTAGCTGCTACTGTGTCAAAAGAGAAAGTTAAAACGAAAAAAAAAAAATCAAATAAATCCATGATTATAACATCACATTAAAAAGAAATAAACAAAAAAAAAATAAAAAAAAAATTCACAAATCAGCAACTCGAAGAGTCGAAGACACAGGGAATTAAAAATGGAAGAGAGAAGCTGAGAAAAGTGTGGTGGAGATATCAAAGGTGGATCGGGCCTGGGAGGTTCGCCGGCCACCGGTGACGGTACATCATTCTCCTTTCATATTTTTCAAATTACAAGAGCTCTTCCAGCCTACAATAGATATTACTTAAACGAGCCCCATATAAAGCAATCCCTCTGACCCTCGCCACCACCCCAAGAACTAGACTTGGAAATTGAACGACCAAAATAGACCTAGACCGAACGACCCGAATGCAACCTTTACAAATAACTACCTACAACTTCAAATGCCACTTTTTGATCCTTGCATATTTTGCTATTTAGTAAGCAAAAAATGTTACCTTTTAATACTGACCAGCCATTACCATTGGCATTTTAGCAAAGCAACTTTCATTATAAACCTCTAATTCTAGAGATATTAACTACCAAAGGAATAAAAATAAAAAATAAAAAAAATAAAAATAAAAAAAAGATCCTAGCAAGTAGTAAACATCAGACATACCCAACTCAAAGTTTTAGCAGGAAAATTCATCAGCAACAATAAGCCTTGGTCTACAAAATTCCCAGTAGGAAATTTGAATTTAGAATACAACTTCATAGGAATCAAGCCACAATAGGCCTTGGTCTACAAAATCACAAGAAAGTCCATAATCATTTTTCATGGCCAATATCTTTTCCAAAATCCTTTAATGTACTGGCTACAGCCTACAGCTCAATGTCCTTAACTCATCTGTGCACCTATTAGGATAAACTCTCCAAACCTTTCCCTATCCCAATTGCTAAGCAGCTACGCCCAACTGTTATGATGATATGATCACAGGCCTGTCAACCAGATCATGACATACCCGTACCCGATACGGGATACGCTACCTGTTTGACGTATCCGTGCATCACTACCCAAGACCCGAGATCGAATCCCGTCTATAGTTTACCTACCCATATTAGCCAATTCAAGCTTTAAAAATCAATTTCTATAACAACCCACAAGATCAAACACACCAAACTTACAGAAATCATATAAATTGATAACACACAAAACCCCATAAACTAAATCACAAATCCCAGCATTGCCCATTTCGTTTCAAATGTCTAAAACCCACAAAAAAATTAGCAAAATTAAGAAGAAAACCCAGAGATCCAGCAACATGATTAAGAACAACAACATAAAATTGCTTAATAATTTAGAAGGGTAAACAAAATATATAAAAAAAAGATGAGATTAGAAGACCTGAGAGAAGCAATTGGGTGAATCTGATTTCCCTCTTTCTCTCTCCTGGAGGAAGAAGGTGTCGGTCGATGAATTGTTGAATGGTGATGAAATAAATAATGGGGAGATAATGAATAAATGTAATTTGAAGGAACTGTATTTATATACCAGTAGTTGAAAATTAATATGTGGGTCTGCTTAATTTTACCTTTATCTCGCTTACAAGTTTTTTATTTGGTGTATAATTCTATTATGATTTTTAATTTATGGATTAAAATTTACTCTTCCCAGTTCCCATTTGACTAGTTGGAGTGTTGGACAGCCAACAAAATAATTAAAATAAATCAATTAAAAAAAAAGTCAATACTTGTACTCCGTATATAATTTGTACATTATGATATACACGTATAAATGTATAATACATGCAATTTTGTTTTCATATATTCTTATTGTATTAGCTTGGTTCACAAATATTGGATCAAGAAAATCGTGAGTATTTTTGTTTGGTTAGGGTCTTTTTCCTTACCTTACAAAAAATATGGTACAACAAACTATATTTTCTTTGTTAAGTGATCCAAAATAAGTGATCAAAAAGTAATTTACTCCGTACTCCCTTGATCATCTTTTGTAATCTAATTAGGAATAATCTTGTTAAATTCATCTTACAGTAATATATAATTTTAAAATATAATTTTTTATAATCTTCGTAACATTATAATCAAAAGAGAATGTAGGGAGTTTAAATTATACGAAGTAGTTTATTATGAACACCAAAAAAAATATATACTTTATTATGTTTTCTCTCTCAATAATTTCCAAACTAAGAAGTATGGAGTATTAAAGAAAACTCCCAAATACTTTATCCCTTTAACTCCGTATTAGTTTGAGGGAGATAGCCCACCACGCTAGGCTTTTATCGGGTCTTCGCGCACTAGCCATTTCCCACCACTCTCTTCTTTTTTTCTTTTCCCTTTTCCTTTTTCTTTTTCTAAACGAGGGAGTTGAGTTAGGTGGTCTAAACATTTAGATGTTGAATTTGTGTTAGTTGATGTTCTGCTTTGTAAACTTTTCATGCGGAGACACAAAATATCAATATATTCATCAAAATTTTATCAAGAAGAGAAGATTTATGTATATATACCGTTTTTTTTTTTTAAACAAATTATCATTTAGAAAATTTACTCATTTATTTATTTAGTATATACGACCACAAAAATCAATTACTCGAATACTCCATATAATACATAATTTCAAACGCTATAGAATCAATTGAAAGTCAAGTATCATAGAGTATGTACTTTAACTAGATTATTGGAACATCCATTTTATGTGTGTTAATTTACTCATCTCTATTTTGAGATAGCTCAAATGGAAATTCCTTGATTTGAAGGAAGGGTGCCAAATCTCAATCCTCCCAATTACAAACCTTTTAGTGTTTAACCACCAACCATATATTATAAATTAATTTGTGGATTTGAACCAAATTAACCTAACCTTCCTAGTCCCTGCTACATACTACTTAACAATTTCATATGGTAGAAATAATAAATTGTGTTAATAATAACCAAATATATGCAAAAATTCTTTAATGAATGTAATAACTTTAATGATCATAGTAAAGCTTAAACCAAATTTTACAAAAACCTCATTATTAATCTGAAAGTGATAGCGAATAAGCTTAAGTTTTTATATGAAAAGAGGAATTTGTGATTCTATGCAAATATGAACATAATTGTAAAATTTTCTTAAGAAATTATACCCGGCCCCTTGTATTAGTTGTATAAATTCATTGTCATTTTGTGATTCTATACAAAATGTCATTTTATACCACTTATATGAAACAAACTATTACTCCATATTAAAGTATCACCTTTAATTTGGAACCTAGCAAGAAAGGTTGATCTTTACCAAAACTCCTTTGACCTTTGACGACATTTCAAGTTATTGTTACACTTGGTATATTATACGCAAATAAATTCTACAATTAAGCTAGCTAGAACACTCTTAATGCAAACCGTGGGCGGTTTTCTTGCCTCACATGAAATCAATGTGCATTTGATGGACCTTTCATGTTTCATTAGTCATTACACTTACCATAAATTCATAATTCGTGCACATTCAACATATAAATGTATAATAATGTGTACAATCATAAATCATTATAGATGCATGCAAGCATTTAATACTTGATCCCTTTTTCATAAGCATATGAATGTATAATAATGATGTATAATAATTATTCTCAATAATCAATATGATAAAAGATTTTAAAGCTAAGCTTTGACCACGCAGTACAATATTTGCTTGCATGCATATGACTATCCAATAAAATAAATGAAAGTTACTTGCTTTGTTCAAGATTAATAGTAACGTTTTCTTAATCCCTCTCTTAGATAGTGTTCAAAACACTAAATATAAAATATGTCTAATTTATTATATATTTTTGAATAGAATATGTGACTATTAGTTGCGTATAGAGTACTTCGTGCATATTTATGAGTGGGCGACATGGTTAACAATCACGGGCAAATTAGTCTTGACCATAACAATGACTCAATGAGCCCAAGGTGTGATACTTTATGGATGAATATGTCGACAAGGCACAAATTCAATGATGATCGTAAAGCCCAGGAAAAGGCCCAAGTTATCTGTGTGAACCAATCACAATACCGTACTGTTAGATGCTAAGACTAGTTTGAGCTGATAAAAATTGAGTTTGTTTACTCATCCAGCCACTAGTTACTCAACCAATTGTACCAGCTTTGTTGCAGTTAATCATCTTTACTGTTTTTTAGAAATACCTTCATCTGCTAGTTATGTAAGCTTGTGCCCCTCCGAGGCCCCGAGCATGAGAACTTGGGCAGAGAGACCAGCTGGATAAGTGATCTGAACAACCTTTCCTGGCCTGTGGAAACTCAGGATTCAGGAACGACTTACTCGAGCTCTTCCGTCCTTATGGTGCAGTTAGTCATGTCTATGCTGTTAACTGTTATTGAATAGACAACTAGTATGAGCAGAGGTTTTGGATCTGTCAAGAGTGTACTATAGCATGACTTGATCAAAGTATATTGTAAACAAATGAAGTTGAAGCCTACTGAGAATCAGATTTCAGGAATCAGTAAGGAAGCTGTGCATAAATGCATTCCATTCCAAGAAGCCAATACATCATATAACAACTAAAAATTACACTAAACAAAGTAACAAACACGCGAAAGTTTTAATTGAAATCAGTATCTGAAACTAAACAAAAATAATCCTCTAGGAAAGTTGTGCAACTACTCTACGATTTCTTTGCTGTAGCAATGCTGATAATATACTCAATTTCTTCAGCTATTTCTTTCATGGAAGGCCGGTTTTGTCTACGCTCCTCCAAGCACCCAATGGCAAGAAATCCTAACGCCTTCATGGTGTCTATCTCCATGGTGCTAGCTCCCTCTTTCAACAGAGGATCTACAGCATCCAACATTTGTTCCTCATCTACCAACCTCTTCACATACATAGCCAAGTTTACATCATCTGCTTCTCGATTAAAGTCAATAGCCTTTTGTGATGTTAAAAGCTCTAACAATACGACTCCAAAGCTGTAAACATCACTCTTATCTGTCAACTGATAGTTCCTATAGTATTCAGGATCAAGATATCCGAGGGTCCCTTGGGCGCAGGTAGAGATGTGGCTCATATCCGTCTCAGCCAACCTTGACAACCCAAAATCCGAGACCTTAGCATTCAATTTCTCGTCTAGCAGAATGTTGGACGACTTGACATCTCTATGATAAATATTAGGATTTGCTGAGAAGTGGAGGTATGCAAGGGCCTCAGCAGTGTGATAAGCGACTCTCAAACGATGAGACCATGTAAGACGGCTATACCCTCCAGGTTTATGCCCGTGCAAGTGATCATAGAGTGTACCATTAGAAATATACTCGTACACCATTATAGGTTGCTCAAGCTCAACACAACAACCAAGTAAACGAACAAGACTCTTGTGATTAACTTGGCAGAGGATTCGGACTTCATTTAGGATTTGGTCAGTTCCTTTCGCGTTGCCAACCTTTGCACACTTGACAGCAGTAAGTGTGCCATCATAAAGGGTACCTTTGTAAACGTCGCCATAACCTCCAGAGCCTAAAAGACGGTCTCTAGAGAAGTGGTTGGTGGCTTTCTTGATCTCCCTACCACTAAAGATCTTGGCAGTTCTTCCTCCTCCAGAGTTCAGAACCTCTTCTCTTTCCTTCTTTAGGCGATCTTGAGCTTCTTTTATCCTGCGTTGACGTTTGTAATACATTGCAACTATGGTTGCAAGAATAAATGCACCTCCTATTCCTGATACCAAGCCTACAAAATAAAGTAAAATAAATCGTTAATGTCAAACATACCAGCAGCAGAAATGGCCATAAGAGTTTGTTATGAAGGTTTAAGGGTGTATTTATCCTCAACTTATTTTGACAGTACAAAATTTCTCAACAGGCGAAATAAGTTCACATACTTTCAGCCTTTCAGGTAAGTTATGAAAAAAACTATCATTAATAAAATAAAAAATAATCGACACAAATTTATTTCTTTCATCTACTGAGTGAGAACTAAAAAGTATTTGTCGCGCCTTTCTCATTGAATACTTGAATTTATGTAACCAAACATAGTTCAGGGCCTTCAAGGTTATAACGCAATTACAAACTAACAAATTAAATACGGCACTAATAATACACATATATTGTACAGACAATACAGTCTATCAATTACCGACTTAAATGGTTCAATTTTGATCAATGATATGGTTAATCTACAGATTACTTCAGTGTTCTAGCTTATATTCATGTTGGAAAGTGGAGACTACCTTATTAGTACTCAGCTCTTTGACTTTTATGTTTTCCTAATTTCATGATTAGTACCAAAGTTGTTAGGTTGTTTTACAGTGTATGTAATTGTAGCACAAGTTAATTACTTCATGTAACTGTTAATCTGTTACTCTTAGTATTATTCAGAAACATTAGCCTGTAATTGTCATATTGCAGAGTATAATATATAAATAAGAAGTTAAAGAAGCTTCTCTTCAATTCTTCAACCATCTTCTACTCTAAAATCCTCAAATTTTAACAATTCAGCTTCTTTTACTCACCAAATGCAAGAACATTATTAAACAAAAAAAGGTAATGTTATTTTTAAGCGTATAGATAGCTAGCCACGTATAGGACAATAATTAATATACATTACATGAGATTCTATGAAAGTTCAAGTATGACCTTGTATACTCATTACAAATGTATAATCATTACAAACTTTAACAGTTAAGTTAGCGGATGATTTGGCAAATACATTCACATACTCCGTAATTAATAATTTCATACGGTACCCCATACGAATTAAGGTTTTGATCAATGAGTTTTTTAACACACTCACATAAGTCACATACATTCATGTTTACTGCAAATAAGTTCAAATAATATAAGTTCAGAGTAATTAAACAGTCAAATACGGAATAAGATAAGTTTCAATAAAATAAGTTGAACCAAATAGAACCTTCTCCTAATACGAGTACTTTATTACTCCGTAGTTTTATATGGAGTGCTTGCGTTTGCAATTTGCATTGCACATAGCAGTTTGAACAGTAGTCAAAAAGTTGTACCTGCAATTAAGGCAGCCTTATTTGAATCATCACACCCTCCTTGTTTCTCACAAACATAATCTGCAACTTTCAAACCATCATTAATATCACAATTAACATTATCAATAACTAATCCTAGGAATAACACTACTTTCACATTATTAATAACCCAAACATTAATTACTTACTTTGACTGCAAATTCCATTAACACCATCCCAATGAAGCGCAGAATTACAATAACACCTACTGGTCCCCACAGAGTTAATATCAGCCCTACACGTGGAATTCTCACCATCAACGGCACAATCTGCCTGAGTTCTACAAACTGGTTCCTGTGGTAGCATCCACTAGATCATCAACCCGGGCTGACCCCACTGGCCCACGGGCTCATTCGGGTTCAAGTCCACAAAACTTCTATAAGCCCGACAACCCGCTTCCCTGACCCGAATAGAATACGACGTCGTTCCACCCCCAGCACGAAAAGTACAACAAATAGGCGAACTCTCACACACGCGGAAGCCTCACGTGTGGAGTTAACATACACGTGACAAAGGCTGTTAGAAGAGCAGTTAAGTGGGGACCCCAAGAGAGATTGGGAGCAGTTAAGGAACATAATAGTGTTGTCACCCGTGACGTTAAACGGTGCCGTTTGGTTGAGTTGGACACCTTGGGAGGAGATATCTGATGTGATGCAGGTGTTGGGGAGGAAAGGTGAGGGCGCAATTATTAGGCGTTGATTGTTTGGTGTGATGGAAGTGATTGGGTAAGTGTTGTTGGAGGTTGGGAATAAGAGTGTAGAGTTGTTGCATTGGATTTTGTAGTCTTGGTCACCGCACGAGGGGGCCGTGCTAAGTGGGTATGGAACACGGGTTGTGCCGCACGGGGGGCATTCGCGGGATGATGTGGTGGTTGTTGCGGAGGAGAGGAGGAGCGCCACCGTCAGTAGGAGGTGGAGCATTTTAGAGGAGAGAAAATTTGGGGATGGAAATGTTGCGACTCTTGTGAGTTGGTGGTACTAAATTACTAATGAAATGAAATGGGTTGCATGAAGGTTTATATAGATTATAGAATTATTTTTTCTATGAAATATGACTTTTGAAAGTTGATGACCAGTCAAATTTTTGTCACATTTAGGCCTTGTATAGTTCAACTTATTTTTACTTATTTCAGAAAAAAGTATGTTCAGATCAGAAAAAATAAGTTTAGATCAAAATATCGTTTTATGTGCGGTTTTTTATCGTTGAATATTCTTAATTTCGTAATGAAAAAAATTGTGAAAATTACATATTAATAAACTACACATTATTACAAATCTAACAAGATCCCACTTGATACATTTTTTCCTTATAGATTATCGTACACTTCAGGTCAAAGTTTGGTCAAATCAGACAATCAGATCAGATCAGACCAGATTAGATCAGATCAGACCAGACGAGATCAGTAAAAATAAGGTGAACCAAACAAAGCCTTAAGGTTCTACTAGTCTCCTAGAGTGGTACAAAATCTTTTGATGCGTAAGATTTAATATACTATCTCGCTTCCTATTATTTGTAACGATTATACATTTTTTACTCATAATTTATGTTAAATTGTTGCAAATAATAAGAAATTGAGGTAGGAAGTAGTTTTGAATTTATTTTGTCTCAATCCAAATTATTGGTGGGGGTACTTGAATTTTAAAAATGATTTTATTGGTACAGCACACAACACCCTGAATTATAGTTTGAGTGCAGTCAACACTTCAAACATTGACTAGTAGATAAATACCATCAACTGTTGATTGGGGTGCAACACATACCATCATCAATTGCCCTTCAATTACCAGAAATATTTCAGTTCGAGTGCCCAAAATTACCCATTAATGGCACGCACGCATTGCACCTAAATCAATAGTTGGTGGTGTTCTAACTCTTAGTTAACATCCGAAGTATTAGTTGCACCCAATCTATATTATTTTAAGGTGTTGAGGCCAATTTTGTCTTTTAAAAACAGTTTTAAACTAAAATCGGGATGGATGAAGAATGGAAGTAGATAAGCTAAATTGAAATGGGGAGAGTAAAACAGGATGACTATTGTTAGTATGGAATACCTGTAATTTGAATGTGAGTAGATTTTTAGTTTACTTCTAGAAATGTATTTAGGGACGTTCTAGTCTCTAGGCACATAAGTTAATGGCGGAATATATCTTCCTTTACTCTACGTCTACAATTTGCAAAAAATAGTGGGAACTGATTTTGATACACTTCTAACGTGCAAAACAAATATACATGTGCATATATTATTTTCTAAATTAGGGGTATATTAATCCCAGCATACTTAATTGGTAAGCATTGGATGCAAAATTTAATTTTTGTGAAGAAACTTTTTTTTTTTTAATTGTAATTTACATTTATAAGTTTTGTGTTTTTGTCTATATAACAATCAAAACAGTTGTATCATGGAATTGATTTTACATCCAATATATTATCAATAACTCATTTGAAAACTTATCTCAAATTAACATTTTCTAGAACTCAAATGTATTTGAGTAGAAAAAAAGGTTATTGATTACGTACCATCATAGAGTTTCACACCATTTTACTAAAGATTCCGATGTACAACAATAATTTATAAGTCTTTTTAATCATCACGAGGCAATTCTTTAATAAGTTATAAGCAAATTCATTATCATTATACATCATTTTTCTTGCTCCTAATAAACGATCCATTGTTATAAACACCAATACATCATTTACTTGAAGCAAAGTTGTTTACAAATTAGTTTAATCTATTGGAAGAGCATGACACATATTTGAATAATGACCAATAAGGTACTTTGATTACCTCAAAAGTCAAATAATCATTAGTCAAATTAAACACACGCTTGTTCAACCATGAAAGCCGCTTATGAAATCTTTAAGTTTGTAGTAAAACTTGCATCCCACATTATGCTGTATTCCAATTTGGTAAGAATATCTATTCTGTATTCCACAAATATATATCACCCCACTTTAAGTTCATTGACTTATAGCTTCACCGTTTGTTGACCTTTTTCTAAACTAGAAATCAATAATGTACCAAAAATAAATAATAATATCTGTATACATTTATTTAACTCACCTAATCTTTGAAAGAGGACACATATGAAACGAATTACAGCTAAACATGAATATTCATAAACCTTATTAGCTCATGTTGACTACTACTTCGTATATCTTAATCTAATTACATCCAATGCAAATTGACTAATCTTGTTGAAAGTAGTTGATTAATTAAATATGGGTGATGATTTATAAGATTTCCATCTATGAATTCTGACTTTTGAAAGTTAAGCCTAACCACTTTTGTCCCATTTCATCATTTCATATCCATCAAGTGACGAATTGAGGATACAATTTAATTGGATACTCGTTATATTTATGTGAGAGAATTTATAGTATTCTCTACTCCGTATGAAGTATCATGCATTAAAATTAACCATAATCCATAATATCTGACTTGATGCATAATTTATTATATTTTCATCCTACACCCTTTATTAGCGTCATACTGCAATATTGCATCATTGACACTTTGAAATGGAACAAAGTTGAACATTGACCATAGACTAACTTTCATCTTTCTTTATTCCCAAGACTTAATAATGAATAATTTAATTGTTTTCAATGTAAAATTAAATGCAATAAATTATTGTTGAGTAGCTTGGATGGTAATGCTTTAGTCGGGTAGCGTTCAAGTAACCACAAAAATCGAATCTCGTTTACATCATTATTATTATATCCAAATTTAAATTAGCAAAGTATGTAGGAAATTAAAAGGGTAATAAGAACATGAAAAAGAAACTAAAAGAGCACGGTAAGAAAACAAAAATATGCACTCGGACTCATAAGACCTAAATTAAGCTATGTACCTAAGCCAATATTACCTTCGTTTTTTTTAGTTGACACGTTTTGACTTTGTGCACTATTCATATTACGTACTTTGACTTTGTTTTATGATTTAGCGTTAAATAAATACATAGTCATGTGGGATCTTGTTAGATTCATCTCAATATCTATATTCCAAATATCGAAATTTCATAATTTTTGCTAATACGTAACTAAAGATATTTACATTTAAAAGTATGCGTTGGTAAACGTGCCTAAATGAAATGTGTCAACTAATAACAAAATAGAGGAAGTATATCTGTGCATAAATTATGTATGTGAAATCATTTGAGTAATTAACGTATATTGACAACATTACAGCAAATGCTAAGCTAGCTACATAATTTTTGACAAGTTGTTTTTTTTTTTTTTTTTTTTTTTTTGATGTTTTACCATCTTTCATCCCCTAACCAATTGTCCTTCTCCTTTGGACCTGTTGGTCCTTCTTCTTTGGAGAGTTCCGCGGGCAACTTGCCAATTAAGTTAGTGACTGAACCCCGTAGCACTCGTGGAAGTCGTTTGATTATCTTGTCAAACTCTTTCCTCGAATCATATACGATCTTTGGTCCCCATTCTCTCATAAACTGTAGCCAACAAGGCTCGGTAACATCATTTCCTAGATACTCAGCAGCAACAATCTGATACTGAGTACTAGAATCCAGATAAAAGTTGCTTCTACTACAATCATTTCTTATACCAATACCAAGACTTGAGGAGCCTTGGAGATAAGTCCCTGGATGAGGGAAGCTAGCATGGCCGCTCCTCGATGAGTAGAGAATAGCTCGGTTTCCCTCTATGAACTCCAAATCACAAGCACTTATCCACTGACCACCACTGTGCTGGGAGAAGTACACTCTATGAAGTTCACTAGTAAAGTTGCTTATCCTAAGAGTAAAATGTTCCCAATCACCAATATGCTCGCCTGTCTTTTTTAAGGGAACGTTAGTTGGTCCAACCTTTAGGGTGGCTGGTCCATTGAAAGGCGAAAACACCCACATTGCTATGTCAGTGAAAGTACCTCCTAAAGCCGGTTTCACATGAGCATAAAGTTCGGCACTTTCAAGGTCTCCATGCTTGAGAACTTTTCTTCGATCATCATAAGGAATATCTATCCAGAATTTTCCATCATTTGTTCCACCAAAAGGCAGAATAGAGCCATCAGCACTGATGGGTTCGCCGGTGGACTGCCCTGATTTGAACAATAAGGCTCCATTGACGAAGAACCATGAGACAGAAGATGGAAAGTAGACCTCTTTAGGATGAAAGAAAATGATTGGACCATAGTGATGAATTAGAGTATGGATTTGATCAATAGTTGGCATTCCTTGCTGCCATTTTGAGTTCTTGTTCTTTAAACAAACAATAGGCATTTCTTCTCCTGCAGTCCACAGGGTACTACTACAGAAGAAGGTTCCTGCCGAGACACCTTTCCCTAGCATGCCTCGATTACAAGGCCTAGTCTCGAAAACTTTGAGAGAGATCTTTCGGAATTTAGAAAATATGTCAAGCAATAAACCACAAGTCTCAGAATCATCAACAAGGTCCTCTCTGCACACCTTACTTCATCCAACTCAGGTTTTCCCGGCAGAGTTGACACAACAAAGCCTAGGACTCTATAACTGGAAGGAGGAATGGGAAGCCAAAAGTGACCAGGTTGATCACGAATCCCCATCCCATCATCCGAAACCCAAACTAAACTATAGTCAAGAGGCATCATAAGAGCTGGTGAGTAGATGGAATCAGAGTCACTGCTACGATTATGTGACACAGAATCCTTAGCCACAAGAACATAGACATTCAAAGGCTTGCCGTTCGGTTGGCAGTAATGACCAAGGCTGAAAAATCCTTCAGGTAAGCCTAAAGGCTTATAGAACGAAACACCTTTTCGCTTGTCATGTGAGAGATGAGAGCCCCAAACAAACTCAAACCTGGTTATTTCTGCAACTTCTAGCTCCCCTAGATTAATTGTTCCAGTGGCAAATCCTCGGCCTAGTAAAAAAAAATCAACGATTGATGTCAAATCGACACTCTAGTATGAGCCAGATTCTAACAAGAACAATAGTTAATTCACATCAAATTGATAAGAATACTATGAACTGATCATTTCTATCTAGTTCTCTCAAATCCTGTTTTCCTTACTATGCTGACTTTTGGCATTAATGACATTTTAATCTCCACCAGTTCAATCGTTAGTGAAAAATAGATAATTTCTAAACCACAATGAGTCTCGAAATTCACATTACTAACCTAGTATACAAAACTACTCGTAGCGTGCGTACTTTCATCCTTGTTAAATTAATTTACAACATCTAATACTCTAACAATCCGTTTGGTAGACACGTGGTATAAAATGGTAGTAGTGGTAATGAATTTTATACATACAATGATAGTCTAATAATGACTATATACACAATAATGTTTGTACATTCCACCCAAGTCCGTAAATTTTCATTATCATCTATTACCACTTTAAAAGATGGTATCTGGTTGGAGATTTAAAAATTACTTTGTCATGGAGTGCCAAGATATTGCGACGAAAATTTCTTACAAAATCAAATATATTCAAAGTATCATTCATTAAAGTCTACCAAATTTGTCCAAAATTAAAAGTTACAATTAAATTTCACACTTTCAACATCAACAAAAGTGCTCAATTATACAAAATTAGTTATAGAAGAAGACTAAACATAAAATTTACACGAGAATTTAATTCATGAAAAAGAGTAACAAAGTTGAGAAACAAACCTTGAGGCCAGGTAGGCAATGGAGCTGGCAATAAGAAACTAGTGAAAGAAGGAGAAAGATTGATTGAATAATTCCCATTCATGCGCTGACATCCAAACATCTTCACAAATTTATTCTTCAAGACTTCACCTTTAGATCAAACCCCATTTTTCCTACGCATTTTAGGTTCTAAATTTTTTATTTTACGCTACTTTTTTAGGAGTTTATTGAATTATTGTAGGAAATTCCATGAATTTGGAATGTAGGGTTTATATTTCTACGCATTGAATTATATTTCTTTTCTCCCATAGTCTCACCTAAACCCACTACTATTTTTTTATTATATCTTTTCTCTCACATTCATTATTTTTTAATAAACTATTATCCCCACTATCTTTCTTTTATAATTTTTTAATACATAAACTATCTCATTTACCTCTTATTTTATTTTAAGTCAAGCCTAAAACTATGCGTCGGTCAAACTGTAACATTTATTAAAACATGGAAGGAGTAATCTCTTTCATCTTTCTTTCATCTACATCGGTATTCCTTCTTGTACCACCTATGTTATGAAAGTTGGAGATAACAATTCCCTCAAAAAAAAAAAAAAAAAAATTTCGAGATAACACCTCGAGATTATTCTCTCGGAATGGTTTGTTAAAGTTTAGAAAAGGAAAAAATTCAATAATTACACAAAATTGTTATCCCTATAGCATACGAAAGTAGATAAAGAAAATAGATTCTAGAACGTAGAAATTTCACGTTGCGCATCCAAGATCGTACAAATTTATATGGCGCATCTGAGACCATGAAATGGCTTGCTGCCACCACAGTATGTTGAGCTAGGGCAGCTCATAAACCTAGGTGCACATTGCCAACACATATGGGTCATAAAATCATATACCTAGGTGCACATTGCCAACATGGGTGCTAGTCTGCTAGATGCATTCGATTTTGCCACAAATAAGGATGGATGACAACCATACTTTCTGTGATTATTACCATAATCGTGTGATACTTCATACTATTATAACATTGGTTTTCATATAAAAAGTTGGTATGAAATTTACTTAGTACATCAAGCCTCTAACAAAAGAAGAAAACCTTACTAGTACAAGAAGTGCTCTTTATTGAAATCCCAGACAATAGTTTACACCCTTGCATGATTACAATGGCGTTTTCATGAGTTGCCAAATCAAGATAAGCTAATGTACAGGATTGACCAAAATCTATAGTACATTGGTCTTCATCAGAAAAGCAAAGAGACTGAAGCTAAATATCAAAGCCTACCCCATGAAAAGAATGATCACACGCACAACTGTATACAAACGGAGCCTATGCTTCCCTATTTACAGAGATTCATATAAATCACTTTAATACCCCAATCACTTAACTTAAGCTGCTAACCTAACAAAACTGAGCCACGGCTAGCTAAGTTCCCTAGCTCAAGTGGGAGACTCTGCTAGTAAGAGTGTATGCCACCAGCCACACGCCACGTTTTTCGCCACACAACCGTCAATCTTTACTTGAGATGGAATATTGCGATCAATTGCATCCCCCAATCCAAGCTACATAACATTATCAAGAAGTTAATTTAAGGAGTAAGAGATGGCCAGCGTTCATCCTATAGTAAACTACAATGACGAGATTTCTTACCTGTCCATACTTGTTCCAGCCCCAACAGAAAACTTTCCCGTCCTCTACAAAAAAAAAGCACAACATTAGAAATTATAATTCTCTGTAAATATAATAACTATTACTATACCACTAGAAACATATACTTATATATAACAGCCCCTTAGTCTTATAATATGTTCATTCCAAGATATAAATGCAGCATGGGTAGTTAAATGCATTAGGCAGCTTGACCAAGTCGCTCTTGACTGGCTATAACAGATGAAACAGTTTAAGATTAATGTTCAAGAAGTCTTTGTGAAGGGTATGCAAAAAGAGGCACTAGATCTTTACTGGTTTTGTCTAAATTGCAGCATTTTCCTACAGAAACCTATGCTACAATATAAAGAATGTTCCATAATTCACAACTTTCCAGTACCTTGAGAGCTATAAACATTGAATCGCTGACTATTGGCTAATGATTAAATGCAAAATGGCATGCGATAAGACTGACAGTAGCGATGCAAAAAGTAGACGCCAACTTAATAAATACCTGTAACTATGGCACTATGACGTGCCCCGCAAGATACTATTTTTGCATTAACACTTTCTATGCTTGGTGCATCCAACAGCCTTGGGAGAGTCTGAAAGAGACACATGCTATCATAAGAAACATGCTAAACAAACTGGTTCAGGAGAGATGTAAAATAGATACAAAATTTTGCAGTAAAGCATATCTGAAAGGAATGAATATAATAATGAACATAAGGAAATATATCATCTATCTGAAAAGGATATACCTCAGCTTGGTCAGAACCAGTTCCCAACTGCCCAAATTGATTCCCTCCAAAGGCATAAACATCGCCCTCCGTAGATTTACAGAGTGTGTGCCATAAGCCTGCCGCAGCTGCCTCAATTCGAATACCAAGCAACGAGGATACACAAGTAGGGCTTAGCACATCATCAGTGGCACCTTGCCCGCACTGCAACAGCACAGTAATGACTTGTCAAGAATGTCTCGAGAGAGGCAGTCAATTATTCCATTGACTTCCCTTCCCTCTAACAATAAAAACAAAGGTAAAGCAATAAAGTTAGAAGAATATAATCATCTGATCCCTTGCTAGAGAGTGCTTCATCTTGAACATCTACTTTGCTTTTTTCTCCACCAAATCTATTTACCTACATAATCATACAAACTGCAGTTGATGCAACAGATAATAAAAAAAAATGGAAGCAAAAGTTGATACGTTAAATGCCCTCATGAATTAATAAACAGTTGATAACCATTAACAAAATGACACATTAATT
Source organism: Chenopodium quinoa (assembly GCF_001683475.1). NCBI lineage: Eukaryota > Viridiplantae > Streptophyta > Magnoliopsida > Caryophyllales > Amaranthaceae > Chenopodium > Chenopodium quinoa. The sequence continues at coordinate 101,120 of NW_018742669.1, forward strand.
ACCCATTTAAGATTACAGTTCTGTTCAGGCGAGGCTTAGCTAGTCAAAGTGGATTCAAAGCAACAGTTTCGAACAATAGTTTTTCAAGAATAAACAGGATCTCACTGTCAACTGGTGACTACAAGTTTGATAACAATGAAGGATCAATGCATCAATCTGGGTGTTGCAGATTCCAAAGTGGCTGCTCCATTCTTAATTTATTACCCCAAGCTTATTTTCTTATACTTCTCCAAATCATATTTGTCACTATCACTCAGAACTCTGCAACAATCACATCTAATACTTAAACCGAAATCTATTCTCTTTTTCATAGAGCATTTAATTCTACATGTTATTTATTCCACAACTACATTCTACACCAAACATGCTCATAGATGTACAAGAGCTTTGTAAGGTTACTATAGCTTCACTAATCAAAGCAATATCTTGACAGCTAAAATGAATTATCCAACTAATAAACCGTAATCTTTCTAGAGAAATTAAAGAATAGTATGCCCTACTACAAGAAGGCACCATAACAAGTGCTTGCAAAATAAGTAACTCTGATTTTCACCATGGCAACTTTCAAAGTTGAGCTTTTTTACACTAGGTACATATACATCACCCTGACATAAAATACAAATAATTCAAAGCTTCTGAAGCAATAATTCTACTCCAGTAACAAGCGTAAGGAAAAGAGTAGGCATCTCTTAACATACCTGTCCATAGAGGCCCCAACCAAAGGCTAGGATTGCTCCAGCATCTATTCAACATAACCGAAAAGAAATATTTAGTACATAGGAAGAAAACGATACTGTACAGGCAAACTGCTGCTCTCCACTGTGCAGTTAGGCTAGAAATAATGTTTAAAATGCTACAAGACTAGCTATGTAAATATGAAATCAGTAGTAAATATGAAATCAGTAGAACGCCTCCCTAATTGTGTCCACATTGACTTATACTCACATTGCATATTTATGATGACAATAATTGTGAAATATATGATCCTCACCTGTTATTGCCGCACTGTGTCGTCCCCCGCAGGCAATGCCCTTGATGTATGACCCAGGAACTCTAAATCCATGGCCATCCGAGTTTAAGCCACCTTGAGAAAACCCTGAATGTCCGTCCTTCCTATAAGAAGACTCTATACACGGTACAGGATGTGGAGATGATACCATTCGAATCCTTGAACCCAAGCCCAGTTGTCCTTCTCCTCCATAGCCCCAACCCCACACTTGTCCTACATCTGAAGCTTCAGGGAAATAAGACCCATCAGCAGTCTCATCACATTACATACGTTAAGGTATAATTTTGCAAAAGTAATAAGCTAACAACAAACGAAGCGTTTAACTAGTCAACTATCATTCTTTCCGGTTACATCAGTATATTTTTCTATGTTTAAAGACTGAAATCAATAAAAACAAGCTAATTTTTTCGATTTTGGTTTCTGCAATGACACCCGAAAATATAGAAGCAAGATCATGCTCGAATTTTACCTGACAATGCTAGAGTATGCCTGCCCCCAGCAGCAACAGTTGATATTCTCACTCCTGGGCTAAGTGTCACTAGACAGGGCAATGCTGAGAGAGTTTCTTCACTAGTTGTGGAGCTTTCAGCAGCTTGTTTAGCTGATGAAACTCGTCTTCGCTTCGCAGTTTCTTCTCCTGCTCCTTTATTGTCAAAACCGGTTCCTAACCCACTACCACTAGCATTTTTTGACCCTCGGGGGCTAACTGCCAAAAATCATCTATGAAGCAAATCTGATAATTCAACCAGCAAAAGAGCAGGATCTCTTTGTTACACTATAAATAATTGAACCATCCATAGTTACCTTGTTCGGGAAACATCGAACTTGATTTTTCAAGCGCCTCCTTCTCTAAACCTCCTCCAGAAGAAGAATCTCCGAAAACCTTCCCCGAGGGAACACACTCCTTCCATCCCCAAGTATAAACTTCTCCGCCGTCTGAATCCATGAAGGCCAAAACTTAAATGACAATACATTCAAATAGAGATCCAACACGAACCCGAAAACACAAAAGAATAGTAATACCTGTAATTGAAACACAATGTGCCCAACCAGCAGCTGCCCTAACAATGGGAGCTTCTGTAGGAAGTGGAAAAGCCTCTGGCGTTTCCTTGAAAAATACATTTTTACACCCATTTAATACAAATTCTTAATCTTAATAGAAAATGTAGCATTTAGGGCATCAGAAACTAGTGCACTACCCCATGTTTTCCAGAAGTCACATAACTCTGCCCTAAATCATCAGTAGACCCCCAAGTTATCAGCTTCCCAGTATCTGGATTCAAAACACAGCTCAACAGTTAAAATGCAACATACAATTACCCACATTGCAAAATTCAACATCAAAATATACAAATTAACTTTATTGCATCTCAAATCAAATCTCATTTTTTTTTTCTTAAAATTGCACATTTTTTGAATAAAATTAGCTGACCCAAATCAATTCTACGATTCCTCACTAACCCAGAAGCTAAATTCGATCATAAAAAAGTCAATTCATATTAACCCAAATGCTCAATCCAGCCATTTTCCCAGCATCTTTAATCACATTTTACCCAAAAGCAGAACAAATTCAAACTCAAAAACCCTAACTCTACAATCGAGATCAAAACCGAGTAGCTCAACATCATTAGAAAGCAGAATCACTCAACTTTAATCAAATCCACTAAGATCAAATTCCAACAAAGAAAAAAAAACAGAGAAAGAAAGAAGAGAGAGAAAAGTGCACCAGAAATGGCCATGGCGAAACCACAACCACCACCACAAACATCCTTCCAGAAAGTTCCAATCGACGGCGGAAGCTTCACAATAATCGGCGACTGTAACGGCGTTCTTTGCGGCAATGCTCCCGGTAAATACCCCCACATATACACCCTTCTTTCTCTCTCCTCCTCCCCCATTTCTACCTCCATTTGCATCTCACTTCCTCCTCCTTCTCCCTCCCCACCATTCATGGCACCCTTCTTCCTCCCCCCAAATCGATAACAGAGAAAATCCCAACTAAAAAAATTATAAACAGAATATCCAGCCAAAAATCAAATTAAAAAAAATCCCCAAAAAATTTAAGCAAAACCCCACCAAAAAAACCCAGCAAAAACCTCAGTTTCTTTGTAGTTTGCGATTTACAGGAGCAAAAATAAATATTTCAGAGGAGAGAGAAAGTGTGCCCTAATTTAGGAGAAATTGAAATTGGGGGTGGAGGAGACGAATAAAAAGGGGGGCGTATCATTATCGGAGCAACCCGTGTGCCACGTAGGATAGTGATGTGGAATATTATGACAAGTGGCAGATTCTGAGCCACAACATTGCTCGATCAATTCTGACCAGGAGTTTCCCAGAAGTTTCTGGAAGAGTGGGTGGAGTACGTTCTAGAGTTACTACTACTTTACTGACTGCCGACCTGCTTAGTTTAGCTAAGATCTTGACACGTGTTGAATGTTCACAAGCTGATTCCAATCATTTTTTTTGTTTAATGTGCTTTTTGTTGTGTACTTGTGTTATTTACTTTTTTTTTTCTTGAAAATTAGTTAATTTGTTAAATTGGAGGGCTCAGCAATCGACACGTGTAAAAGGATGGATTAATTGGTCAATTGGTGAGCTGGTGGTGGTGAATTAATGAGGAATAACACGAGAATTTGTAAATATTTTAATTATTAATATCGATATTCTGAGATGTGAAATGTATCATTGTTATTTATAATAGTAATATAAATAGTTAAAATTACACTAAAGTTTGTTATAATGGTATACTTTTGAAACTAATATATATACCACTAATTCACTAGATTGTGAAATTATGCCAAATGGTATAATAGTAGTTGTAAATTGTAATGGTATTAAAATGACTATAGTGGTATAATTAAACCCTGAAAATTAAAGTGAAAATATATAGTCCCATCACCTTTTTATTATATTAAGTTATTATTATGCCCCTGTTATGTATCAATAGGTACATAACTTTTCTCCCATTAAAATATCTCCTGAATTAATCTTGTTTTGAGGTAAGACTTCGATGTTATTTGGGGGTATAAGACTTTTGTGGGTGTGACACCTTACTCTTGCAAAGTTATTCTTTTGCCCAATTTGGTGATGCAAAAAAGTACAATGGAAACTCCATATCAATTAGATAATAAGCTTAATTTCATGGTCAATTAGTTAAATTTTAGTCGGGTACGTAATAGAGGATTAGAGATAAGATGTGGATATATATTAACATGCGGTGTTAAGGAGTGCTATAAAACTGATATTTACACAAAATCTATATAAGATATCTTTAAAATGCAAAGTAATTACAATTACGAGTATAACACAAAGTAAAAGGAAATTAAGTTCTTAAAAAAAACCATATACGTAGGAAAATTAACTTTAAATATAGTTGCATGCTCTTTGTTTTATATGAGTATCTCATTATTTTGTGTCATATTTTGAAATGAGTTCATATAAGCATTAAATACACACTAAAAAATTGTATATATTTAGGAAATCATAAAAATATAAACACTAATTAAACTGATTTACACGTGTTTTTGTCATGAATTCCTAATTTTATACAATTTTTAAGAGTGTATTTAATGCTTATATAGCATTAATTACCCTTTAATTAATATAGTCCCTCTATTCCTGAAAGTTCAACTCACTTTACATTTATAAAAATATCTATCTATAAGATTAGTATAGATAGATCTTAAATAGTCTATACTAAGTCAAATCATAAAAGTTAAAGGGAATTTACTAAGTCAAATACTTTTTAATAGATTAGTATAGATAGATATAGATAGATTGAAGTATTTGACAGATGTTCTTAAAGGGAATTTACTAAAAAAAACTAGTTGAGAAATGATGGTCCGAGACCTTACAATAACTTCTTATTGTGTAGGCGGATAAAATAATCAACATACCAGTCATAAGCAAGGTCATATCGTTCCAAAAGAGAAAAGAAATTTATATCAGAAGGTGGAGAAGTTTTTATCCCACCCCCACCAGCAATGAATCAAGATATGAGATAGTATATCAAACACCAAATCTTCATAATCATAGTAGTAAATTAAAGAACCAAACTAGCCATTAGTTTTAATGAGAAATGATATCATATGTACTTAGAAATCAACATAATTACTTGTACCAATAACATATCTCTCTCTCGATCGAATTAAATATTTTCTAAACCATTAGTTTTAATGAGAAATGATATCATATGTACTTAGAAATCAACATAATTACTTGTACCAATAACATATCTCTCTCGATCGATCGAATTAAATATTTTCTAAAAAAAAGACTCTGTATAAAATATAAAGATCTTAAATTTAGATATACTACCAGTAAAGCAACATAATTAAAAAATAACCACACAAATGAATCAAACTCATCATTGGGACTTTATAGACCTATTGATAGATTTAATGATTCCAAACCAACTTATATGACCCCAAGGGACACCCTACGCATTCACTTCAATTTTGCAAAAATTTTCAAATTGGCCAAAAGCGTGGATATATATTATTCAATTTTGGACAATTTTGACTTTTTTAGTCCCAAAAAGAAATAGATAGAGGTGTTTCCCGTAGACCCCAAGACACCCCAAAAATATATTTCGGTCGTTGAAACTATTTATTGTTGCCTTTAAGCTACTAATTTACCCGTTTACAACTTATGCACTCCCCATTAACTTGTTAGATGATTTAGAGTGTATGTGAGAATTGTGATCATTTGATTTATTTCGAATGATTTAGAGAGTTAGAGTGGAGCGCCCGCGCCAATGTTCAGCGCGCCCGCGCAAGGTTGGCGCGGCCCGCGACAAAACCGCGTCAAAATCGCGCCAACTCTCTTGAAAGATGCAAAATTCTGGCAGAATTGGGTAAGCGTGCCAGCGCGGCCTGGTGGCGCACCCGCGCCCCCTTGTGGCGCAGCCGCGCTGCTTCCTTTGTCTGCGGGTTTTTGCGGTTATTTTCTCGGCTTTTAATTGCTTTCGTTTTTTATCAAAATGATACAGAGTTTCAGATTACAGAATTCTTCCCAAAATTTTCTCCACATTTTCTCTCAAACTTCTTGCAAAATTTTGTGAGAAAAATTCTTGAAACTTAGTCATCTTTGTGAATTGTTCATTGTATTTCGTTTCTAGTGCTAAGAACGAAATTGGCTGTCAATTGTATCTCAAAGAGGATTTCCGGTTTAACCCAATCACCGTGTGGGGGAAATAAACCTCTTTAGGAAAGTGTATACACGCCTTTGACAGTGTATCAAGGTTTGAGACTCACGTGGTCATCGATATTCTCATGTTCATAGTTGATGTTGTCGGCTTGGAGGAAAGGCAAGTTTGATTCTTCACACTAGTGTAGTTTTTGTAAATTTTCAGTAATTTCATTGACAATTCTAATACTTGATTGTAATACATTGTTTTGTATTTGATATTTACAATTTTATTGTAATCATATATTTTAGGATTTGTTCCCACACATTGGTTTAGGTGATTTTCTTGATTGAAATCGCTGTAAATCCTAACAATCTAAAGAGGTTTAATTTAGAATTTATCAAGTATGTCTAGTGTGAAGGAATTAACAACAAATTTTTTCAAACTCAAGAAGTTTGATGGTGTTGAATTTAGAAGGTGGAAGAAGAAAATGTATTTTCTTCTTACATCTCTAAATGTTGCCTATATGATAAGTACTCCAAGGCCGGGTGAACATGAGAATGAGACCTTGGAAAACATTCGGGAAAGATCGAAATGGGACAACGATGATTTTATTTGTCGTGGTCATATCTTGAATGGTATGGAGGATGATTTATTTGATGTCTATCAAAATATTAAGTCGGCTAAGGAGCTTTGGGAGTCTTTAGAAAGCAAGTATATGGCGGAAGACGCTTCAAGTAAGAATTTTTTAGTTAGCAATATTAATAACTTTAAATTTGTTGATGATCGATCCATAATGGACCAATTTCATGAATTGCAACGTATCTATGGTAGCTTGGAACAACATGGAATAGCTATGAATGAATTGTTTGTTGTTTCTAGCATTATTGATAAGTTACCCCCTAGTTGGAAAAATGTTAAGCATGATTTAAAGCATAAAAAGGAGGACATGACATTGTCCGGTTTGGCCACCCATCTTCAAATTGAAGAAGGGATTCGTGCCATGGAAGGAGATAAGGATGAAAATCCTATTACATCTACTGAGAACATGGTAGATGAAGGGAGAGCTAGTGCATCTACTAGTGGAAAGAGGAAGAATAATAATTATTCCAAAGGAAAATCCAAAAAGCAAGCAAACAATAACAAATTTGCTTGTTGGGAATGCGGTAAAGTTGGTCACCGCAAGAAGGACTGTTTTTCTTTCAAGAAAAGGATGGAGAAAGCCAAGGAGGGTCGTGCTACTGATAGCAAGGACCCACCCACCAAAGGTAATCCAATTCATGAGGTTGAATTTAATTCCGGTTTGGATTTAAATGCAATGGATCCTAACATTTTTATGGTGCAGGATGATGACTCATGGTGGATTGATTCGGGGGCTTCAAGGCATGTGTGCAAGAGTAAACACTGGTTAAAAACCTTTCAAAAGGTTGTTGATGGAGACGACCTCTACATGGGGAACAACTCTACCATCAAGGTTCTTGGAAGAGGACAAGTTGAGCTTGTGTTTAATTCGGGGACTGCAATTATTCTTAGGAATGTTTTGTATGCTCTTAAAATTAGTAGGAATCTTGTATCTGGGCCTACCCTGAATAGTCTTGGCTATAAGCTTGTATTTGAAGCTAATAGATGCATAATTACTAGGAGTGTAACATTCATAGGTCGTTGTTATTTGGATAATGGTTTGTTTAAACTCTCATTGAGAGAGAGTTGTGTTATGGATGATATGTGTTTGAATGTTGTTGACAATGTTAATCAAGTTGATTTGAATTTGTTTGATTTATGGCATTCAAGGTTAGGACATGTGAATTACAATAAAATGCTTTTCATGTCAAGGAAAGAATTGATTCCTTCTTGTGATATTTCTCCTAATAAATGTTCTACTTGCATATTGAACAAGATCACTAGAACTCCTTTTAAGAGAGTTGAGAGAAGTCCTAATATTTAGAACTGATCCATAGTGACTTGTGTGATTTTCATAGTACTCCTTCTTTGGGGAACAAAAGATACATGATTAATTTTATAGATGATTTTTCTAGGTTCTGTTATGTGTATCTTTTGCATTCTAAAGATGAAGCTTTAACAAAGTTTGATATTTATAAAAGAGAAGTAGAACTGCAAGTAGAATCATTAATTAAGAGAATTAGAACTAATAAGGGAAGGGAATATTATGATCCGGCTTATTTCCAATCTTTGGGTATAATTCATGAGACAACAACGAGTTATGCACCACAATCAAATGGTGTAGCTGAAAGGAAAAACAGAACTCTTGAAGAAATGGTTAATTCCATGCTATCTTACTCTGGTTTGAGTGAAGGGTTCTGGGGTGAAGCAATGTTGACAGCTTGTCACATTCTTAACCGGGTTCCCACTAAGGGAAAACAATCTACTCCTTGTGAACTATGGTACAAAAGAAAGCCAAACTTGAAGTATCTCAAGGTTTGGGGTTGTAGGGCAATCGTGAGAGTGTCTGGCAAAAGAAAAGAAAGCTCAGTGAAAGGGGCTTGGATTGCATATTTATAGGTTATGCTGAGCATACAAAACCTATAGGTTATATGTAAAAGAACAAAATGACTATATATCGATTCATTCGGATATTGAGTCAAGAGATGCAATTTTTGATGAAAATCGATTTTCATCAATGAGTAGACCGAAAGATCTATAGATCAGTGCCAATGATAGGGAGAAAGTAGAGTTGAATGATCAACTTGAAACTCATGGAAGTACATTCGATAATGAGAATGTTGAAACTCCTCAAGTGAGGAGAAGTTCTAGGGAAAGGAAAATTAGGAATCCTCTAGATGACTTCATAATATATTTAGTAGAAGGGTCTAGGGATGTCCTTAGTTCCACTACTCCATATTGTTTCAACGTGGATAGTGACCCAAAGACTTATAGCGAGGTCATATTTTCCCAAGATAGTGCATATTGGAAGGAAGCTATAAATGATGAGATGGAATCCATCATGAGAAATAATACTTAGGTCATAGAGGATTTACCTCTCGGTTGTAAACCTCTTGGTTGCAAGTGGATTTTCACTAGGAAAAAGAGACCGAATGGCTCCATAGTGAAATTTAAATCCAGATTGGTGATCCAAGGCTTTAGGCAAAAGCATGGTGTTGATTATTTCGATACCTATGCACCGATTGCAAGAATTACCTCCATAAGATTATTGAATGCACCGATTTTGTCCTTTGGATTCAAAGTGAATCAAGCTGATAAGTGTATTTATAGCAAATTTGATGACAAAGGTCACGGTGTCATCATTTGTCTATATGTTGATGGTATGCTTATCTTTGGTACAAGTCTACAACAAGTAGAATTGACCAAGGAATTCTTATCCTCATCTTTTCAGATGAAGGATTTGGGGGAGGCGGATGTCATTTTGGGCATCAAGATTATTAGGGACAATGGAAGACTTATCTTAAGTCAATCTCATTATATTGATAAGATGATCAAACGGTTTTATATGTTTGATAAGTGTCCCGTGAACACCCCCATGGAACCTAATGTTAAATTGGTTAAGAATTCAGGGAAAACGGTTTCCCAATTGGAATATTCAAGGATAATTGGATCCTTAATGTATGACATGACAAGTACAACACCAGATATTGCATTGGCTATGGGAAAACTTAGTAGAATTACTAGTAACCCGGGTGCACAACATTGGTTTGCAGTTCGGAGGGTCTTGAGGTACCTTAAAGGTACGTTAGATTATGGTCTAACTTATAGTGGATTTCCTTCGGTTTTAGAAGGATTTTCGGATGCTAATTGGATCACTTACAAAGAGGATGACTCTTCTGTAAGTGGTTGGGTATTCATGTATGGGGGAGGTGCCATTTCATGGTCTTCCAAGAAACAAACTTGCATTGCAGATTCCACTATGGCAGCGGAGTTTATAGATTTTGCTTCAGCTAGTAAGGAAGCTGAGTGGTTGAGGAATCTCATGATAAAATTGCCTTTATTGCCAAAGCCAATGCCACCGGTGGCAATCCATTGTGATTCTAATTTAGCGTTGATAAAGGCTTATAGTCAAGTGTACAATGGTAAGTCTCGGAATATTTCACTTAGGCATAGCCTAGTGAAAGAGCTTATCAATGATGGGGTCATAAGTCTTGACTATGTTCTAACAAAATTGAATTTGGCAGATTGCTTTACAAGGGCAATGCCAAGGCATTCCATCATATTTTCTATGAATGGAATGGGTTTATGTCCAAAAACAAGAATTTGTGAAACCCAATCTAACACTTAAAGAAACATCAAGTCTTAGATTCAATGTGGTTGAATTGCATTTTTGTTGTTTGTTAGTAATATTTGATGACCCATATTGCTATGTTACTTGTGATGTGTAAGGTAGCGTCTATTTAAAGTTCTTAAAGATTTAGAGTTTAGGAGCCCTAAATGAAAGTGTCTTATCACAAGGGCACCATAACGTATATGAGAACCTACCTATATGAGTTCGAAGTTTAGCCGTTTCAAGAAGTCTAGATGGACATATAGACTTTGATGAACTTATGAAAGATACGAACACATGGCTGTATAAAAGTGTCAAGTGATGATTAATTCGATTTGTCTGGTGTGTACTTCACCTTCGAATGGTTAGATATATCCGTGTGATTCAATCCATATGGAAATCATGGGATATGATCATCGTTAAGTGTGTTGTACTAGGTGTTAATTCAATCCGAAGGGACATTAACATTGATGCATGAGATGTGGCTAAGTGAATAGAAGTGGAGAATGTTTTAAAAGGTATACACTCTAAATGGGGGAGGATTGTTAAATGATTTAGAGTGTATGAGAGAATTGTGATCATTTGATTTATTTTGGATGATTTAGAGAGTCAGAGTGGAGCGCCCGCGCAAGGTTGGCGCGGCCCGCGACAAAACCGCGTCAAAATCGCGCCAACTCTCTGGAAAGATGCAAAATTCTGGCATAATTGGGTAGGCGCGCCCCCGCGCCGCTTCCTTTGTCTGCGGGTTTTTGCGGTTATTTTCTCGGCTTTTAATTGCTTTCGTTTTTTATCGAAATGATACAGAGTTTCAGATTACAGAATTCTTCCCAAAATTTTCTCCACATTTTCTCTCAAACTTCTTGCAAACTTTTCTGAGAAAAATTATTGAAACTTAGCCATCTTTGTGATTTGTTCATTGTATTTCGTTTCTAGTGCTAAGAACGAAATTGGCTGTCAATTGTATCTCAAAGAGGATTTCCGGTTTAACCCAAGCACCGTGTGGGGAAAATAAACCTCTTTAGGAAAGTGTATACACGCCTTTGACAGTGTATCAAGGTTTGAGACTTACGTGGTAATCGATATTCTCATATTCATGGTTGATGTTGTCGGCTTGGAGGAAAAGCAAGTTTGATTCTTCACACTAGTGTAGTCTTTGTAAATTTTCAATAATTTCATTGACAATTCTAATACTTGATTGTAATACATTGTTTTGTATATGATATTTACAACTTTATTGTAATCATATATTTTAGGATTTGTCCTACACATTGTTTTAAGTGATTTTCTTGATTAAAATCGTTGTAAATCCTAACATAACTTAAGGCCGCCATAAGAATTTATATGACCAACTGGTGTTCATATATGGTATCAAACAATATTATATGACCCTGATATGCATCCCTTACAATTTTGAGATTTTCCAACATCGGGTCCTGAATCTCTGAAATTGGTTCAATTTTGTGTATTATATAGACTTTAGTTTAAGACAAATTTAGACTTTTTTGAACCCGAAAATTAAAGGAAAGATGTCAAAGTTTTTTTCATGGAACACACACCTTGAGAGGTCATTTGGGTGGTTGAAACCATCCACTTTGCCGTCAAACCGTCAATTTAGTCATTTTCATTTGTACACACCTTCAATTAACTCAAAGCCACCTGAGCCTTTATATGACAAACTATTGGTCATATGTGATTTCAAACAATTTTATTTGACCACTAGATGTATTCTCTGCAATTCCAAGATTTTTTGACACTGGGTTGTAAAACCTCCAAAATTTTCCAAAAGCGGGAATTATAGCCTTTATTTTTTACTAGTTTGAAATTTTCAGACGCGGAAAAGAAAGAGCTCAAAGTGTTTCCCCCCCCCCACAACACCACGGGAAATCATTTGAATGATTGAAGTCGTCCACTTTGCCCTAAAATAGACAATATAGCTTTATTTTGTAACTGTTTTGCCTACAAAAGTTGAGAGGAATTACAAAAGTTTTATAAGGGTATCTTGATTAATTTTTTTCTTTTTTTTTTGGGCAAAAACAATAAAGATTTTACGTGTATATAGTATTTTTGAAAATTAGGAAGAACAAAAGGAGATGAAGGGAGTAAATAATTAAAAAAATATAACCTTAAATCACCAATTTGATTGGTCTTTATCCAACTCTTCTAACAACCTGTATCGTGTCCCATTGGCCCAACCTGAAATTTTTTTAGTCACATTCACTAACTTATGCATTCAATCATTTCCATGGATTATCATCAACCCACAAGAAAAATGGAATTAATTGAAATTGAGAGAGTGGGGACTAGAAAATTAAAAAAAGAGTGAGTCACACCTTAAAGCTAAAGTCTAAAATTTGCACAGTTAGACCCCCAGGAACATGTAAATATATTGGGAGCCACTCATTTTCAAGTGGTTGCCTTTGGTATTATTCTGATTCGTATTATTGTTGGATGGAAATGCCACAATAGCAAAGCAGCAATGTAAAAGAGATTCCGAATTTAAGGCGATAGAGTAGTGACATCATTCTTTTTAATATTTTTAGTATTGGCACACTAAACATAAAGTTATATCTATACAGCCTTCCCGGTCATTCCATTCACTATCAATATTTTTAGTTATATGCTATAATATAGAGTAAAATATATACTACCTCCATTCCTGAAAGTTCGACTCACTTGCTATTCATTTGGTCAAAATAAAATAACTTTGACCACATATTATAATTTATACCATAGAAATAAATTAGTATGAGGGGTCTTATTAGATTCCCTTATTATAAAATTTTCAAATACCAACTTTTTATAAATTTCACTTATATATAGCCGAAGATATTCATGGTCAAAGATGTTCATTGGAGACCGTACAAATGCAAAGTGAGTCGAACTTTCAGGAACAAAGGGAGTATAAGCAGTATATATATATATATATATATATATATATATATATATATATATATATATATATATTAAAAAAAAAAGAAGTTATATTTTGGTGTTTCCCCTCATAAACTAATAAATATTACGGCCAATATTAACATAAGAAAAACAAAATACTCGTTTTTTTAATGCCTACTCTGACCAACATTTATGCCAACATGAAACTTTGACCAATATAATACACTGTATATAAGTATTTAATTATCAACAAATATAAGTTAAAAAAAAATTATACTCGCATTTGAAAACTATACATTAAAATGAATTTTACAAGTACCCACACGATTACGTGGAATTTTATGTGATGTATGCCACATTGCCAAATTAGAACTATTTTTTAAAAAAATCTAGGGAGTACTTTTTAAGAATGAATTGACGCTAAACATTACAAGAAGGGTTACCTAATATTGCATTTCACGTACATACTTGTAAGAATAATTTCCTTAGGCCCATGCATACATGGTTTGGTAAAGAGATCATGTACGTGGCTTAAATGATTTGGTACAAGAATGTGTACGATCAATTTCCATAACTATACTCCCTTAAAACATAACGTGTTCATAGATTTTATCATTCGATTGCAAAGGAAGCATTTTCTTTGGCCCATATATAATTTGGTAAAGATTTCTTGTGGTTCAAATAAGGGTTTCAATGATTGAAAGGTCTAACTAAATTTAAGCAATGTAACATTTTTGTGGTGAAATAATGTAACATATAGTTTATGGCTCTCAATTCTCATATTGTATGTCAATATTTGGAACAGTTTTTTTTTCTTGTCCATTTATATACTGAAGAAATAAGCTAAGGTCCCATACAATTATTATTAATTATGCAATAATAAATTTCTTGTCCATTTTCTAAGATGATGTAATTTCCTCATATGAAATTGTTGTCATCAAAAATGAATTATATGATATTATTATGAATTGCCAATTTTCTGTTAAATTTGTGATGGAAACACCACGATACTGCAGGCATTAAGTGACGACGTTTCAATTCGTACTTCTCTGTTTGATATCGATTGAATTTTGTAGGTCATGTTGTGATGCATACTATTGCATAAATTATTGTAGGACTCAAATTATTGTCAGACTCAAATAAATTAAAATAAGTAAGAATTGTATAGCTTGTGTGTTAGAGATATGTGATGTATTCAATATCCAAAAATCTAATAAAGTAGAAATATATATATATAAAGTAGGCATTTTTTAATAACATTGGGAGCGCCATGTAAGAAATATACTTATTTCGATCAATATGAAGAAAGATTTGTATTTTATTTTTGAATTAAAAAATTATGTCGCCACCTAGATAAAAGTAACGAATTAGATTTGATATATCTAAAATTTTAATGCCACGTAGATTATAATCCACGAATTAAATTATTTTAATGCAAAAAAATAAAGTAAAAATATAGGAAAAAATAAATTTATTAATTCAATACTACAGAAATCCAAAAAAAATATACTAAGAAATATTTAAATGATAAACGCTTATGATAAAGTTTGATACCTATCATTATAAGATAAATTTTGATAATATGTATGATAAGAAATACAAATTGTTCGTTAATTATTATTAAATTAAAATTTATGATACCTACCATTATAAATTGACACAAACAAAATTTCGTATCAATAAAAAAAAACCCATCAAGCGAATTTTGTGTTAGTAATTTTGTGTTAATTTTTGGTCATCAATGGCTATTAATTTGGGATACTCAACGATTATATGTTTATGTTTTATTTAATAAATGTTTTTTTACATGCAGATCTAACACATCATGCGACACAAATAAAATTTCGTATCAATACAAAACCCCATCAAGTGAATTTTGTGTTAGTTTTAGGTCATCAATGTCCGAGTAATTTTTAAAATCTTATGTTTAAATTTATATTTGTAATTATTAGTTACATTGTATTTATTAGGATACTTAACGATTATTTGTTTATGTAATGACATACGATTAGATGTTGTATACTTAATATATGGATGACTTTGGTTATTTTTGGAGATGATGAAAAAATTCCAATGCATAGATTTGATTTTATATCGCAACAATTTTTCATTTATTGGTAAATATATTGATTTATATTATATAAATGTATAGATTTAATTTATATCAATTTCAGTTTGGCTAACATTTCACGGTTCAATTTATCCATTGATGTAGTAGGTTGGTTGTGGACGAGGTTGGTAATTCTATCGAAATAAAAGATATGGTAAAACAATGAATAATGATTTAGGATTTAAATTATTAAAAATTTATCATTTCACATTAAAGATTTTATATAACGGAAAAAATATCATATTTACAATTTATTTATATTTAATAAATTCATTATAAATTATAGTAAAAAAAATATTAAACTTTTGTAATTTTGTCCGAAATTATTAAATACAATCAATTAAATAATTAAAAATATTAGATGAAAAAATCGTGTATCGCACGGGATTCCATCTAGTATTCAATAATAGAGGGTTCAAATAGTTATTTTTTTTTAGTAAGGTAGAGGACTAGAGGGAGAGATGAATTGTGTCGTGGGACCAAAATCCTACCTGTAAAAGAATTTATTAGGCAAGAACGAACCCTTAATTAAAAGAAAGAGGTCGAAAAATAAGGGAATTCCACTCCAAAGCGCATTTGGTGAGGTATAAATTGTACGTACGACAAGAAACTTTTATAGGACCCACCAATCTACATCTATTATTATGTAGTACAACTACGTAATCTTATGTTTTATGTGCATGAAATACCAATTGTATGTACTTTATTAGTTGATACGTTGCAAAGACAATATAATTGTAGTTGGACTTGGAATACTCATAAACAAACCAATCCATAATAATAACAACAAATCAAATATAAAAATAGACTTAGCTAGTTGGTATCGAACCTGACCAGACCAAAAAAATTTAGAAATGGTCCAATTTAAAGGTTACCAATATATAACATTCAAATTTACAAAAGAAGATCAAACTCAATATTATTATGCATTGAACGAGTTTGATAAGTATTACAATATCACATTAAAAAAGCATAAACAAAAGACTAAATATATGCTTTTCCTTGAAGATCAAATGAATACTACGTAAGACTTATGTTTCTCACACACAAAAGTACACTTCCTCTCTCGCTCCAATACGTGCATGTGTGTGTTCGAGAAGGTAACAAAACATATAATTTGCATGAAATGGTACAATACATGTAGCACCTAAGAGCTAGGTAGAGATATATGGTACAACACCCATTTTTTGTGACAAAATTTCATGCATTTTGAGCCTTTTACATTCGTTCATGCATGGTTATAGAGACCAATAAACCACTTTATTATATAATAATCAACAAGCTAAGGATAATTTAAATGGTGATCATTTCATAAACAAAAGAGAGAAAGGGGGAAAAAAACATAAAGGCAGTAAGCAGAAATTGAGAAGAGATCATGGAAAGCAATAGGCAGAAGAATAATGGGGTAAAGAACTACTTCTTCCAAATGCCACTTCACTACCCAAGGTACACCAGAGATGACTATCAACACATGCCTGAAACTACTCTTGATCGGCTTTTTGCTGAGTATGGACTCTCCGTGAAAGGCGATGTCGCTTTTAAGAGAGAGTTTGCAATGGGCACCTTCCTTTGGTCTAACTAGGCGAAAGCAAGAAATACAACTAGCTAGGTAGCTTTGGCAATATGTGTTTCATCATCGTATATTCCATAATCTCCATGGAAAAACATCAAGAAGGATAAAAGTGTTTTTTTTTTTTTTTGTTCAACTACTTTTCCAAACATAGCGGAATGTAATAGGTAATGGTTCAACTTCTTTGTTAATGTTGGTTCTTTTCAATTATAATATGTTGCTATTGCTATAAATACTTGCACATTTACATTCTCATCACTGGCAAAATAAGGATTAGTCGAATCATCAATAATACATTCCATTGATAATACTAGTAAGATCAACAAATTGAGAAGATGATAGTAGTAGTAAAAATATTTGACAGACAACCAAACGTATTCATATATGATAAACAGAGAAGATCATTGCGACGAGTAACATTTTCTCATCTATGCTTCATCAAGTCAACAGTCAGAAACTGTCTCCTTTGCTATCTACAACAAAAATATAAAACACGATCCTACTTTTACCCAAGGAACGAATTAAAAAAAAAAAAAAAAAAAAAAAAAAAAAAAACTGCAACAAAATAAAATAAAAAAGAAGAAACTTTCTATACTGAAACCAGGGCACTGGGTAAATTAGAGACCCGATGCATTAACATGACATCATCCAAGTTAACCTGCTATTAACACCATCTTAATTTTCATTGCTATGATGGTAAGGAAAGCACTAAAAGTTACTAAAATCTGTGCCCTATTACGGCAGGGTTTGTACTACAGGCGTCTCCTGAAACGTCTGCCATTCACTGATTCTGCAGGAATTCCTCTATCTGTGGCAGCTAGATCTAGCGCAAACACGCTGCTGATGCTCCTTTTCTTGCTCAAGGGCAAACCAGTATCATCCACTGAGGCGACGGTCTGCAACAGTTCTGAAAGCAATGAAGGACAGCTCTCCTCCAGATACCTGAACCCTTCCGAATGCATCACCGCTGAAAAAAAGACAAAATTTAAACAGCACGTTTGTAAATAATATTAGGGCCTATAAAAAGAAAGATAAAAGAAACAGTAGGAAACTTAGGAACACAACTTAAGGCTCTGTTCCACTCTTAAATCATACAGGCTTTGTTCCACTTCACGACTCCATTCTGCACACCTTATTTTCACTTACTTCAGATATCTGCCGCTTCTATGCAAAAATAAATTTTTAATGAAATATATATTGAACCCTAAATGATCACCCAGTTCCCTACCACACCTTATCTTCTACCAGCAGAACTCCATCTCCAACCATTATAACAAACCTAAATGATTTCACAGTTTTATATTCCCACAAATAAGCAACCTCTTAATTAAAATACCCATAAAACCTTAAATGATCACCCAGTCGCTGCCCCCTCTTCCCCTCTCATCTGCCAGGAGCACCATCTCCAAACAATAACAGCCAATATGAGCAACTTCAAGTAGTAGCACATGGTCTCTTTAAAGCAGCATTCCTCAATTTGAACTGATCCAGCCAAGTATAACGACAAAGAAATGAGAACCACATTCAGAGAGCACTGCACAAAGCTTAGATATATTATCAAAACCATGACGACAAAAGGTGTTTTTACCATAGTTGTCCAGCTTGGCTTGTACAGTTCAAAAACATCAGAAGACTAAGGGGCACCTTCGCAAGCCATGAAGCTCCCAGTATTAAATAAGGGCTGCTAAGTTACAAACTCTTCACTGAATGTGCATATTCTGTCATCAAGACCCTCTGACCACAATTCCACCATACAAGAATTGCCCACATGCATTCGAACTCATAAATTTATACAACCCCGATTTTAAAGGGATTGACAATATCAATTCCCAGGCTCCAGCACTACAATTTCAAATAAAAGAAGTAAACAAGAAAAAACCAAAAACTATGCTGTTAGAAGATTAAGATTTTTTGGAGAACCAGTTAAATAGCTTCAGGGGACCACTGAGAAGGATACTGAAGGTCAGTTCAATCCAATAATGGAGAATTCACATTAATAGCATAATTCTAATATCTAGCATCACCTATACACATAACTCTTCATCACTCATGGCAACCATATCCTAGTCTGAACGCCACTCAATCATCTAGTGCCAACCATCATCCTTTATCTTCTATTTTTCACATCCTCCAACATAACATCACCCCTGCCGTTGGGTTTGGCTTTCAACATATCTACCCAGTTACATCAACTATATGCTTGGTAGAAAATTGTTTACTGATCCAAAAGAAACCTAACATCTAGGTGAATATACTGCCAATAACCTACAATACTTCTATTTTACTCTCAAGGAACAGGAACTCTAGATAGAAAAAAAAAAAACCTGGAACCGTGATTGTTTACCTGTACAGGATCCGAGGGCAATTCACAACACACTATATAAACCCAATGAACATCCAAAATTCCAACCTCTCTAGTGCAATTCAGTTTCCTTTACAGGATGTATTACGGAATAATCACTTTTGGTTCATGTAGTCAACCCCACTTATGGGATTAAGGCTTTGATTGATTGATTGATTACAGTAAACCATCACTGAATATTAAGAACGTTGAGAATCTTCACTCAGATCTGTTTGTTCACTTTGGTGCAAACAACCATTGAATAAACAATTAAAGCAATCTAAAAAGATTTGACCTGACACAAGATCATCAGATTCTACAGGGTAGACGCACCATTCAAATTTGCTGCGGCAAATTTTAAACAGGCTCTCTTCAGCTGCACACATCTGTGCTGCTCCGCCAGCGAGAGAGTTGTAGTCACTGTTTCAACAGTAATTTCATCAGATAACTTGTATTCACATAACATTTTCAGTCTGTCTAGACCAAAACGATCAGCAGCAGCCAACAAATGTTGCACCATGATGGCAAACGAGCAAGATGAATTTGAGCCCATTATATCAAATACATCAGGAAGGCAGTCAGAGTATACGTACATAAGCATGGCCTGCAAATCAGATGACAAGTCAAGTTAAAGACGGTTAAATGGACCAGTGTCAAGATGACACAGCGCTGGAAAAAAAAAAACAAAAAAAGCTTATGTGCACAATAAACACAAAATAAGAACAATTGACATTTAAAAAAAAAAAAAAAAAAAGATCTATAGACATCTTAGCTCAGTCATCCTTGGCATTTTCCCCCTACCTATTCAAGTCCCTATTAATCATTTCCTTCCTATATGAGGCTACAAATAATTCAATAATAGAACATGAATAGCTACACTTACAACAACCCTGACAACAGAAGCTCATTTCCACATCCACCAAAAGTAAATTCCAAAGAACATCATTGTCAACACTAATTTCTTCTATTTCATACTCTCCATATCCATTCTATGATATAAGGAATTCATCACGACCCACATTATGTTTCTAAAGCAGAAAAGCATAGTAGTCTGGCAATACACACACCCCAACACCCACCCCTCCCCCCCCCCCAACCCAACACACACACACACACACACACAAACACATTGTACTGACACAAGTCAAAATTGACACTTCATCATCACCATTGATCTACTTAGGCAACAATGTGGCGCAACATAGCTACAACATAGTCATATACTCATACAAATGATATCACTTTATTGCCCAAAACTCAACAACAGGCAGGTCAAATAAGGGCTAATGAAGGGATGAAGAACAATATATGTAAGTCCTTAGTCTAGCAAGCACGAGATAAATACAGGAAAAGCATCCCAAACAGCCCCCAGATGAGGAATATAGTAAGGCCTTCCTGTGTAGTAACTACAGAGTAATAATCTTAATATCTTACCCTACTTTTGCAAGTTCTAAAAATACTTGAAGGAAAGCTAAAGTAGGCAGATTAAGTACTGAGGTTGTCGATCACATATTCCCTCATTTTGTTTAAATGGAAATAAATCTGAATGACTGTTAACAACTACACAGTTTAGATTTAAATGTAAGCCATACTTAACTAGATAAAAAGAAGTAAAAGTAAAAGTAAAAGTAAGAGTCAAGCTACCCAAAAAAAGGTGTGAAGAAAAGTTGAACTTGTGCAAAATGTACATTGGCTAGTATTCTAGTAAAGATCTGCAAATCCCACATAAGTACTTAATATTCAAATTTTATAAACAAAATTAGATAACACATCACGTCCATATCAAGTTCGATACCTAGGCTGACAAAGAAGAATTCCACACACACCACACTAATTTAACGCTAAAGGGCAGACACAATTCGACAACCAACATGATAGAAACAAAAATGCACTAACTTTTGCACGCGACAATAAAGAAAACAAAAGGGCTTATACAGTACACGTGCTTATACTTTGCTGAAACATTGAAATGACAATTATACACAAACATACCTTAAATATAGAAGGCTCAACATCTTCCACCTCCACTGTATCCATCTTTGGGTTTCCAACAAGTCCAAAAAACTGAGCTCTAAACACAGGAGAACGAGCAGCAAGCACCAATTTATGGGCATTGAATTTCTCATCCCCAACTTTGAAAACAATGTCACACCCAATTTCATTATCAAGTAAATCCTTAAAAGAACTACCCATATCAGATGGTGGCATGTTTATGCTATACTGTTTGGGTCTCTCCATCCGGCTTCTAACAACTCCAACAGTGCATTCCAATAGCAGACAATCTTCCTTCAGGAACTCAGACTGCTCCAAAGCAGCTCTCCTAAAGAAACGCTTGTACCCCCTGAAAATTGTGAAAATCCCACGACTGGTCAGGCAAGAAAACATGCCTCTGAACCGAGAGAAGGCATAAGCAGGACCCTATCATACAAAGGTTCGAAAAATTACCACCACAGAATTATTTGTACATTTCCTAACTTTTGTAATCAAATTCAAAACAAACCCAATCACCAATCCATACATAAAGCTAATAAAACAATGCACCTACCAATCATCTTGAACTGCAATAAGCTGTAAATTAAACCAAAATTGAGTTACTATATTTGCTACTTGTTTAATTGTCCATATTACCGCACCAAACTTTCAAACATAACTAATGCTCTAATTTAAATTTTCAATATTTTGGTGTAATTGAGCCACTAAGCAACTGACTGCAAAGTTTCAGACCAACATTGTTTTGCCAATATCAATCTTTCACAATCTTGACATCCAAGAACCAAAATCCCAAATTATACAACATTTTCTTCAATTTCCCACATCAATAGTAAAAAAAAAAATTCAAATTGGCAAAACTCAAAACACAAACAGAACAAATAAACCAAGAAAAGCCCAAAACTTAAACAATATAACCAAGAATCAAGAGCAAACATACCACATACTCCCTTTATACTTCAAGGTATACGGCCCGCCTTCGAGAGCACGATGAAAATGACTATGAATCTTATGTTTCTTATTCCCAGTTTGATCCACCAATGTCAATTCAAACAACGCCCTAACATCCGTCCCTTCACTCGCTAACGCTATAAAAACCGAAACATAGGTTGAGCTATCTTCTGGGTTTTTCCCATCTGGGTAGAAATAAATCGCCCAATCAT
This sequence comes from Chenopodium quinoa, assembly GCF_001683475.1. NCBI lineage: Eukaryota > Viridiplantae > Streptophyta > Magnoliopsida > Caryophyllales > Amaranthaceae > Chenopodium > Chenopodium quinoa. The sequence continues at coordinate 123,553 of NW_018742669.1, forward strand.
ACCCACCAACCGTAAAAATGTCGCTCGAAACGTATTTTCCAGCACCCATGCCTTTGGCAAGAGAATACCCCTTGATTTCGAAACGATGGGACCCATTAACGGTTTCAATTACCGACTTAGAGGAAGAGAGATCGGAGCTTTCCGTTCGTTTGAGGTCTGAAGAAGGAGTAGTAACTTCGCCGGCATCGAAATTAACCATAATTTCATGGAAATTCTAGGGTTTCGATGGTAAAACCCTTTGATCAAACCCTAGCATACGAAATTGGGGAAAGGGGAGAAAACAATTAAGGGTTTCTAGGGTTAAAGGGAGGAGATTGAATCGAAATCGTTGAATTGAGGAGAAATTAGATGATCGACAGTGAATCGGGGGGAGAGAGAGAGGGAGAATTTGGGGGTTTTTGAAAAAGGTTGGAAACTGTGAAAATACAAAAAAAAAAAAAGAAATGGGACAAAAATGTTACTCCGTATTTATAGAAGAGAAAAGGGGCAGACGGGCAGATGAGATGAGATAGAGAGATCCTGTGGGATTTATTTATATACTATTTGCATCCGCGTTGGTGTGGTGGGCACGATTTGTCGAACAATTATCTAATGGTTGTCCAAGATCACATTATACATTCGGCAACAATGGACACGAGATTTGTAATTTGATTTTATATTTTGTAGGAAAATTTAACATAAACACACTAATTTTTAAGCAGTTCTTCCATAACGAACCAATCTTTAAATCTTCCCAAAAACCCAAATTTCATTTTTTTCCTCCCAAAATGAACCCAAATGACCGATAACATGTACAACGATCATTTTTTAAATTTTACTTTAATTTTTTTAAAATAAAAACCTATATAAAAATAAATAAATAAAATAAAAAAAGAATCAACCCCTCTCCCTTCTCCGATCTCCCACGTGAACCAGTCCCCACCACCACCGGAACCCCCTATAACTACCTCTTCCCCGCTGGAGCAAACCCCCTTCTCCGTTGGCCCTACTCCCCTTGCCTCCGGAGTAAACCAAACCATTCAACCAAATCACTTTCGGGTAGGAAACAATTGGATTTTTGGATCTTGGTGGTAGTGGGGTGGGTTGGTACGGTGGTTTCGGTGGGTTAGTATGGTGGTTTCGGTGGGTTGGTATGGTGGTTTCGTTGGTTGTTATGGTTGCTGGTGGTGGTGCAGTGGGTGGAAGTGATGGTGGAAAAGGTTAAGGTGTAGGTGGCGAAAATTACGACAGAGTTGAAGGTCGTCGGCGTCGGGGGAATTGGTTGGGTGCCGACTTTTTTTTTCCTTTTTTTTGTAAAAATCATCAAAATTAAAAAATAAAAAAAATAAAAAACTTGGCCAGTGATTTAATGACAAGTGAATTTTTACCTGGTATAACAGGTAAGGTGATCTATTGGGTTCATTTTAGGAGAAAAAAATGAAACTTGTGTTTAATTTGAGAAGATTTAATAGTTGATCAATTATGAGATAACTGCTCAAATGTTGGTCTGTTGTTGTTAAATTTTCCTATTTTGTATCATTTCTTACTAATTAAGTATCAAATTAATTGACCTTCATTATTTATTTGTCTTTTTATTTGATTTTTGTTACTATTATTGTGTTAAATACAATTATTAAAAGGTTACATATTTACACAGTCAATAAATTTAATTAATAATATGTTAATGTTTTGTTGGGTGATTATTGTTACAATTATTAACTCTTTGTATGCATTAATCGTTATTGTAAATCTGGAAACCAACCAACTGATTTGAACTTAACTTTAGTATTATTGGCTGAACATTTTATTTTTAGTTTGGGGGAAAAATCTACTCCGTGCATTATTTATATATATGCAAATTTAACATCAATTATTAAAGATGTGCAAAGGTTATCTACGCATAATTGGTAGAAATCTCCATTCCAACGTATTTCAAATAATCCAACTAAGGACCTCTTAATTTAATATGTAGGTAAGTAAAATTGTTCACTTTGGAGGTTGAGCAATGTTATATCTACTCTAAAATATCATAATTAATCCTATTGTTAGATTTTACCATCTCTACTCGATTTTATTTTATTTAGAGTAAGAGGAATATTAAACGTAAGGGAAATCCATCATAAAATGTGTTTAGTGAGATTTGACCCCTGACCTCATGCCTAGAAATCGGAGAACTAGCCAAGTATTCTAGCCTAATGGATAAACCAAGTTTTTTCCGATTTGACCATTACGGAGTTTATCAGAACGATGTCATAAGCAAAATCCTGCGAACGGATCACCGAAGTACTCCGCATAGATTTCAGCGGTGCTTTTAAAACGCCACGTGCCACCATCATCTCTCCCAAGTCCCTCATTTTCTCTCTCCTCCACTTTGTTTATTAACTCTACCACACTCTATTTGCCGTAAATCAGATAGAGTAGCTCACACTCTTCCCTTTCTTCTCTCCATCTCCATACCTTCAACCATGAAAGGAGCTCTCAACAATGGCGGCGACCTTCTCAAATCGCCCTTATGCGTCAAGATCTCTGCTCTCTTCTTCATCTCCATCGCTTTCTTCTACATCGGTAAGCACTACTCTGATGTCGGCTACAATCAGCTCCTCTTCTTCTCTTCCACTTCTTCGTCTTCTCCTTCTGTTTCTCTCTCTCCTAATTTCAACAAATCGTTCGATGTTGTCTCTCTTATCAACTCATCTTCTCCGTCTCCTTCCGCCGTTTCGACCACGGTTCGCGGCGGTTCTGAGTCTCCGTCATTGATGTTGTCTCCGCCGCCGCCGGCGGAGGAGCCGGTGAAGAGATTCGGGATCGTTGATGAGAATGGGACAATGACGGAGGATTTTGAGATCGGAGAGTATGATCCGAGTGTGGTTGAGAGTTGGGGGAATTCAAGTGATTCTGAGGTTGTGGAATCGGAAACTAGGGTTAGAGTTTCGAAGTTTCTGATTTGTGATGATAAATTGAAAGAGTATATTCCTTGTATGGATAATGAAGAAGCGATTAAACGACTGGTTTCGACGGAGAAAGGTGAGAAGTTTGAGCGGCATTGTCCGGAGAAAGGTAAGGAGTTGAATTGTTTGATACCGGCGCTGAAGAATTACAAGATTCCGATCCCTTGGCCGAGAAGCCGTGATGAGGTTCGGTTTTTATCTCATTTAAGTTCCGAAGATTTGCTTTTTTGATTAGGATTGCTGTTGTTAATTTGATTAGTCTACATTGCAATTTTGTTTGATGATGTGCTTTAGGAATATCTAATTGCAGACTTGTGTTATTATGTCTTGGATTTTTTGTTGCATTTGATACAACTAGAAAACAGATTAGAATGAATCATGTTTGCGCGATTTATCTTCTAAAGAATGATGCCTCAGCTATCTGGTTAAAGTTTAGGAAGCAGTGTTGAGTAAGTTCTAAACATATTTGCAGTTCGTGTTTAGTCTGAGTGAGCGAATAGAGAATGCTGGATTCGTTGGGAAGAATCAAACTAAGGCAGATTAGGCAGAAGAGCATGTTGTTATAAACTTATATTCTGTGGAGATATGATATGAGTACTATTTTTTGGGGTGAACTAGGGTAGAAGTGGTGGCGTTCTCTATTAGAGGAAAGGAGAATGCTGAGTGGATAATTGGATTAATAAGGTCAGTTCAAATGAGAATGATTTTAGAAATTAAGGACCATGAAGGAAGGCTTATGATTAAAAGAGCTAGGAATTGTATTAGTCTATAAGGATTCTGACATTTTACTATGACTTACAACAAGTGTAGGCCTGTAGGGTGTGTTTGTGATATGATGGAACTGGCATTGGTAGGAAAGTATGTAATTCAATCTGGCCAACTTGTAGAAGGCTCATATAAGAACCTTGCCCCATGATATCCATATCTTACTGTTACTTTGGTGCCATTTACAATTCATGAAAGAAAGTATCAAATTTAGGCAGCCTGTTTCCCTACTCCTTGTTCAGGAAGACCTGTACTATCTGTCACTTCACCTCCAGTCAGGAAAGGAGATATCAAAATCTTGTTTTGAAGTTTTGATTTAATCCTGTAGAAATATAGAATGCAATACTCTAAATCTTACCTCGTAGGCTCATAGGGAGTCTCATAGCCCTGCTGAAAATTACAATCCTTTTTTTAGGGCTTGTCAATTGCTAGTGTGCTCTTGAACAATCAAGATAGTAATATCTACCTTGATTTTGACTTCATTCAGTTCATTGGCTTGAAGGGGTCCTGTAATGAACTTTCTTAGGTTGCCTTTAGTGCTGGTGTCCAGGAATGCATGGCAATCATCAAAATTCAATTCCTTCGACACCTCTCATCTTATGTTAACTGATCTAATGATAGGTTGAGTAAATGATATATTTAGGAGAAAATAAATAGATAGATACAGTTTTTATTTTTTATTTTTGTTATTTTTATTTTTTTTATTTTTTTATTTTTAGAATATAACTAAGCCCTAAAGACTATGCTCAAATGGAGTAACATATAATATCTGAAACTCCTAACATCGATAGGGTCTTGGTGTAACTGTTCATGGAGAAAGTACATTAGAGAAATAAATGTTTTTCCAAGACACTATGGACTTATTGTTTCCCATCCATTCATCAAGTTTTATTTAGCCAGTCATTGAGGCTTGATGGCTTGTTAATAAGCTACCTGATTAGATGATAGCACATAGGAACTTTTCTTCTTTTCTCTGAAATTTTAGGAGTTCTGATGTCTAATAATGAAGTCATGTGTTACAATGCAGGTGTGGTATTTTAATGTTCCTCATACACGTCTTGTCGAAGATAAAGGAGGTCAAAACTGGATGATTAGAGATAAGGACAAATTTAAGTTTCCTGGAGGTGGAACACAATTTATACATGGTGCTGATCAATACTTGGATCAGATTTCTCAGGTGCTTTACTTGTCAGTTTTTGACATCCATGTGATGTAGTACAGTAATTCTTTTTTTAAACTAAATTTTAAAAATAAAAAAAATTCTGTCTTTTTGGTCTGATTCGGTCTATATACATGTAGATGATCCCTGAAATTACATTTGGCCAACATACCCGTGTTGTACTGGATGTTGGATGCGGTGTTGCAAGCTTTGGTGCTTACCTAATGTCACGAAATGTGACCACTTTATCAATTGCTCCTAAGGATGTCCATGAGAATCAAATTCAGTTCGCACTTGAGCGAGGAGTACCAGCAATGGTGGCTGCCTTTACTACTCGCCGCCTACCATATCCAAGTCAAGCTTATGATTTGATACATTGCTCAAGATGCAGAATCAATTGGACTCGTGATGGTAAGCATTTTCCTCAGTACCTGGTTGACGGTATTATGATCCATTGCAAATACATTGCTTATAATTAATTTTGCTGATTATCTCTCAAGCACATGAAGCCTTAGTATCATTATGTGTAATGTCTCTGTGGCTCCTTAGCCGTCAATGTGCAGCTTTTGTGAATCGTGTTAACTATTTCCCAAAAAATGTGACCTGCTTAGAATTTAAATGTGCCCAGCCCGGAACTTACCTGACCAACCTGTTTGGTAGGCCCACTGGGAAGTGTTTATATATAACTAGTTATGCTGTGCTGCAGCTGGTGCAATTGTGCAGATAGCATTGTGCTTTAAATGCTTTGCTTCAAATGGTTGTTTGGAAGAAGGCTTCAGGAAATTCTAAGAATTGTCAATATGTAGTGGTTTTCTGGAAAGAAAATCTATAATTGTATGTTATATGCTACTTGTATGTGAAATAGTATTCATTTCTGATCAAAATATTAGGCTGTGCTCTAAATAAATAATTACTACATCCCTTATATATTTCCCCATCGCCCTCTTATTGTATTGAAGAAAATGTTAACTGCAAAGGAAATGTTGCCATCTTTTAGAGACAAACAAAAATAGAAAATAAATCAGTATTCTAGGCTAGTATTTTAAATGCATGACTACAATCACAAATATACTGCTATCTTTATGTATATGTAATGTGTCAGTATGTTTGTGTGGAAGCTGGGTCTTGCATGAAAGCATGATGGTGCATTTCAGAAAATCTATATGCAATTATGACTTAAGACTCTTGTTGCAAAAGAATTTCCGTTTGCAAGGTCTTGCTTGAAGGCATGATGGTATGCATTATAGACCATTTAAGTGCTATTTTGGGTTATGGAGTATGACTCTTGGTGCAAAAGGCTTTCCAGATCTGGGTCCTCTGGGATGTTGAAACACACTCTTTAACTCAATGCTAATTGTTAAGAGAGGAGAAATGCATGAACACGTTTGCATGGAAGCTGATAATATAATTTTTCATGAAACTGTTTCATGTAACATTGCTATGATACTTTTGAATTTTGTCTCTAATAGTCTGAATTTCTGTCAATGTGTGTGTGTTACAGATGGAATTCTTCTAATTGAGGTCAATAGGTTGTTGCGGGCTGGAGGCTACTTTGCATGGGCGGCACAGCCAGTTTATAAGCATGAACCGATTTTAGAAGAACAATGGAAAGGTATGAGGCCTAAGGACCTAGAAATCCTTCTCTACAATGGTTCGAAATTGCTGTAAATAATTAATTGTATTCCAATGTCAGTGAGGCTTTCTATCATTTAGATGGCACAACGGTTTTATCTGATACAAATTAATACCAACTTCATCCGAAGTAGTTTGTCCGACAGATGGAACTTTGCTGTCTTATATCTATAGCAGTAATATAGAATTGTACTCCTGAAAGTAGGAACCTGATATGGCTGACAAAGTGGTCAAAATAATTATCATTATAAAGAACCTTTTTGTTAAATAAAGCATGAGCAGCTTACCTTTTATATATACCTCTCTTATGTTTGCATTTTTACTATATAGGAATGAGTCCCTTATTTCCATGATCTGAAGCCATTTTTTATTTTTTTTTTCCTTTTTCCCTTTCTCCAGAAATGGTTAACCTTACTACTCGTCTTTGCTGGGAGCTGGTGAAAAAGGAAGGATATATTGCGATATGGAAAAAGCCCTTGAATAACAGTTGCTATCTGAGCCGTGAAGCTGGAACTCTCCCTCCTCTCTGTGACAAAGATGATGATCCAGATAATGTTTGGTATGTATGATTTAATTGGGATTTTGGTTTGATAATTTAGACAATGTTTGGTTCGCTATTTCTAATGTGCAAATATCAGAGTCTTGGTTATTTTGGCATCTATACTGGCTCAACTGATGCTTTAACCCCATCTCTAGGTCTTCTGTCAAATTGTTTTGTGCTCATGCATGAACTCGTCAAAATGATGTACAAGAAATTAGTGATTGACATCTGCGATATGTTTTGCATCTTGATTAAATGTATGAATGTTACCCCTTGGCTACCTAGGCTATGAGACGTTACTTCATTCTTGAATCAGAATTTTTTTGTATGTTGCTTAGGCTATGAGCAATGGGGCAATTGGAGAGTTGGAGTGGCTTTCCAAGAATATTTCTACATGTGAAACTCTTGAGATCCCCAATTTTGCCTGAAATTGGGTATTTTGAGGAGCTCTTACATAGACTTGGTGAGCTCTTGTACTGGAGCTTTTCCCCTTCCCAAGCTATTTTTCATCTTGCCTAGTCACTTGAGACATGGTTTTGAATGAGAGGTATGGTTTTAAATGAGAGAGTGGAGGATGGAGAATAGCATATCAAGTTGAGATAGTCCTGCATATCCTTACTGCCTTACAAATTGTTTAGTGTGTACTACTGTACTGTGTACTGGGTGGAGAATGTAGAATTGTCTGTAGCAGCAACTAGGTGACATATTGAGTTTAATATTCCCTTCAGATGTATCCCATGATATGAATTGCTATTACATCAGTTTTGTTAATATGTAGTTCCAATTACGTTTGTGTTATTTTTCTTCTTGAAAGTAATATGTGTAGTTCCACATATCTAAAGAGAAGAAGCTGATGGCCTGATGGGCTTTGAAAAAGGTTTTCAGTGGTAGGATATAAGGGAAAAAAAAAAAAGCTGTGGGTGGGTTGAATTACTGATTTTAAGCAGTTAGTGCATTGTTTATTCCTCTGTCTTTTCCCTTTTTCATCTGTCCAAATGGCCAACTTGCTTCTTTTCCATATAACCATTGTCCAGCAAATAGATGTAACCCTCGACTATTATGTGCAATTATAGCAGTGCATGGCATGGTTAGCCTACATATGAGGCATCTAGCTGAGATCATCTTTTCTAATATATATGCAGACGCAATCATGCTGAGGCATGATGGATATATCATTTTCAAAAAATTTCTGTAGTATGCATTTCTTACTTTATCAAACTGGCCAGCAGGGACCTTTAGGGAAGGGGGGGTTTTAAGACAATTGTTATTTGTTCATTTGTCAAAATATTCTTGATGGTTAGATTGTAGCTTAGTTTTATTAGTATTCTGTGTCTGCATAACTTCTCAAATAAAAGTTGTATTCTCTCTCTAGCCTTTTTTTTATTTTTTATTTTTTTTTATCCTCCTCATATGGTACTCCCTGTAACCACTATTTGACAATGGTTCTTGTGATCATACTAGGTATGTAAATCTACAGCCATGCATCACTCGTCTTCCAGAGAATGGTTATGGTGGAAATGCTACTAACTGGCCTGAAAGATTGCACACCCCGCCTGATAGACTGCAGAGTATCCAAATTGATGCCTACATATCAAGGAAAGAGCTCTTCAAGGCTGAATCAAAATATTGGAATGAAATTATAGGAAGCTATGTTCGTGCTTGGCATTGGAAGAATTTAAAATTTAGAAATGTTTTGGACATGAGGGCCGGCTATGGAGGGTATTATCTCTCTCTCTCTCTCTCTTAATTCCAGGAATCCTGATCAGCCTTTTGCTCTATTTGATCTTAGATTGGAGCACTTTGATTCATATTGCATTTTTCCTCTAATTTTTTCTTTTTCCTATGATTTTGTCAGATTTGCAGCTGCGTTGATTGATTTTGGTATAGATTGCTGGGTTATGAATGTGATTCCTGTCAGTGGGCCAAATACGTTGCCTGTTATCAATGACCGTGGACTGATTGGAGTCATGCATGACTGGTATGTATTATCGTTGCTGACCTTGCAGTTTATATGTTATTGGTCCTAAAACTTCTAATGGGTATCTAAGTGCCAATTGTAATATGGAAATCTATTTGGGTGGTGTTGAGGGCAATTTTGCTACTTGTGGTATGATAATAGAGTTTGTTTTGGAGCTAATTCTGCGATTTTATGATTGTAATTTGCCATGTATAGATTTCAGCTAGGAATAAATTGGTAGCATCTTCTTACTTACATCCCCTTTTATGAGGGGCAAAGACTGTAGCATTGGTTATTAGCATTACTGGATTTGACATATCAGTGGTGATACTGATACATCATGACTTGCATGATTCTTCTGCAGGTGTGAACCCTTTGACACTTATCCAAGAACTTATGATCTATTACATGCCTCTGGTCTCTTTGCCATAGAACGGAAAAGGTATGCCCCATTTCCATTAGTTAGCTCATTTGCTCAAATTGTACTGTAATTTGCTGTTGGTAATGAAACAATATGTCCCAAATTCCTTTGCTTTCTAAGGCCTCTTACCTTTACAACTCGTTTGGTACATGGACATAGATGAAAATTAATTTCGGCATTTATTATTCATTGACCCATGGTATAGTGTCTGTATTTATTTTCTTATCAACATTAATCACCACCTAGTAGTTACATATCAATTACCCATCATATGATACCACTTTTTCAATTTATGATATTGTGCCAAGCAAGCTGTTAAGATTCTTTAGACTTTCCAGCATGCAAGTAATTTTTTTTCCTATGCAAGCAAATTATTTCACCTCTCGTTTCTTTTTGTCTGATGTCTGTTAATGTCCCCTTCTCAGCAGTTTTTTGAGATCAATGTTTGTGTAGTTCTGTAGCTATGAATTTGTCTGTTTTTCTCAGCCAATTGTTTGTTGATCTCAGGTGCAACGTTTCTAGCATCATGCTTGAGATGGATCGTATTCTAAGGCCTGGTGGTCATGTATATATCCGTGACACTATCTCTGTTGTCCAAGAACTTCAAGAAATTGCAAAGGCAATGGGTTGGCGAGCAGCTATCCATGACACGTCTGAAGGACCTCATGCTAGCTATAAGGTCTTGGCATGTGATAAGCAACTGTTGCGCAGATAGTCAGCTGTATAGGAAGTAAAAATTACCACTAGTAAATTTTGTTTGAAAAAGGGAAGTTCTGGTAGCTCTGTTAATTGTCATGCTTGTCTATGAGACCTAATGAGGGGTTGCTGCGGGCTGTCCAGGAATCATACTGGGAGATTGCTGACAAATGATCAGAAATAGAGATAAAACAGGCAAAAGGATCATTGTAATAGCTAGTGTATATGAGTTAATTTATATAGAGCAGTTCTTTGTAATTGGTGAGGAATGATTACACTCAAAAGCCCAAAGGGCGACAGGCCAGGGGTTTATCGTGTAACTATTGCTTAACCTGTACCTCAATTTAAATTCTTCTAATCATGTACTTATTTATTTTTAGAATTGAGTATTAGGAAAACCTTGTAAAAATATCTACGAGCCACTACTTTATGCCTGAAATGAATTTGATACTTATAAGTTTATTCTTGCCATTTGTCTACTTGAGTTATGGTCTATTTTACCTAACATTGAGAATACATGGATTTTATTGTCATTAAACAAATGGCTTTACAAGTACTTCAACTTTGATAGATACTGTAAAACTTGGGGAAATTGAAATGGCTTTCACAATAACAATTTTGTACCAGGCAAAAATACTCTGTATATTCAAAATTTCAACACTAACAAGATTCCACGGGTACAAAAAAAAAGTTTCTGGACCTTAACACTGCCACACTGATTATATTCCGATTAATGTTAATGGGAATTTTTCCAAATAACATTGACCCCTCTCTATGAACTATTATTGGGAAGGCTTCCCAAAATTTGATACTCCCATCAGTTTACTGTAGTTTCGTATGAACACTATTCATTCCTAACTGCAATAAACAAGGTTCTTCACTGTGGAATGCAAATTTGATAATGCATTAATAGCCTGATCAACCAAATCAAACTGAAGGGAGTTCCAACTTGCTAACTATCAGATTGTTTAGGCCGCCAAATTTGCTGGGTTTGCCGTTGAGATACCTTAGCAGGTTTCTGTGTAGCCACATTATTGACTTGGCCAGGCCGTGGTGTGTGTGGTTGAGCGAGTCCTTCAGATGGCGTAGCAGCTTCTCTGGCCACTCTTTTAGGCTGACTTCGAGGGCTATTCCTTGGAAATCGTTGGATGTTTGCAGATGCTTGTCCTTGAAATACTTGATTAGATTTTTGTGGAGTCATGTTGTTGGGGTGACTCAGTTGCCTTGTCCTCTGAAACGGATGCTGAAATTGCAGGGATGAGTTGCTGCTACTGCTATAGCGTGCATTGTGATTCGTCCTTGGATAAGCCCTACCATTGGCCATTGGACTTGCAAACGCCGCTCCAGGGAAGAAATGGGAAATTTCATACCTTACTAAACTGGGGATAAGAGTATTTCGAGTCTGATTCGGAGCAATAATCCTGTGGTAGGTGTTTGTGAACACTTCACCTATTCTTGTCAGCTGAGTGTTGGTAACAGCTCTTGCAGTATTCTCAGGTTGCTCAAAAGGATCTTCAATCTGTGATCAGAAATAAGGACAATAAATAAATTTAAGCCCCTCTTGATAGAGCTGCACAAGAAGAAAGAGAGAAGGGAAATAACAGAGAGCATACAAAAATGGCAAATGTTTTAGGAAGCCATCTTGTAGTTGTATTTATGTCTTCCCAATGGCCTGTGTATGTAGAAATGCCTAGCTCTGTTGCCCTCGTACTAATGTCAGAAAACTGCACACCAGTGCCAGATAATCATATATCAACAGAAAAACCAACCAAATTTTTTCTCATTAACCTCAAATGAAATATACTGATGGCTTCAAATAATAATGAAGATCATAGAACAGATGCAAAAGTCTAAATTTCAAGTTTGTGTATTCTTCTCCCAAGGCCTGATACAGAAATGACTAACAAGAACTGCTCAAAACAGAGCAAAAGGGATTGCCTCCTGTAGAAATCCAAATTATCTAGGTATGAAAAAATCAGTGAATCTTCCAACAGGTCCAAAGAAGCAGAGGCACATATCAGTGACATATCATACCTTTGCCAGGAACGAGGTAAATAGCTCAGATAAACTGCTGTGGTTAACTCTTCTCTCTTTATTAAATTTGGAAATATTACTTAAAGATATTTCTTCAATACGCCTTTCTACATCAGCCTTTATTCCTGCAGAAAGATAAATACATATACATGCCCTCAGGGAACTTATAAAAAATTTATGGGTGAACTTATATTTCAGGACAAAAACTTAAAATGGTACATTACTAATTGACTACGGTTTTAAAAAGACGTTAAAGAATCTAACGAGAAAGAGATAGTTCTTAAAAATTGTTCTTTGTTCCCTTTTCGTTTATAGGGAGCAAACAACAGGGAATTTTGCAAATAGGTCCAAAACATATCACAAAAACCATAAACCCCTAACAAACTAAGTCACCCCCCATCCGAAAATCATCACCCATTTTAGATTTTTAGAGTATCTCAAAAAACAAAATTACAATTTCTGTGTATCACTATAAGTCTACAAGGGTCAATCGGAAACTACCCGGTCATCATTGCAAGGATAAGGTTGTTTAACCTATCCAAGACAACAGCCGTTGAAGGTACTGGAATTTGGTCAATGTTCACACTGTTGACTTTATACTTAGCAAAGACACAGAATCCTTATTAACATCCGGAAATATGGAACAACCATCAAGCCATAGATACTTGAGAAATAACTCTACATCAACATGACAGTGATTTTATTAAGTCCATTCTGCTCCCTTCTTTTCTTCACTTAAAAAAGTATGTCACTGAAAAAAGAAGTGAAAGGGTCTCGATACTCAACATCATAGCTTGCTTTTGTTTCCAAGAAAACCAATAAATACATAGTAAGGGAGGGAAAATCAGTTTTCTAAGATGATAATATGACTGGAAAACTTTTCAAGGTGCTGGAAGGGGTTCGGGTGAGGGTTTCAATAATTAAAATACCAGACAGACACTATTTAGCACCTATAAGTTCATCTGCCATGTTCCCAGGGTACAGGTCTTTGAGTGGAGGCAAAATTGCTGGAAGACAAGTCTGCACAAAAAGGCCACAACAATAAATTACAAGGTCTGCTGAATACTGTAATGCCCATACATGATAGTGAATTACTTGTACTAGACAAGACAGTCAAACACAGTAATATAAAGTCATGCATGAATTAATTGTAATTGTGCGTAAAAGATATGAAAGTTAAAACCTCAAGACCAAAAGACCTATTCATGCAATTCAATAAACCAGCATACCTGAAAATGGAAGATAACAAGTAAGGACAGTGAATATGAGTTAAAAGTCCCAGTTTTTGGACTATTGATATTGTTTGCTTTTGCCCACTCCTTGACCTACAAGAAAAGGTCTTATGCCTGTAACTAAGGTTCTTTCCATGAATAAAACAGCTATCAAGTAGTTAACAATCATACCAGTAAAACCATATTCCTGAAACGCTGATCTATAAGGCTGATCCATAACAAAAATTTAGATTTCATCTTCCCTGACACGTTATTAATTGAAATATCACAAGAGATGTTCTGATATTTGCTCTCAAGTTTCAGAATAGGAACTCTGGCGTGGGATACAGACTGCAATCTTCTAAAGCTGCCTGCAAAACAAAATTTCCTATATAAAAAAGGTGGTAAATAAACAAGCGTCTTACACTAACAATATTCTCACATATTCTATATTACTAAGATACACGATAGGCAGTACTCAGCAACTCACAGCCTAATCTGCCATGGCATAGAAAGTCGAGAGTCAAAGTCACAAGTTCTCTATATCAATCTCATACGTGTTGACTACAATTCTTCAGGTTCTCTATATCAATCTCATACGTGTTGACTATATTTCTTCAGGTTACTCAAATGGGCAGATTTGCCCAAAGACCTTGCGGCTGGTGTAAATTCAGTGTAAGATAATTTTTAAGAGGAGAGTCAATTATTACATTTTGTACATTACACTATGAGATTTTGTATAACATGTTCATGATCATCTATCAATGGCCAACTTTCAGACAAACTTATTTTTCCACATAGGACAGGGTTTCTTGCCTTAAGGCTACATCACATAGATCAAAGTTAGTTTGACAACAGAAACCCAATATGATCCCAATTCCCAAGTGATGCCAAGGTCAAGACGTTATAAAACACGAGTTGCATTTATAGATATTAGCACTTAGCAAAGCAACAACCAAAATTCCTTCCCAAATGGAACCCATTGCTAACTATCACAGAAAAGAAAAAAAAAAGTCCACGTGTAAGCATTATATATGACAGCATATAGCATAACAATTGTCAAAATTAGAATGCTAGCATTTAGCTTATTTTTCATTAATAAATTGTTGGTTGTGAAATATGAGTTCAAAATAAAGACCATAATCCCAAAGACCCAAACTCATCAGACAATTACTTGTCCACAAACTTTGCACAAGGCTAATACAAAGTAATATGCATTTCACATCTCAAAGAAAAACTCTTTTCCCCTAAACAATCCGATACTGTCAAATACTAAACAACAAACTCATATAATTATAGTAACAACTAACAAGCCTCTCCCTATTATCATGAGTAACATATACCCTAGACAGCAAGCCTCAAGTTTCAATTTAACAGATGGGTTGTCTTTTATGAGATCTTGGCAACGCTGCCATCACATAATAAAGAATTAGATGTTCTTGCATTGAATTGATTTCTCAATGAACTCAAAATTACAGGCATAATTTCAAATCTATTTCCTTTTAGTGACAGACTGTCGATTCCATTGCTAGTTATTGACTAAGGCTATGTTTAGTTCACTTTATTTAAGGACTTGTTGCTTATTTCATATCAAACCAAAAAACAAAGTTCAACAGATCAAATTAGGAAAAAGAAAAAAAGTTTAGATCTACTTCATTGTTTTATGTGCGATTTTTCATTGCTAAATATCTTTAATTCCATAATGAAAAAAAAAAAAGAATATAACATACTCCCTCCGTTCCTGAAAGCTCGACTCACTTTGCATTTGCACGGTCTCCGATGAACATCTTTGACCATGAATATTTTCGGCTATGTATAAGTGAAAATTATAAAAAGTTTATATTTGGAAAATTTATAATAAGTGGAATCTAATAAGATCTCATATGTTAATTTATTTATATTGTATAAGACATAGAATGTGGTAAAAGTTATTTTATTTTGACCCCATGAATAGTAAGTGAGTCAAACTTTCAGAAACAGAGGTAGTATTTAAAAAATACACATTAATACAAATCCAATAAGACCCCATTTGATATATTTTTTCCTTATGGATTAGCGTACATATAAAGTCAAAGTTTAGTCAAATCAAGCAATCAGATCAGAAAAAAGAAAAAATAAGATGAACTAAACATAACCTAACTTTCAACAGATTGCCCACTGTGCAACTATTGCATCCAATAATTAGCGAGATACGTATGCCTATATGCAGATGTTCACTATCAGCAACAAAGACATGAAGATGATCAAGTATGATTTACAGAAAATAACCTGCCCTCCGTAATGCTTTAAGTACATCCCCTAATAAAGCCTGCTTGTGCTTCCTGGCAGCAACTGCAATGTATAATCCATTGGATAGCTCAATTGATATATCCAGATCTCCCCAGCGAGAAAATAGCTGTGACACAAAAGACCCAAATGGTTCCACAGTAGCACCTAAAAGCAGGAATTCAGCCCATATCAGTAAAACTAAAAAAAATCCAACATTTCTAACTACATATGTACTTAAGAATGATAAAGAACAACTCATGCGAACATGATTTAAAGATTATTATCAACCACTATTTTCTGAGCAGTTCATTCAAATACCTAATCGCCCAAACAAAAGCAGAGAACTTTACTACTGTTACAGCACACGGATCTTAATGTCCAAAAAAGCAAGCAAGGATCATGAAAATAAGGAGAGTACAGAAGAAAGGGGGAGGCAGAACAAAGGCAGAACAATTCCGAGCATAAGAAAACATTGTATTAGCTACACAGATAAGTATAGAAGCAGAACGGTTACAACCCTTCTAAATTCCAACACTTACCTCTCAAACTTTCAATTGTGCTGACAGCAACCCGTAACTCCTCAATTATCTGCATTCTTGTTTCCAAATCCTCTCTCAAGGGGTTGATGACATGAAGAATCTCATTGAGAGTAAGCTCCAACATACTTTGTGAGCCCATTTCAAAGGACTAAAAGATGCTGAACCTATAGGTGATACATCAGGCTATTTAGAAATTCAAGCATTATAACCTTTAAGCTGTCAAACATGAGAATATAATCATTACTCGTACAATCTCATTACAAGCAACACATAATTGTAGCCTGCTTCCTTTATCAAATCTCCCGATTCCAAATGCATTCAATAATTACAAAATCCAATCAAGCAAATCAAATTTCAAATAGCATTTTCTCTCCCAACGACATAATATTAGCGGATGAATACTTCAGATAAAGTCAAAGCCTAATCATCTTTCAGCGGTTGAATGTCTTGATTTGATACTCGTGAGAGACCCCAACCATTAAGGACCTAAAAGCACGCAAAGCTGCTAGACTGATCTAGATGAAAAGAGGATGATATCAGGTGACAGCTGAGCTTCGAATACTTCGCTACAAAAAGACACCGGAATGCTTGAACACCATAAAACTTGTGGATAGGATGCACCCTAATGCACTAGGTACACTTCACTTCAGTACTATATGACACACAAATTAGATACGGAGAATATCTAAGCCCACCAACTGGCTTAGGAATACCCAGTTATATTGCTACTCCGTACTAACTTTCACATATATACAGCCATACAGGGACCCCTTCGTTCATAACTCTGCGTTATGGATAATTTCACCTAAGATCAATGTATCAAACAGATCAACGCTATTAACTTTAACAATAAATTGTAGAGACAAAACTATTGAGAGTGCCAATAAGGTCTTGGTTCATGATTAAGACTGAGGTTTGGAGCCATATGTAGGTCTCGCGTTCGGATTCCCCCAACCCCCTCTCCCCTATTTATGTTATCTCTAACCTTGTCTTTGCATCTCCTATGAACTAATTAGAAGTGTTTACTTTTCCTTTAACCTCGAGAAAAAATCTAGTACTCAATTGACAAAATAAAAATGTAGGACTTTAAGCTGAGTATGAAATTAAGAATATACTTTATATCTTCTCAAACAGCGACAATTCCCATCTCATACCCTAAAACGAGGCAATACATTCAAGTAATTTGAAGTCAACTTTAAACCAGAAAATTAAATAAAAAAACAAACAAAACAAAACAAATACGGAGTAAACGATTCCAAACTACGGACAGTTTCTAAATTGAGTCGAAATTGCATAAATTTGCAACAATCAATCAAACAAAGAAGTTGGCAGCGATCAAAAAAACCCAGAATTGATTAGTTAGAAACACTGTTCAACTAAGCAATAAGAACATAATTTAGACTCCCGCAATAATAAAAATTCAGAAATTGAACCAACATCAGAACATCCATTCGAGAAATTCACACAAACAATTCATCGAACACTAAATGGGCAATAGCAAAATTGCATGCATCGAAGTTTCAATCAAAACCCAGAAGTAAAAAACTTACTCAGAGATTTTGTTAGGGTTAGATTGATCGCAGTAGCGCCATTGAGAGTGGGTCTCTTTCTCTCTCCTCCTCCCTGAAAGTGTGAACTCTGAACACACTACAAGTAATACACCCAAAAAAAATGGGACTAGTATAAAATTTCAAGGGGAAAATAAAAGTTTTTAATGTGGGGCGGGAAAAAAGATGATAAATTTTGCTTCTTTTTCTCAGGTTAAGTAAAGTGATTACAACTCTTAAGAAATGTTCGACAGATTGTGAAGAAAAAGAGAAGGGGAAATCAGTGTTTTTTTTCCCTTAGATAATGTAGATTAAGACATAAACACATGAAATTTGCACTATAATTAAGTTTAGATAGATCATTTCTTGACTAAAATGAGAATTTGAGGATTGAAAGAAAGAAATTGGTGGTTGAAGTTTTTGAATAAGTGATGCATCTTTGTGATTGAACTAGTGTGAGAACTAAGATGAATGTTTTTTTTTTTTTTCACTTTGAATTATAGTAGTTGATATTTGTTTCTCTAATATACAGTAATTTTTTTAAATGCAACACTTGTGATTGCACGAGTTTTAGAATACTGACATAATATTATAAATGGATAAATAATTTATGATAATAAAAGTAAAATAGAGACTGTGAAAGTAAAAATATATAAGGGAGTAGTTATTTTTTTTTATTATTGTACGAAAAGGGTAATTTGTTTTACGAGCTTATAACTTAAATACCGTTTTATAAGTAATGTCATATGTAGCCCTGGTAGTAAAAATTAAGAAAAAACATTTATTATCTTTCCTAATTTTGTATAAATTTAGTAATACACACTAATTCTTGTGTAAGGCAGGTGTACGTTAATTTTATAATAAGACGGTCAGTTTGAGGGTAACTTAAACTATTTTTATGATAACTTTAACCACTTAAAGAGTAAATTTAAATTTTTCGTTGGTTTGAATTTTATTTTAATGTGTAATTTCTTATAGATTCATGATTACATGTTATAAAGGCTAATATGATTAATCTAATACATTATAAATTTTTTGTAAGATAAATGTTATTATTACAAAAAATAATAACTTTAACTCTTGCAGTATAAACGGTAACTTTAAATACTTTTATAATAACTTTAACTCGTTTTACAATAAATTTATATACACCCGTCTTTTTGGAGAATTTGTGAGTAATGCATGACAAAATCACACGTAAATCAATGTAATTAATGTTATATTTTCATTTATTTTTTCCATTCTTAGCTCCTTATATGTAGCTCTAAAGGCTATGTATTACTTTTTTCATTTTTTAATAGATAGAAAGGTACTCTTGTAATACTCCGTATTTTTTTTATGTATTTTATAAATTATTTAATTAATTATAAAATATATTTTAAGGGCTCAAGTATTTTAATTAAATATTTAAAAAGCTAAAGTATTTAAATTATTGAGTTTTATAAAAAGTAAAATATATTTTGGACTAAACGTTTATTAATTGTTTGAGCTCGTTCAAATAATAGTATGTAAACAATCCTTACATACTCCTAGTGGACCAACCCATTTCATTTAAGTAAGTCCAATTCTATTATTTAAACCCTTATAGGTCAAATATTTCATGAATAAAGTCCATTTACTTATTAGGCCCAAACTTAATCTCTACACTCTACTCTATAAATATCCCCCAAAACCCCTAAATTTTCCCATACAAAAGTCAAAGAGGTAACTTTATCTTTTCTCTATTCTTTTTCCTTTCTTTTGTTTCTTTCCTCCTTTCTTTTCTTTGGATTCACGTAGAAGTACTACTACGTACTTCTTTTCTTTTTTTTTTTCTTCTTTTTCTTTCTTTTTCTTTTTCTTTCCTTTTTTTTCCCTTGTTTCCCCTGATGTTGTGCGTGAGAATTGGTGAGCAAATTGCCACCTCATGCAAGCTTGGTCCCATGTCATCATACCGGCCCACTTTGCTGCCACTTCACCTCGCCGGCGACAACTCCGACCACCCGTACACATGCCGCCGCCCCGCCGGTCGGCACAACCCACGGTGGTTCTCCCTTCTCTCTCCTCTTGTTTTTTTTATTTGTTTTATGTAGTGTGTATTTTGGGTTTTAATTTTAAATTATGATTAGTATGTTTTATAATTGTGTTTTAATGATTTAAGAGTATAAATTTCATATTATAAAGAGTTTAATTTCAGATTTTATAAAGTATTAAAAGTTAGGGTTTTAATTATAAAAGAGTTGATTTTTAGGGTTATAACTTGCAATTAATTTGGGGGTTTTATATACCCATTGATTGTAAGTGATAATAAAGCTAAAGATTGTATCTTTATGGAGTTATAATGAGTTTTTAATAAATTAATATTGCTAGAATTTTATTTTAAGCTCTACTTTTGTGTTTTAATAAAAAGGGGTTGATTACTCATAAGTAGAGAAGGTTTTAATTGATTTTAATGGAATTTTCATATTTATTTGAGGGGTTTAAATTTTAAAAAAGTGTGCTTGAATTTTTATATAAACACCATGAATGAGTTTTTACTTTGTGGTTTTAATTACCCACTTAAAGAAAGAGTTTTAAAGGTTTTAAACCAAAATTTTAGCTTATTGGAGAGGTTTTAAAATGTTTAAAAATTGCTGGAAATTTGTGTAATCAAAGAAGTAATTGAGTTTATGTATTTGGTATTATAGGAGACTTTAAGTTGAGTAATTTCAAGCATTGTGGCTAGTTGAAAAGATGATTTAAGGTACGTTCGCGTACTTAGTAATTATGTGAATGCGTAGAGGCATGCTAGACTTTGTTTAATTAATTCCAAGTAGTATCATGATAGGTGTTGGTTGGAATTTGTTGATTGGATTGATGTTGGTGAATGATTTGTGATGTATGAATTATTTATGGAGAATTGGTGATTGGATTTAATTATGTTGGTATCTGGTTATGAACCACACTTTTATTATGAGCATGTTTAATTAAACTAAGTGTTTAATTTGGTTTGGAATATGAAAAGGAAATTTTATTATGGTTCATATAATTTTTATTGATGCATAAGCATGAGGAATGAGCTATTTAAGTGTCTTAATACACAGGAATAAATTATATTGCGGTGCCTACGTGCACTTAAGGTGTTTCTAACACCGATGGATAGGATTTGCGGCGCATTATGCTTTTAAGGTGTCTTTGACACTGAGGTAGATTAAAAAGGGTTCAACTATTAAATTTATGGGGACACTAATTATTCAAGAATTAAATTGGTATGTTTGATTGCTTGAATGATTTATTATGCTTGATTGCGCTATGGTTTGAGAGTCATCACTAAGTATAATAATATGTAAACAACGTAAAGTGAAGACCAAAACTCTTAGAAGATATATACCTTGAGTATGAATATATGGGGAGAATTATGGGGTTTTATATTTAACCAAGACTTCTATTGCGAGTATAGGACGCTATATTGTCCTTTTTATTTATCTTATGCGCAGGACGTCCAGACACTTCATGTGACATTTTCCTACCCGGTTAGTTCCCGGTGTAGTTTACCTCAATTTATTTGAGGCAGGAATTTGGTTGGAAACCCGTTTGATGTATAATCAAAATTAAATGAACATTGGTATTGGTCTAGTTAGGTGTTGAATGTTTTGTATGCTTGTAAACAGGTGCGGCACGGTAAGTTGTGTGATGTTAGGGTGAAAGCATGTTAGTGTGTTTTATTACGTGTATGTACTCAGCATTGCTGACTGTGTGTTTTATTACGCGTATGTACTCAGCATTGCTGATTGTGTGTTCGTATGTTTGTTTGACCTTGTCTTTATCTTGGCCCTACAACGACCCATTTCTAATGGCGAGTAGTGGGGACAAGTAGAGAAAAGCTTTCAGGTGATGAAGCATATCAAGCATAATGGAGTTGAGCAAAGAGGGTTACATGTTTCTTTATTTATTATTTATTGTATTAAATCATTTATGTAATTGTTAACACTAACATTAGTTAATGTTTATATTTACTTTGGTTTAAAGGGCCTTTAATGGTTCCAAGTTATTATTTTAGTGTAAGTTGGTTTAAAAATTTAAGTTGATTTTATTAAACTTTATTTCATTTGAGTTTTTAAAAGATAGTCTTCCGCTGTGTGTCTTTGATATTTGCCTTAGTCGTTTTCACGGTGGCGGTAATGTCTTAGATTTTCCTACTTCATATTTTTAAAAGGGCAAAACAGATATTTTAAAGGAAAGGAATTTTTAGGGTGTTAGAACTTTGTATTTGTTTATTATAATTAACTTTAGACGGAAAAAAAAAATGGACTGAATAATTTCTCACATGGAAATTATCCTTCATCTAACATGACGTTAAAGCTAGAAAAACTAGCCGCCCCTCTTCGGCTCTCCTTTTCTCTCTTCTTTTAGGTTTTTATTTATTTATTTATTTTTCGTTTAGGCCATAAATATTGAACAAATTAATTAGATTATTTTCAACCATACATTTTCTTTAATTTAATTCAATTTTTTTTTGCTTTGTTCACTCCATCGTCTTTACCAGTTTTCTACTCCCTTTGTGTTTTTTGAAGTGTTACACTTACCAAATGCGGCCATGTTTTAATAAGTATTACACTTCTTTTTTTGGCAAAAAAACTACATTTTAATATTATATCTTTTACCTCTTATGGTTTTCACCCAAACCTACTACTACTATTATTATTTCTTTCCTCTCACATTCATTATTTTTCAATAATTTAACTTCACTATTTTTGTTTTACAATTTTTTAGCACTTCAACTATCTCACTTACCTCTTATTTTATTCAAATCAATTAAATTAACTAAAACTATACGCCGATCAAAGTGTTTCACACTAATTAAAACACGAAAGGAGTATAATTTAATATAAAAATTTATTAATGATATTATTCTTCCTGTAAAAAAAAAAATAAAAATAAAAAAAAATCTTCATATTTTCTAGTGTTTCTTAATTTTCAGCGAAATTAGAGAAAAAGTTTGCCAGTTAGAAGTAGTAGTTGGCTTGGTCAACATATTACAAATTCAATTGATATGATTTTGTGAAAAACAAATGTGTTACTTTAATCTTGTCAATTAACTAAGTATTAGTATATTATATATTTCAATAAAGAACTAGTTATATCATAGAAAATCTAATAATTGAATTACATCTAATTAAAATTTTCTTGTAATTATTCCTTGATTAAAATTTTCCCTTTTAACTTTTACAATCTTAATTAGTTGAGCGAATCTAGACATGCCCTTAATCGTCCAAAAGGAAAGAGAAGAAAGAAAAAGAAAAAAAATATATATAAAACAAATCACCCAAAAGGCAAATAATCGGCTAATTTCTCCAATTAGGATTTTTAACTCTCATTAATTGCTTTGTAATTTCACTAAATAAATAAATTGATACATAATTTTCAATCAACTACCATTCTTCTACCACTTTCATACTCACGAGTTACGAGATGGAAAAAAAAATTCATCTCAACGAGTTCATAGTATTTGCGCAAAGATAATTTGATCATCATAATGGTTCGAGTTCCGATGAAAAGCTACTAGTGTGTTTCACATCATTGACAACAAAAAATTGATTCTTATTATTTGACCATTTCTTGAGAAATATGAGAAATTTCAACCAAAAAAATCAAATATTATTCTCGATAATCACATAAATTCGTTTGTTCGTTGAAGGAAATCATTTCAATTTTATGAAATCTGTAAATATATAAGGGATGTACTTATAGTTTATGAAATAAGATAAACGTATTATACAAAATTGTGTAAATAAATGTTTAAATGAATCTTAAAGATTTAGGTAAACCAACATTAATATTTACATAGATAAGCGGGTATAAGTTCAAGATAATTGAGTAATTGACGAAGCTTATTTTCCAAAAAAAAAAACATTCTTAATATCTTTCATTGCATACTCGTAGAAATTTTAATAATTAAATATTAATAAAGTGAATTCCACAGTTATATAATCTTTCCAAGTATATTCCCAAACATTTTCGTCCCCCGATAATACAATATACAGTAACTAAAATGACTCCATGCATGTATTAAATTCTGACATTAACAGTAAGCTTCACAGAATCTATGTAATCATAAAACTCCTGGCTCATTTGATCATGAACAATTCTTCAATAGCAAGAAAATGAATTGTCTCAAATATGTTTGCCAGAATACACACAAGACCCACAGGTTATATTAGGTTTAATATATTGGATTTAAATTAAAAGATTTTCTTAAGTATAAAATCGGGAATAACCTATTAATAAACATGATTAACATAATTATGTGTGCAATATAATATATAGGTAGATTCACGTAATTTGTTAATTTATGAATACTTTTAATATATTTTGTTTAATGTTGATTTAATTTTGAATAAGGATGAGGATGATATTAATACGTGGATTAAGTACTTAAACGAAAAATTCATTGGTCATGGTGCTAATTTCTTCCAAGTAAACAAATTATATATTTTTGTATGAACAATCTCACATGATGTATGCAGTTGCTATTCTAGATAATAATAAAAAGCTAATGAGTTTTACCGATTAGGGACATTTGTATCAATGTCGTGTTGATATGCTGATGAATTATAGAGAAACCAATTATAAGCCTTTGCATCGTTGGTTGCTTTGTTATAATATTTTATTATGTTAATTAGTTGTTATTTCTTATTGTTGGAATTGATGACTTCTTTGAAACTCAGGGTTACTGTGCAATGGGCTAGATAATCAAATTTTTGTAAATTGGTTAAATAAGATAAAATAATAAAGATGGAAGCATATTGATTGACAGTGGCGAAAGGGTTACAAATGATAGGTTTGATATATTAATTTTAATTATTATTCAGACAATAGCTTTACCTTAGATAATATAGATTATGACATAAAGACAAAAATGTTGTTAAAAAAAAAAGTTTGTTGGCACCTTAAAAACAAACATTTTGGTTGGTAACTGATCATAATTTGTATTTTGTACTACAATAAAGTTTAAATGGATTGTTTCATGAGAATTTGAGGATTAAAGGATAGAAATTAGTGGTTGGAAATTTTGAATAGTTAACGAATATTTGTGATTGAACTAATTAATGTTTTGTAAGTGGTAAGAAAAATGTATTTTTTTTTATCATTTCACTTGAATAGTTTAATGTTTGTGGTTGATGCTGTTTCTAATATACGAAGTAGATTGTTTTATAAGTTTGTTGGTTATTACTTATTAGACTTATTACTAATTTTTATTGAATAAAATAGGTGGGATATCAGTTTATCGTAATTGATTTTGACAAAAATAAAAATACTTTTCTTATGAATTTTTCTCATGGAAACTATCCTTCCATGTTGATATGAACAAAGCTCACTTTTTTTTTTTTTCCAAAATGATATGTTGTGGTTTAAATAAAAGTCAATGTTTATTATCTAACTCCACTTTAACATTGACAAGCATGATATATTAGAGAATGACAATAAAATTGTTGTTGTTTTTTTATTTTTTTTTAAGAAAATAAAAAATAAAATTGTTTTCTAAATTTGAAGAGAAGGTTTACAACAGTAATAATTATGTTAATTTAACATTTTACAATTTTGAATGATATATTTATGGAAAAGCAAATTTGTTACTTTAATTTTGTCATTAACAAAGATTCATATATATATGTGGTTGACCAAACTATATGACCAGGGTTACTTGGTCAAGGGTTACTCGGTTGGTAGGGGTTACTCGGTCTGTCAGGGGTAACCTGTTTCGGGGTTTTCTGTGTCCCTTGGGAGAGTTACAACTTCGAGGCTGGAACCACGCACCTGTACCTGCAAGATAACGGAGACTCCTTGGGCAGGGAGCTCCGCCTCCAACGATCAAGTTAGCGAATGAAGGAGTTGTAATGCGGAATGTAAATGGGTGCCGGATGCTAGGACGGGTCTAGCAGGCGGTACCGAGTGGTGTGTGATTGTCTTGGGATTTGTGCAATCCGTGTGTTTCTTGTGAACAATCTCTGTCATTAATGAGCATTTATGATAGTATTTATAGCATTGGGAAGCGTGCCAGGTTCTAGGGTTTTTGGCCAACCCTAGGACTGACTGGGCTTTCTTGGGATTTGGGCCCAATCTCCTACCTGTTTAGGCAAGGCTGAAGGGCCACATGGCATAGCATAGGAAGTCCATGGTGGACCAGCTGAAGTGTGCCACGTGGCAGGTCCTGATAAGCCCAACTGGGTGACACTTGTCAGGACCTGATTGGTCTACATGGCGAGGGGTGATTGGAGGGAAAATCCCCCTAATCATTTTCCCCTCACAGGTGGCATGTGACCTGACACGTGTAACCTGTGAAAAGCGTCGCCCAGTGGGGAGGCGATAGGTGTCGACGGATAGCTTGGCCGAGTATTTTCCCGCCCAAATTTTTGAATTTGAATGCTCTTCTGCTCATTCTCTCCCTATAAATAGGGCTGGTCAACAAGCCTTTTGTTCACATTATTTCCAGAAAGAGATCTCTCGGACCCCAGCTTTTTGCGATTTTACGAAGCAGTCGTACCCCGCCGCTTACTTTCTTCTCGGACGCCTACTTCCAGTCTACTTCAACTTTCAACTTCAGGTAAACATCCATTCTTTGAATCTTTTTCCTCTTTTATTTTACAAAGCATGGTGTCTCAAAGACACTCGGCACGACCTAGGTTGTCGATTAGTCGGTCACCGGGGACGGCTGAATCCAGGACTAGGAGTGCCGACTGCCCTGCGGTACTTCAAACTTTGCGCAAGTCCCGGAATCCAACTGTCTTTGTATCTAAGCAGAACAGTATGGCAAGAACAAAAAAGACCAAGAGAATAGAAAACTCTGATGGCTCCTCTTTCCGGGTTCCGATTAGTGAAATATCGGACCAGCCGCCTGATACCGCAGGGACCCAAGGCAACCCTTTAACCGAAAGCTCTGAGGAGGGACCTAAGGTAGTTCCTTCTCACTTTACTGTTGACTTGGCTAGTCAGCAGACGGCCCCTGATGAAGAAGGGGGGTCGACCCCTTCAGGAAATGGGGAGGAATCGGACTCTTTTGATAGCGAGTCTGGCTCTAGCTTATCGAGCCGCCCTTCTATAAGCTCGGAAGAGAGACATAATCTCTTGCATGAGGCGAGAGATTCTCATGCAGCTGAAAAGGGGGGAGGTCAATCGGAACCATCCGCTTCTCATAGGGAGTTGAACACTCCTTATTACTGCCATGTACCCAAGGGCCGAATCAAGGCCATGAGAGAGCGCATAGACACCTTTCTTTCGGACCATACGATGGGTCCGAATTATCGAGTATTCGTGCCGGATGGCGAGGACACAGTCGTTTGGCCAGAGGGCGCCAGCTACGGGGACGCTTGTTTTGGCTGTTACGAGGCGGTCATCAAGGCTGGATTGCGGTTCCCATTGCATCCGGCCGTCTAGCAAATCCTCAATGGGTACGAGGTGGGGCTTTGGCAGTTAGCCCCCAACTCTTGGTTCAACATTCTTAGCTATGTAGCCGGATGTGAGATGCATGGGGTAGAGCCAAATTTCGAGGTGTTCGCCCATATGAACTACCTCAGCCGAACCCCCAAAGCAAGCGGTACCGGCTGGTACCAAATAACAAGTCATAAGGGCTATCTTATGACCAAAGGCAAAGAGAATAAATGGAAGGATTGGAGAAACACCTTACTCATCATTTCTAGCCCCGAGCGCCTGCTGAACAAACGCTACAATAGGTGGAACAAGGATCCGCCTCTTCTTGCAGGCGAACGCAGCATGCCGCTTTTTCCCCTCAAGGCCAGGGAAGAGATCCTGGACCGAGGGCTTTTTAAAGTAGAGATTAGGGAAAACTCTACTACTGGGGTACGTGAACAGGTGCCCCTAAACTGCGTCCTAGAGTTTCAATGGCTCTATGACGAGTTTTTCCTGGCCGCCTGTGGCCTTAGCAGTCGGTCCTCCAGAGGTAGCCGTCCACTTGAAAATATGTACCCTTCACTTTGACTTGTTTGAATACTTTTCTAACTTTTGTGGTTCTCATTTGTAGTTGAGGCTATGGACCAAATTACTGCTTCAAAGAAGGCGGTTGCCATGTTGCGAGCCTCCATAATGCAACAGCAGCGAACCGCTTCTGGTTCTCCTGCCAAGGGGACGCCCACAGTGAGTGTCGATTTTTAAAACTCTTTTTTGAAAGACTGCTTGATGAATATTGACCACTCGTCTCCTTTGCAGACGGGCACTTCCAAACCCTCATCCTCCCACCAACCGGACTCGAAGGTTCGGAAGCTAACTGGTGAAAGTACGCCTGGATCTACCATGAAGAAATCAGCTGACAAGCAGCCGGCCACCCTAGAAAGTGTGGGGAACTCACCGCCTGTTGTGACACATCCGCCGAGAAGTATAGCCTGCTCTGCTAGACTTGCTTATTTCTTTCACTCTCTTCATGTTTATGATGTTTCTCTTTTTTTGATGCAGGCGGCCCTTTAGAGCCAGACTTGGTCCAAATGGCCAAGTCTACGATTAAGGTCGTCCCTCAAGAGGAGAGGGACGCGGTCAAGGGAGTCTGCACCCTTGACTTGGATGGCATCATGGGTCTCCTCTCTGAGGTAGACTTAGAATATTTTTAAACTTTATTACTTGTCATGCCGCCTGCTTTTCTCAAATATGACGCCTGTTTTTCTTATTTTCAGACCATGTTGAGAGTACACGGCCTTCGTAGGCCGATCAACGCCAAAAACAAAGAGGTAAGGGCTGCTAAAGCTATGGCCGCCTCTGACGCTGATAAGGCAATGTTTCAAATTGCCCAAAATGAATTTTTGACAATTGACATTCTTTATTATCAGGCGCAGGCCACTGTCAATATCCGTGTTGAGTTGGAGGCGGCCAAAAAGAAGAACAACGAACTGGAGGCGACGGCCAAGAGCCTCAAGGGTGAGCTGAGGCCGCTTAAACAGAAGATGACTCAGTTCGAGACCTTGGAGAAATCCTTGGCTTCGACCAAAGAGCGCCTGGTCCAGCAAGAGAAGAGCCTTACTGATGAGCTCTCGGCTAAGGCCAAAAAAGAGAAAATGGAGCTGGCCCGGGCCATGATGGACGACTCTGCTCAAATCATGAGGATGACCTGGATGGCTTTCTTTCCAAAATCTCATTATGCCGCCTAGGAGAAGAAATTTGCTACTTGTACTGAAAAGTACAACCAGCAAATCATGCAGCAGGCGGCTGAGGAGGACTAGGCAGCCGAGTCCAGCTCAGAAGAGGAGGAAGAGGTGGTAGCCCTGCAGCCGATTATGGTGGAAGCATCTAAAGAAGCTGCCCTTGATGCCAAGACAAGTAAGAAGGATGCCCCTCAGAACCAGGCGTCCCTTGCTGATCAGGCGGCAGTCAATACCGAAACTCTACCACAAACTTAGAGCTTTTTATATTCAATCTTATATTCGGCCTGCGTGCCGTTTGTTTTTGTATATCTTTACCCGGCCAGGGGGTCGGCGCTTCTGAATATTTGCCAGCTTGTCTGGTTTTAACTTAACTTTGCCAGCTTGTCTGGCTTTAATTTGATATGATTTGGCGACTGTTGAGTCGTCTTTTGCTGTTGCATATGCTGTTGTCTTTTGACTTTTGTTTTTGTTGAATTTGCCAAACATTTTGCTTGTCGCGACTTAATAGCCGCTTGTATGGCGTATCCATGTTAAACTTTTTAGCTAAATTTTTGGATCCTGATGCCGACTGCCAATTTAGACGGGTGTATCAGCCGTTATCACATCCAGTCGGACACCGAGAGGTCCTTCTAGGTTGTTCAGATTCATTTAGTATTTCTTAGTGGGAATGTTTGTTTGAGTGCCTTTTGCCAAAGACCAGGCGGACTGCTCAAACCTTTAGGATTCCGGACCAAGTATGGAAGAACAACTTATGGTTTAACTATGGTGTTAACCAATCGTGGCTGCTCCTAATCCTGAGTAGTAGAGGTATCAGTCGTCAATGGCCGACTAATCCCCTTGATTCGTCAATTTTTGTTGACTATTAAATCAGAGGGCGCCTCCTGTATTTATCCCAAGTAATACAGGCGGCTATCCGACGCATATGTCAGCTGCTGACACTTATGAAAGTGTCGAGTTATCCTTGTCTCAAAACGGATACGTTGTCCTTGAGGACAGTTGTATAGGGGCCGTGTAAGTAGTTTATAGAGCATTATTCCACCCAAATGGGAGCTGCTCTCTGCGACGAATCTCATCCAAATGGCATGTCGTCGGACGCCTGCTATTTATTGGGACAGGTCGTATTAATTTAAAAATTAAGCGTAATTAAGCGGCTTGGTGCCTGGGTTGATTAGCCGTATGGTGGGAAAACAGGCGTGGCCTTTAGTAAATTTGTGTTGGAGGGTATCCGCCTGTCTTGGGACAGACGAAGTGTACTCCTTTTTGAAACATATTAAAAGAGGGTAAACTTGGAACTTTCATTAATAAACTTTAAATAATTACATCAAAAGTAATATTTTTTCAGATTGTCTACATTCCAAGTCTTAGGTAGGGATCGACCCTCTGGTATTTCCAGACGGTAGGTGCCGTCCCTGACCTCCTCAAAGATTCGGTAGGGTCCTTCCCAGTTAGGAGTTAGCTTTCCCAACTCGTTGGCCCTGCCGACTGATTCCATTTTCCTTAGTACGAAGTCCCCTACTTTGAGTGGGCGCTTGTGTACTCTTCTGTTGTAGATTCGAGTCATTCTCAGGCGGTATATTTCATGGCGTAGGGTAGCATTGCCCCTACGTTCTGGAAGGGAATCCAATGCTAGGCGCATTGTTTCTCAATTTGCATCTTCATCATACAGCATAACTCGGAGAGTCTGCTCATAGTGCTCAATGGGTAGGACAGCTTCTGCCCCATATGTTAGGAGGAAAAGTGTTTCTCCAGTCGCTCCTTTTTCGGTCGTCCTTATGGCCCAGAGAACATGTGGTAGTTTGTCTGCCCATAGGCCGCATGCTTTCTCAATCTTCTTCTTTATACCGTCTAAGATGATTTTGTTAAATGCTTTGACTAGGCCGTTTGCTTGCGGTCGTCCGACTAATGCAAAGCGGTAGGCAATTCCTTGATCTCTCAACCAAGTTTTGAGAACGGGTGTCTCAAATTGGGGACCGTTGTCAAAATCCATGGACATAGGAACCCCAAAACGAGTGATCACATTCCTCCAAATGAAAGAGATTACATCCTTGGTCTTGATGCCCCTGAATGCCTTGGCCTCCACCCATTTGGTGAAGTAGTCGACTGCTACCAGGATGTATCTCCTGCCGCCTGATGCAGTCGTATAGGGTCCTAGAATATCCATGCCCCACTTAGCAAATGGTATTGGGCTGTGGATAACCGTTAGATCTGTAGCTGGACGATGAATCAATTTGCCAAACCTCTGGCACTTGTCACACTTTTTAACCAGATCCATGGCGTCTGCCTCCAGAGTCGGCCAGAAGTACCCTTGCCGCCTCACTCTCTTAGCAAGCGACCTACCGCCTATGTGAGAGGCGCAAAATCGGTAACACATTTCAAGAAGGGTTGAAGATACCCTCTCTTGTAGAGTTCCCCCTTTATTATTTCAAAACTGGACGCTCGGTTTTTTAGTGAGGCCGCCTGATAATGATCATCCGGCAAAGTGCCATCTGTTAGGTATGCCCTGATTGGGTCCATCCATGTTGAGCTTCTGTCAAGGACTACAATTTTGTTTTCCTCAATACTCCGTTTTTCCATTACCTCCCAAAATACAGTTCTAGGGGTGTCGCATGAAGCCGAGGATGCTAGTTTGGACAAGGCGTCCACCTGGTTATTCTCGGACCTTGGGACCTGAGTTAACTGGAAATCTTCAAGCGAGCTTGCCGCCTGTTTCACGACCTTTAGGTACTTGACTATAGCCGGATAAGTGGCTTCATAATCCCCATTGTACTGGCTAACTATGAGTTGTGAATCAGAACAGGCGACTATCTTTCTTTCCCTAGCTGCTTTGCACATGCGGATACCAGCCAAAAGGGCTTCATATTCAGCTTCGTTGTTTGACGTCTGAAACTTGAAACGAAGCGCATATTCATACCTGTCGCCCTCTGGCGACTGACATACAATACCTGCCCCACAACCATTTGCTGTGGAACTCCCATCAACATAGACTTTCCAGAGTTGGTCAATTTCTTCATATTCTGGTGGCCGGGTCATCTCAACTATAAAGTCTGCAAAAGCTTGCCCCTTCACAACTTTTCTGGGCTCGAACGTGACCTCAAGGCTTTGGATCTCAATTGCCCACTTTATCATCCGTCCTGACGACTCCATGGTCGTCAGGGGTCGTTTGATTGGCTGGTCTGTGTAAATGACCACCGGATGTGCCAGGAAATAAGGCTTCAAGTTCTTCACTTCCATGTACAGGGAGAGTCCAAATTTCTCCACCAGTGGGTACCTCAACTCTTCATTCTTCAAGACATGACTGACAAAGTAGAATGGGAGTTGGCAGCCGTCTCTTTCAGCTAAGAGGACGGCACTTAAAGCATGATCTGATACTGCGAGATACATGTAAAGCACTTCTTTTGGCAAAGGACTGACGAGTCTCGGCAGGGAATGCAGATTCTCTTTCAGCTTTTAGAGGGTCGACTCAGCATTGGTCCCCATTCAAACTTTGCTTTCTTTCTAATTGCCTGGAAAAAGTAGAGGCACTTGTCGCCTGCCCGACTGAGAAACCTTCCGAGAGCGGCGAGGAAGCCTGTTAACCTTTGTACCTCTCGGACGGTGCGAGGCGACTACATGTCAATGATCGCCTGCACCTTGTCAAGATTTGCCTCTATTCCCCTTTGATTTATCAGGAATTTGAGAAACTTCCCAAACTCAACTCCAAAGACACACTTTTTTGGATTAAGGATGACTCGGTGCCGCTTGAGTGTGGCGAATGTTTCTCGGAGGTCTGCCATATGGTCTGTTTGGAGTTTTGACTTTACAATCATATCATCAATATACGCCTCCACATTTCTTCCAATTGTTCAAAAAACACAGTGTTTATCATTCTTTGGAAGGTTGCCGGGGCGTTATTCAGACCAAACGACATGACCGTGTAACAATAGAGTCCCTGCTCTGTGACAAAGGCAGTTTTCTCTTGATCTTTTTTCCATAGAGGGATCTGGTGAAAGCCTGAATAGGCGTCCATGAATCTCATCAAGGCATGGACGGCTGTTGAGTCGACCAAGCTGTCGATCTTTGGCAAAGGATAGCTGTCTTTCAGACATGCCTTGTTTAAATTAGTGTAGTCCACACACATGCGCCAGGAACCATTTGGCTTCTTGACTAGCACCACATTTGCAACCCATTCTGGGTAGAAACACTGCCGAATGTATCCCGCATCAAGTAACTTCTTTACCTCGGCGGTGGCCGCCTGGTTTCTTTATTCACCATGATGCGTTTTCTTCTGTCGTACCGGTTTCTTTTTTGGGTCGACAGCTAGCTTGTGTACCGCCAAGTCTGGACTAATACCTGGCATCTCATGCACCTCAAATGCAAAAATATCTTGGAACTCTTTCAGCAATTGGCGAAGGTCATTGCCAAGTTTAGTCAGAGCAGTCGTCCCCACCTTAAAAGTTCAGTCTGGACGACTGTCATCGAGGGCGACATCTACGTGCTCCCCAGCTGGCTGAGGGCGGGATTCATCCGGTCGCTCCTCATCCAGTGATTGTTATTGCTTATGCTTTTTCTTGACCTCCATCTCGGAGGCTTTTCTTTTTCTGCCGCCTGCCTCTTGGGTAGACGCTTCTTCTATGGCTTTGCCAGTTGGGCCGTTTGAAGTTACCGTTGTTTTGATGTCAGTGAGGTAACATTCTCTGGCCATTCTCTGGTCCCCCCTTATGGAACCGACTGTTTTGTCACCCTTCTCAAACTTGAGCAACATAAGGGATGGAATGATAACTGCTTTAGAGTCATTAAGGGTGGGGCGCCCAAGGATCATGTTGTAGGCATTAAGTTCTTCCACAACCAGGAAACGAATGACCATGTGGCGGCCCTCGCCTCTCTCACCCAGACGGACAGGAAAGTCAACTTGACCAATCGGATGGACGACTCCCCCTCCAAATCCTACGAGAGGATGGGAGACATGCTGTATACTCTCAAGCCTGTACTTGAGCTTGGTCAAGCACTTATGGCTGATGAGGTCCGACGAACTCCCTGTATCAATAAGTATCCTGCCGACTCTTTGATTGGCCACTTTACACTCGATGACAATTGGGTCGTCATGCGGCCGTCGGACACCACCCGAATCTTTCTCAGAAATAATAACCTCAGGAAACAAGGTACCAAAGGTCTCACCCTGATTAACAGAGTTAACATCCAGTTGTCTGATGTTATCCTTGTTTCCCCGAACAGTTGGGCCTCCCCCTGCATAGCCGCCTGCTATTGTATAGATGGCAGCTTCATCAGTGTCAGAGCTGTCGGCCGGCTTCTGTCTTTTTTTCCTGGCCGACTGATTTTGTTTGGGGGGCTGTTTTCCTTTAGATTTCTTGACATAAGAGTCCAGATCACCCTTTTCAGCCAACTGATCCAGCAGACGCTTGAGACTAATGCATTTGTTGGTCTCATGCCCAACGTCATCATGAAAATGGCAGTGCTTGCCTTAGTTGCGCTTGCTAGGATCACCCTTCATAGGTGTCGGCTTCTTAAGTGAGAGTCGGCCCTTAACTTCTTAGAAAATGGTATGATTATCTTGTTGAACTCATACTTGGGGGAGTATGGAGTGAATTCCTTTCTCTTCTTACTGGACGGCTGACTAGTGGAGTCGGCCATCCAAACATCTTTTCTCTTTTTCTCTTCCTTGGGGGCCGCTTTCTGTGAACGACCCTCCTTTTTCTCGGACCTTTTCTGGTCCCCTTGCTTTCCTATGTGACAGAGGTCGACTGCCTGTATGTAGGTCTCGGCCTCCATCATTGCCTCTTGGAGAGTAGCCACTCTTTTTCTGACTAAATCGAATTTGAAGTTCGACCCGTCTTTTAATACCTTGAAGAAATCAGTATAGGCTACTTCATCCGGCATGTTGGGTATTTGTATCCTCATCAGATTGAATCTCTTTATGTAGGAGTGTAATCCCTCCTTTTCTCCTTGCTGGACGGCTCCTAGATCAAGAGTCATCTTCCTGGCAAGTATATTCATGGAAAAGTTTGATGCAAACAAATAAGCCAATGTTCTGAAGTTGTTAACACAGCCGGCCGACAGGTTGCCGAACCACTGCTGGGCGACTCCCTTCAGAGTGGCAGGAAAACACCTACACCATGTGGAATCGTACAATCCTTGAAGGTACATTAGATTGGTGAATGTCATCAGGTGATCCTCTGGGTTAGTGATGCCATCATAGGCGCCTATTAACACATTTTTCACTTTGGCCGGCTGGGTGTCTTGTAAGATTTCCTTGGAGAAGGCGGTTGGCTGTTCTCCAAGTTGAAGCAATCGTAACTGCCAGTCCAAAGGCTGGACATTCTTAGCTGTCTAACCCCCAAAAAGAGGAGGTGGCAAAAAGTAGTGAGTTTGCGGCACATATGGCGGCTGAGTGACATATGGTGCCGACCGTTGGTGGTGAGAGCTAGAACCGGAGTGTGCACTGCCTGTCCGGATCTCATAGTTTGACCTTGAATGATTCATAGAAGTGTTTTGTATACTGTCAAGAAAAACAGAAGTAGAGGCCGACTCAGACTGCTGTTGGCTCCTTTTTTGTTGAATCAGCAGCCGGGCGTCTGAGTAGGATTTCTTTGAGCCGTCTGGTTGAACCAGGCGGATTGGTTTCCTTCCCAATGAGGCAGGGATACGGTGCTTGGACAAATTGACTAGAGGTACCCGCCTCTCCTCTTGGCGAGGGTGGGGGGTTGCCTCACGGTCCTTCAATGACTTCTTCTTCCCTGAATAGGAAGGCTTTTTGCTCGACTGCCCTTTTTGGGAGACAGTTGTCTTTTTGTTGATGAGATCTTTAATCTCACCCTTGAAACTTCTCATGATGGTCATAAGATCATTCCTTGAGACAAGAGCTGTCCAGTCGACCGCTTGATGAGGGTCGGCCGAAGGTCCGACTGTTTGGCCTTGACCGGCCTGGTCTTGTCGTTCTTGCCTTTCACGAGGGGTAGTGCGTCGAGCCCTCAAGGACCCTTCTAGGGCCGTGCGAGTCTCAACTTCAGGCTCAGTGTCCTGATCAGAAGAAACATGAGGCTCGTCTTCTTGGCAGTCGACCTCGGGACGCTTGTCACTATTGGTTGGTACAGATTGTGATGCCATCTCAAAGGTACTCTCCCCACAGACGGCGCCAAAATGTTTCGGGGTTTTCTGTGTCCCTTGGGAGAGTTACAACTTCGAGGCTGGAACCACGCGCCTGTACCTGCAAGATAACGGAGACTCCTTGGGCAAGGAGCTCCGCCTCCAACGATCAAGTTAGCGAATGAAGGAGTTGTAATGCGGAATGTAAATGGGTGCCGAATGCTAGGACGGGTCTAGCAGGCGGTACCGAGTGGTGTGTGATTGTCTTGGGATTTGTGCAATCCGTGTGTTTCTTGTGAACAATCTCTGTCATTAATGAGCATTTATGACAGTATTTATAGCATTGGGAAGCGTGCTAGGCTCTAGGGTTTTTGGCCAACCCTAGGACTGACTGGGCTTTCTTGGGATTTGGGCCCAATCTGCTACCTGTTTAGGCAAGGCTGAAGGGCCACATGGCATAGCATAGGAAGTCCATGGTGGACCAGCTGAAGTGTGCCACGTGGCAGGTCCTGATAAGCCCAACTGGGTGACACTTGTCAGGACCTAGTTGGTCCACATGGCGAGGGTGATTGGAGGGAAAATCCCCCTAATCATAACCCAGTCAGTGTTTTGATGTGTGTCAGCTGACCACACGGTGTGGCTAGCCACACAAAAAATGTGTTGTTTGTCATTTGATTAAGTAGTGGCGTATTAGATTAATCATGAATAAATGAGTTATGTACGAAGTATATGAGATTATGAGTAATTGAGTACGTATAATCATAGAAAATCTAATATTTCCTCTGTAACATGTTTTGCAACACTTCTCTTTTTATGTTTGTCAATGCACTATTTCAATCGTTAATATCTATATTATCAATGTGTAAAAATTATAAAAATGTGATATTATTAAAGTATAAATCGAAATGAGTTTAACAAGATCCCACATGACTATATTTTTCCGAATTTATAAATCATCAAATCTAGTTAAAGTGAGATATGTGAATGGTGTAAAAGTTAAACTATTGTAATTAAGAAAACGGATGAAGAATTATGGAGAGTATTTATTTAAGGCCCAACAAACCTACGGCCATGAAATGGGCTTGAGAAGATCAAGTTTAATGGATGTGAAAGTGTTGGGTTTGTCAGTATATGGGCCGAAAGTATTGGGCTTACTTGTAATGGACTTAAAAGTCGCATATTAAGAAGTTGGCGAATCTTGTAATGTCCCATTTTCGGAATCATCTTTTTAATATTTTTTTGGGCAGAAAATTTTGACTAATTCCTTTTTTTTTTTTTTTTTTTTTTTTTGGGAAAATAAATGAGATTATTTTCATCTGTTCGAGTTCAATTTCCGTTAGACTAAAGCCCTTTTTGGTTCAAATTAGTAAAGGAAAGGGAGAGAAAGGAAAGGAAAGGAGGATAAGGGAAGTAAAAGTGATTTTATTTTCCGATGTTTGGTTAATGTAAAATTGTTAGGAAATGAAGGGAAGAGAAATGAAGCATTTTTTTTTCTCTTTTCTCTCAAATTCATCTAATTTTGGGAGAAAAGGAAAAATGAAAAGTTTGTAAAGACTTTTTCATTCTATTTTCTTTCCTTTCCTACCAATTCTCATATCATTTATCATACCAAACATGAAAAAACTAATAAAATTCACTTTATTTATTTATTCCGGCCAAATTCATTACCACCCTCAAGAGTTAAACCATATTTGACTTCCTCTCGGTTGGATCACTGAAAAAAGGAAAACCAATTTTCTTTTATGGTGGAACTTAAAATGGTTTATTCAAATTGAGATAAAACCCGAAAACCAAAATGTCTAACATTTCATAATTAATGCCAAGAATCAGTCATCCCATCTAGCCTACCATAACTACAATGGATAACATTATTGGCTTATTGCTAGTTTACCATTCCATGGAAGTATAATGACCTTATTGCCCTCTCAATTTCTTTAATCATAACCCCACTGACCAATCAGTACGTAACATCTTTTGTTTTTTTTTTACCAATTTTACCCTCATTGTTTTCCATTGTGATGCATACGTGTATTATCTTATAATAACATATATTATTAATAATAATATGGGAATATATAGGATAATATTAGGACAAGTTGTAGCTCTTCAAACCTATGAAAGGCCTTTCAACTTGGAATCAAAATCTTCCCATATCTTCTCATTAATTATCTCCCAACTTTTTTCTCCTGGAAAAAAGATAAGTTGATAGCCCTACTTCCATTTTCTTCCATCCACTCAAAAAAAAAAAAAAAAAAAAAAAAATCTAATTGTTCTTCTCTTGAATGATTATGTCTTTCATTCAACAAAAGTTGTAGTTTTTACTGCTATCAAATGGCTATATAATACTCTTTTGACTAATTACTAGTAGAACTAATTAGGATATAGTTTTTTTTTACTATTAAATTAGGGTCAAAGTTTAACACAAGAATACATTACTCGTCAAGTTTATTAAACAAATATATAAATTGGTGGATACAATTAAAAAATTTTAAAAGGAGGATGGAATCACCAATTTTAATTTGTGGTGGAGTAGATACATAAGAAAACTAGTTTGACTTTCCATACGATATGAAATTTGTTGGGTATGGTCTAATAGATATATAACACAGCCATGAAAGTGTGTATCGACTTGCACAGTTGCCAAATTCCTGGAAACACAATCTTCAATACACTTGCTTCTTATAACTTGTACCCCTCATCTAACTATTTTAATTGATGTTACTCCCTATCAAAATCCAAATATCACTAAAGATCTTTTGCAGTCTCCGACTCTCAGTACTATATATCATATCTTTGGTGCTATCAGCCAGCTGCATATAATTAATTTAACACAAGCTTTCTATATGTGGACCTAACAAAGTAGCACTATTTGTTTTTGTTACATCAACCTCAGCTTAAAGCTGTCAAAGGAAGCTCAAAGAAAAGTATTGTACGCTTCATCAATTAATCCTTGATACAAGGATAAGATGCAATCTAAACTTAGATCTATCACTGGTAATAAGATTGAAACCTATCATTGAGCATATTATCCTGGATCCATGCAATTAACCTTGAATCAAGAACAAGATGGAAACATTTATCAATTTAATAACCTTGATCCAAGGATAAGATGCAATTTAAGCATAAAACCAAGGATAAAATGGAAATCATTGATTAATTATAATACAATTAACAAGACGAACATCGATATACTTTAAACTTAGAGTTGATTATGGAGTATGCTAGGCCAAACAATCACCCACAAACCTAGTCACTCAGGTTTCAGAGCAACGCCTTAGAGTTGATTATGGACCATGCTAGGCCAAACAATCATTCACAAACCAAGTTACGGACCATGCTAGGCAAATCAATTACCCACAAAGCAAGTCACATCGGTTTCGAAGCAAGGCCAAAGATGATCAACTCTATAAAAACTCGCCTAATCTTAAGGTAGAGCCAAAACATCCCTTTACCATAAGACATTGTGATGATAGATCGAGTACCGATGATGATGATGATGATGATGTTGCAATTAAGACAAGCAAGCTAGTTGATATGTCTTAAGGAACACTGATTAAATCCCCCAACACACCACCAAATTAATAGGATATGTACCCTTCACGAATTAAGACCAAGTCTTACTTTCAAATCTCGCTTATGATTACAGTATTTTCATATCAAAATCACCATAAATTATCACCATGTTAGTGGCCTCTCTAAATATCTCCTCTATTATTCTTCTTATCTTTCAGCATCCCCTTTTCACTAATTTCATTCATAATTAAAATAACAACAATAATAAGTTAATTGGGAATTATAATATCTACTAATAGATACAATTAATTAGTTTAAAATAGAACATGGTACAAATTAGTTACCACGATTTTCTTTTTTACAATTTGATGAATCTAACATCATCGTGGATGATTCCTCCTATACCCAAAGTTGCCCTTCCTTCCATACATTTGGCCATTTTTTTTAACCATCAATATTAGGA
This sequence comes from Chenopodium quinoa, assembly GCF_001683475.1. NCBI lineage: Eukaryota > Viridiplantae > Streptophyta > Magnoliopsida > Caryophyllales > Amaranthaceae > Chenopodium > Chenopodium quinoa. The sequence continues at coordinate 163,411 of NW_018742669.1, forward strand.
AACCTTCCTACAAAGAAACGCTAAAAAAAAATTTAAAAAAAAAATCTGAAAATTCCCAACCTACTAACAACAAAACTACAGTACCTCAAAATTTCAATCATTCCTTTTTATTTTAATTTCATTCATTTCCTAAGATCAACTACAACAACACTGACATTATCAGCGCTTTGCCTCGCCAAAGCCAACTTCGTCAGCAAAATCGAAGCATCCGAACACGCCTTATCGGAACTATCCTTTGTAGCCGCAACCACCGCTTCGTTCCCAGGCGAACGAGGCGGCGATGCCGGCTTTTCAGCATTAATCAAGCACATCCTCGCCACGGCCGCAGCCGTTTCGTTCGATACAACATCCCATAGACCATCACTGGCTAAAATCAAACACTCGTCATCTGATGTCCGATCCGTAACCGTTACTTCCGGGTCGGGTATGACATACGGTTTTAGATAATTATCTCCGATTGCTCTGGACATTGCTAACATACCCAGCACTCTTGCACCATCCCAATATATTACTCGACCACCCGCTTCTTCAATCCGGGTCAACTCATCGGGTCTATCCGGCTGCAAAAACAAATTCAAATAAATATTAATTCTCCATCCACAAAATTCATAAAAATGATATTGTAATTATGACATCATAGTCCGGTGAAATTAATTACCTTATGATCGTTAGATAGAGGGATGGCGACGCCTTTACGGCAAAGCACGGCGCGTGAATCACCGCAGTTTGAAACAACGATTTTTTCCGGCGTTACGACGGAGACAACGGCGGTAGATCCGACGGCGTCGCACTGCGGTGTTTGCAGCTCACATCGACAGCTCGTCGAAGTTGAAGCACCGCCGTTGTTCTTCGCTCTATCTCCTACTTCTCTATCCATTCTAGTGAAACTCTGAGACAACGCCTGAGTCCAGTCATCGTCGTCGTTTTTCTCGATCTCTTCCTTTACAATCGCATGCATCCGCTCTTTACATCTTTTCGCAACCTATAACATTAACAAGCAAAAATCAATCAGCACCAACACAAAAATTCAACTCACGCGCGCAAAATTTTCGAATCGGATGAGTAAAATCGAGATTCATTGCAAAAGATGTCGAGTAAGTAATTACATGAGAGCAGCCATGGCCGTCATAGACGCCATAAAAATGAAATCCGGGTTGATTTTTGGAGTCGTCTTTTTTGCAGAAAGAAGGACGAATCGTAACCGCATCTTCCATATCTCTTCTCCGACCACAAACAGAAGTGTAACCGAACTTAGGAAAGTCATCATCATGAAGCGTGGATTCCTTAGGTTTTTCGCCGGGAAATTTCAAGGTCAAAAAATTCTCACACTGCGTCGCCGGTAAAATCAACGACGGTTTCTGCTGCTGTTGTTGTTCATCTTGATCTTCGATTTTGCGGCGTTTGAAGCGAGTAGTATCAGCAATATCAGTGATAAACTTGATTTGACGGAGTTCCATTCTCCTCCTCCTTGCGGTTCGTGAGGCCGGTTCAACCGGACTAGTGGGTTCATTCTCACCAACGTTAATACCGCAACACATTCCCGCCATTTGATCAGAAAAAGAAGTAATAGTAGTAGCAATGATGAATGATAGAAGAATAAAACCGGGTTTAGACCGGAGTAGTGTTTTTTAGGGAGAGAAAAAAAGGTGTTGTGAAGTGAGGAAATAATGGAGAGAGAGAAATGGGAGAGGGGGAGGAGGGGTCTTTAAAAAAAAGAGGGGAAAAGACGGGCAGAGGAAATGGGGGTGACCGTGACCGAAGCGGGCAGGAGAGGGTGGGCCGACACGTCCAGTTGGAGTGACGTAGAGTAAAGGAAGGAGGAAGGAGAGCCGTTGGATTAAGAGAGGAGAGATGAATGGGGGAGAAAGAACACGTGGAGATAGGTTTTGACGGGTGGGAGGTGGGGAATTAGGGAGGATACGTGGACCAATGAGGGATTAACACGAACTGTTCAACCGGCCTTCCTTTTCTGACACGCATGTGGTCCTTTTGTTGCAGCACCCCTACCCAACCTCGCGCCGAACACACTCACCTTCTTTTTTTTTTTTTTAAGTACAAATATGGTTTACACATTTACACATATGGAAATTATTTACTGGTAAGCTTACATGGGTTAATTTTGTTGGTTCCAATTTTGGGATTTTTGATTGCGAAAGCTTTGATTTTTTTTTTTTTTTTTTTTTTTTTGCATCAGATCAAATATTTTATAGTTAAAGGTGACAATGTTTACCTCATTCACTCTATAATTAGCAATTAACGATGTTTTATTCGTCAATATTTAATATAGATATCAGTCACGTAAAATATAACCTCATCTTTTCATCACTATTTTAGGTAGGTAATTTTTATTTTTTTGAAGATGAAGAAAAAGGGGTGTAACATGAGGACTTTCCAAAAGGTCAACCATCCTATTACTATTCTCTATTTTAGGAAGGTAATTAAGTGATAGATTTCATGGTTAATTACGATCTCGCTTGTTCATCATTGTTCGCTTCATTTAATTTTTGTACATAGCAATAACTTGCTTTCCCCTACTATTGAAATTAGTCATGTTCCCTATAAAAGAATTGTGGCGGTCTTGTTGTGGAAACTAGGGAGACTTTGATTGTTTAGAGTTGATTGCGTTAACTGGTTTTGACTATATTGGTTGGTAGCATAATAGTGTATAAAAATATTTAATAAGTTTCAGCCATGTTTTAAAAAATGTGAAATTAGGGTTAGAATATGGTGATAGATTAAGCAATAGCCATGAATGTAACTCTTTTTTATAGATCATATATATATTCACTTTTACTTGTAACATATTGATTCTTTGCATAATTTACAAACGTCACTTTAGACAACTAATGTTAATACTCCGTAATTTACCTATTTTTCAAATACTAAACTTTCAAGTGTTGACAAACGTACTTAGTCAAATGTCATAATAAATAATATGAGATGAGGCGAAGAGGAGTAATAAACCTCAAAAAGAGAAGGTTATAGAAAATAATGAGCATAATCTTGGTTAGGTTTCCAAATCTACAATATAATAAAGCAGAAGAGGAAAAAAATGGTGGAAGGGGTGGGTAGAGGAAATACTAGTAGATGGAAAATGTGAAGAGGCAACAGGTGTTTAAATGGAGGTGTCCTTCTCAAAGGCAAAGGGGAAAGGCAGAAATTCAGAAAACAAAAAAATTAAAAAAGTGAAGGGGTGAGTTATGTGAGTGGTAGTGGGACCACAAACAAAATACAAATGCCACATCTCATTAATCCAGAATATAAACTTTTTTCCTGGGGAGTCTTCGTTTCTTCAGCATTCTACTCTCTACTTTCGACACCTGTCACTTGCTTGACGTGGCTCTGAAGCCGCTTTTTTTGGATTTTGCTGCATTTGTATTTATTGCCTTGTACTCTGCTTCTACCCTCCCCCCTTTTTTTTTTTCTCCATTTTCAGATGATTTCATGAATATTTTGAATAGTACTCATTTCTCCTATTATTAATTATCTCTCTTACTAACCCTACTTACACTGTTTTTTTATTTGGAGTACTAACTATACTTTATATGGAGTATTATAAAAAAAAATTCATTTGCATTGCTTTATTGAAGCCTTCAAGACTACTCAATATTTTTCTTAAACTATATGCACTCCCTACGTTGTGGTTACTATAAAACGGAGGGAGTAACTTCTTTTTATTTTCGGGTTAGAAGAAGAGAAAATTGGTGGAATATATAATGGAGTAAATGTGTAGTGATAGAACGTATAAATTGATCATGTGCTTCATTGATCACCTCAAACTTTTATAAGTTAAAGAAAATGTTATACATACCTTTTAGGGCTACATATTAGAATCTAAAAATGGAAAAAACAAATGAAAATATAACATTAATTACACTGATTTGCACATGATTTTGTCATGCAATCCTAAATTATTACCAAATAAGGAAAGTTATTAAATACTTATTCATAACCATAAGGGCTACATATAGCATTACCCTTAAGTTAATCCTTTAACATTTATTGACTACTCCTTGGTTCACCTGGTTTTGTTTGAAATTTTTTATTTATTGTATAATTTTTTTTATTTGAATTTATATGTCCAAATTTATCAGTTTTTTTTATAACCAAAATAAATTAAGATAAGATAAAATGAAACAAGATAGATTCGAGGATTTAAACTCTATTCACTTCAACTATTTCTATTGAAATAAAATTATTACTGATATTAAAATTATTTATAATAAACGTACGTAACTTATTTTTACTGAACTTTAATTATTTTACTGAGCATTATTATTTGACAATGGTGGAGACAACATGGCACATTTTTTTAATTTCTCCATTTCAATTTTAGTGACTTTTGCCACTATTCACCCAAGTTATTTGACTTCATTTTGTGATTATATATCGCCACTATTCACCCAAGTTAATTTGACTTCATTTTGTGATTATATATCCTTAAGAAAAAACATAGTCGAGCGAGGTTTGTATATTTGGTTTCTCTCAACATCTATGTTTTAAATATCATAGTTTTAGTTGTACATAAGATATTATTATTTAAAATTATGCATTGACAAATATGTCTTAATATATTAAAATGTGTCAACTATAATAAAAATAGATGAAGTAACTTTAATTACATTGGTATACATATTGAGGTGCGCCAATAAATGAGTGTGATGATCAAAATTAAATAATTAATTGTATAGGTTTCTTTTAAAAAAATACATAGGTGTATTTACACTGTCACAATACACGGAAGGGGAAAATTGTCCAAGTGATTAGCCACAATAAAATACTTAAATACACTTTATTTCTTTTTTTTTTAATTAAAAAAAAAATGCACTCTTATTATTTTTGTTTACTATTCCGTACTATGTAGTAAGTTAACGTATATACTAATTCAAGAGATAAATTGACAAATTTTTCACTAACTTATTTAAATTTTTGTGAATTAGTCTGTATCAATATTAAGAGATGACTTTTGCATTATTTTAGTACTTATTATTTATTTTATGTCAATCAATAAATTTGTGCCTAACCGTTTCAATGTTCTACCTTAATACAACAACCCTATGACTACGCGGTACGCCCTTACTCTCCACGTAAAAGGTATATGTAATTTAGTTTAGTAAGCATATCGGACATGTCAAAAAAAAAAAAAAAAAAAGAAAAAAAAAATACAAATTGGAACATATATAAGGTTCGTTTACTTTAACGATTTCAAAATATTTAGTCTTTGCCGTCCATAATAAAGTAAATGCTCTCTCTAATTTGGCTTTTTTCTTGCAAATGGCGCTGACTGATGTTTAATTACATTAATTAAACATCTTATGTTTCACTGTCACCTTCCTTTATTTTGTTAATTAAAGAGGGTACTATATGTCTATATGCTAATGTCAGAGTTAGCTAACCTATGCTACTTATAAATTTAATTATGGTTTGATTACTTATTTAGTCGTTAATATAATGAGGTTGATCCAATCTAATTTCGACACTCCAATAACAATCATCCTCTACTTTTACCTTTATTTTTTTAATTAAATTTTTGCCTTTAATGGGAATCAACCTCTATTATGAAAATACGGTATGAAAAATTACTACTTAGGGAATTTAAATTTAATTGAAAAAATAAATATAAAAAAAGGAGAACGTAAACTTCGCAACTGTATACCTGTATCTTTGTACGTGTCTTCTGAGAAGTAGTCATCATAATTTTTTTAATATTATTCACGTTATGTTGCTGACATGTGTATATTTCTCAATTTTATTATTAGGGTTAGAATATTTTTTGTAGGTTTTTTTTTTTTTTTTTTTTTTTTTGAAAGAATATTTTTTGTAGGTTTTAAATCACGAGATTTAAAGAAAAAGATTATACCGTTCATATGACTCAACTCCCACTAGTTGTATCATAATTCACTCTAAATTAAATTTTGGAACAATATAATTATAATTCCCCTATTTTTTAAAGTGTATATATGTAATATATTAATGTAGAATTCTAATTAATTAAATAATAATATCTTTAATTAACAATAACTATACACTACTTAATTTGTTAAAAAAAAAACTATACACTACTTAAAATCTATAATCTTACGGAATATGTATAAAACACAACATTGTTCAAACTTCAAAGTATACTCCCCAAATTGATGTCTAGCTCGTTAAGCTAGGCCGAATTAACCCGTGAGGGATTTCGGCCCAATAGGACCCTTTATCTTAAAAAAAAAAAAAAAAAAAAAAAAAAAAAAAAAAAAAAACAAAAAAAAAAAAAGTATTACGACTAGATGTAAATATTAAGAAATGAGTGGTTAAATTGCATGAATTGATTAGATAGATACACGTCGCTTAAGAAAGGGCGGCATTATCAAGATCAATTCGCAACAAATAATCAACCAAGACTCACCACGTAAGATTTTCTATTTTTGGCAGTCAGATAATTTGTTTAGTCATATATTCAAATTCTCATATTCTAATTTCTTTACGACCGTATACAAGGATTTATACAAGTATTTTTTAGGTCATAACGACTATGCTATGTCAAAAGTAGTAATCAAAATCAAATTAAACAATAATTTGTTTATTTAAACATTTTTATTAGTGGTTTATAGAGGCTTCGTTTTCTCGATTTTATTTAATAAACTTATTATTAATTCATCTTGTACGGAGGAAAGATTTGGACAAGGAAAAAGAAAAGGTACATCATATGAGATATTTGATTTTTTTACAAATTACTTATATTCATATACTTCCTCCATTCTTTTATTATTACTCCATATAAATTGGACACATTTTTTTTTTCTGTAGTGGGAAAAAGGAATAGGAAGAGGAGTAAAAGTACAAAATTATCTATGTGATTTAAATATAAACTAATAAAAAATCAAGTGTTAAAATTAAAGGTATATTGGGTATAAGCAGTGTGAACATTTGTTTCCTGAAATGAATGTGGTGCAATAGTTGTGAAACTTTCTTAAAAAACAAGTGGTGCAATATTTTAAAAACGGACAAAGTATAATAATTTGAAAATGCTTACTATTAATCCAAATTTAACAAGACATACAAACCTTTTTTTTTTTTTTTTTTTTTTGTAATTAGAAATAACATTACCATAAAAAAAGCCAAAACGGCAATAAAAGTACAAGCCCACAAGGCGAAAACCGCCCACGTAAGACTACAAGTCAACAAGACAAACCATGTAATGAATTTTCTTGCACTTTAGCACAAACATACGATCACAATTCACAAAGGATGTTGCTTGATTTTGAGAAGGTAGAAGATGGTCTACATATACGATATAACCTTTATATTGTCAACAACTTATATTCAAACCTAGAATATACAAAGTAGCAAATAGGGATGTCAAATTGGGCAGATTGGAGGATCGGAAGAGGATGGTAACTCTATATCCACCCCCCTCGCCCCAATTCTCATATCCATCCCCACCCAACACCCATGACGGATACAATATCTACATCAATCCCAGTTTGCCCTAGTGGATGCAAGCGGAAATCTATCTCTGCACCCACCTCACACTCGGACCACACCTGCCTTATAACCCCGCTAATTTCTATAATTTTTTAACACAAAATTGGACATATGTGCCGCTGCCATACAATTATACTTCTCCCGTTCCTATTTGTTCTCCCCATTTATTGTCTTGACATTATTCATAAGGTGAGAAAATCTTCTAAATTACTCTTAATATATAAGGCATAACAGTTATGTCGGGTCTTATTTGATCCGTCTTAATGAATAATTTATTAATATTCAATTGTTATATTTTTCACTAATGAACAACTAACATATTTAAGGTCAAAAAGTTACATTGAGAAACCTGCACAGTCAAAATGGGAAGAACATTTGGGGACAAAGAGAGTACAATATAACCATAACACATTGGTACTAACAGTAGGTTGGTAGTTAATAAAAAATAGGTTCATTATTTTACCTTAATCATATATAATGATTAACTTTATTAGCAATACATTATCTATTATGTGGACGAGAAACGGGGTCAGTGGGGATAGGGTGGGTTTAATCTAAAATTCATATCTGACCAATCACCACATGTGGTGGATACAATTTTGATCCTTATACCCGCCCATCACCAACTAAACCTCCCTACATTCTCGCCCCATTGAAAATGAAGGGAAAGTTGCGTACATATGTGCAATTGATTTTTGAAAATGACCTAGATGATTGGAAAAATCAATTGATTGGATGAGTTAAAGTTAACTTTGTAACTTGATTAATAACTAAGGTCATTGAGAAATTATGAGAAGAATATCACAATATTATATCTGATCATATATCATACTCGTAGTATACATTGGTGAAAAAATAAGGTCAAAATTTTGCTAAACCATCACATAGTCAAGTCAAACTTTAGTACAATCAGAATTTCATGTTTTTTAAAAGAAAGAAAAATGTTAGTGGACCATCTCAACCAAAAGTTTAAACTAATAGTTGAATCTCAGGAATATGTTTTATACTCTATTACGCCCCCTCACATGAGAGCCTATTGAGTTTAAAGTGTGAATATAACATGAGCCCGCCATATCCAGCGTTTAGTATACCACTTTAAAAGAAGGGGTGAATGAGATTCGAACTCGTGACTGTTGTGTTACGCTAGCTCTTGATACCATGTCAAATGACTGGCCAAGAATATTTTTATACTCTATCAAAAAATGGTAACAATAAAATTAGGAAAAGTTGATGATGATGTTGCAATTGCTATTTGAGTATGTTGCTTGGAAACGCCGGAATTAAAAAGTCCGAAGATAGATTGACCTAAAAGGAAAGGGCGACTTGGAAAGTGACACGTGTAGGGTCATTTATAGAGAGAGTTGGGAACAATTGTGGGTCCCAAAGGAAGATCACACGAATCCTATAACAGACCTAACATGAAACCTACATTTTCCACTTATACTTTGCCACGTATTTTTTCTACAAGCTGCCAACTGTCAACCATTATTTACCACCCTTAACTCATTCTAGTGCCACGTGACGACTGTCCGAATTTTTATTTATTCTATTTGTGGTAAATCGCCTTTTTTACTTACGGGTTAGCGGGTTTCATATTGACATGTCAATCAATTCATTCCGGGTTAGCGGGTTTCTCGTGAAGGAAAAGATATAAGGGATCCTCACCCCTAAAGTTTGAGGTTGAGAATCAGTCTGCATAATATTTAATTCTTTTATGTCAATCTTAATTTGGTTAGTATTGATTACTATTCATGGAAAACTACGTAGCACAGAGTATAAAATAATATGAAGTGCTTATAAATTAGAATATTAAATCATCAACGGGTCAAATATAACAAGTTAGATATGAAAAGTAATAACCTTTAATTATACATACGTTAACAACACTAATGGCTTAATAATTTGTCAAAGTTATATTTTAATGGTGAAATTGCTAAAATTGTACTCTCCTTGAATCAAGGAATTTTTGGTTAACTAACTACTGACATTTGTGTTACATCTTATATTCCTATGAGTTATGTGCTATCATTAGTAAGTAGTACTTCCTAATAATAAAAAAAAGTAGAATGCATATATGTCTACTACTAATTGACTAAATATTTTAAGATGACACCCAATGTCTTTGTAATTGATTATTTAGCAACACACATGAAATTATATTTTTTGTTGGATTTGTGATTAATATGAAGTAGGAAATTCCATTGCCTAGGAAATTATATTATTGCAACAAGAAATATATAATTACACTAGTATAGAGTAAACGTTGTAAAATTCTGTCAAAATATAAAATAAAATTGTAAAATGGTCTCATCAATAATAATAACAAAAAAATGTAAAATGACAGTGGTTACTGTAAAAAGGAATGGAATAAATTAACGGGCCTTGGAGACACTGGAATGAGCAGGGCCCACTGGCCTTAGGGCACAAAACTAATGTTGCATCGTGTCTGATTTGATGCTGTCCCGTTTCAGTCCCTAATCTTTATTATGAAACGTTTCCTTTTAAGGTGTTGTGTCAAGTTTTTCTAAGCCTGTCCCACTCTTCAAAGTTACTTATATAGGGATTAGGACTATAAAGTATTGTTAATTTCGTACGGGGTAATTTGCTAATGTGGTTTACCTGATCATTTCAACATATTCTGATTTTTTTCAACTCCCTACTAATTTGTTTAGATATATAAAATGTTGTACGAGTTGTTGCGGTATATTTTTCGGTGTATAACTTTTAACCCTCAATAACTTTTTTTTTTATAAGTAATAATAATTATAAAAGTTGAATAATATAATGCTATTTATTTTAACGATTCTAACAAAAATTTACATGAATATTCTTTTACGTACATGCTCACAAAACACGGTTAAAGGTAAAGTTGTATATACAAGTAGTAAAAAGTCAAACTGAGTCAAATAAAAAAAAAACAAAGGAGGCACAATTAGGTTAAAAACTTAAAATATTAGAATATAAATATTAAAAAAAAAACTGTGACAACTTAAAATAAAAATAGAAATGTGGTTTAATATAATATGAACTTGTCTTTTCGGATGAAATTAAGGACATTTTGGTGTTTTTTAGTACTCCATATTTCGAATTACATAATTTTTTGTACATAAGTTGTCGAAGTAGATAGTAGATTACATGTGTCTTTTCTTAGTCATAATATGACTCAATGAGGCAAGACTATGAATCATGAAATCACACTCTTGCCTTAACAGAGGACACGAGTTTTTTATATTATAGTCTTCAATAAAATTATTCTATACTGATCAATTAACAACGCTACACATCAAAGACTATGCAACGTGTCGTAAAGTAAGTAACCTCAATAGATCCTTAATCTAACCTTCAACGAACCAATCCCTAGAAAATATGGAGTAGATCTTTGTTACTGGTTTCATATTAATATGGAGTTGATGTGTTAATTAAAGTCTTACGGATGATACTTAAAAAATCTAAAATCAAATTCCGTACATATTATGTTTCTTTTACGACTCTTTTTAACAATAAAACCCTCTCTAAATAGAGAACATAAATTTTGATGATTTAAAGAAACCTTAATGAAAATTATACACGAGAAGTTGGGTTGGTGCGGTGCACACACCTGCTAGTTGTTGGACATATTGGGACTACATTAAGGTTTGTAACCACGTGTCACGCTGATGATTATAATATAATTACAAAAACAATTAACAATGCTGTACCTACGACTCTAAGATAGACTACGAGGGTTTCGATTTTCTTCGGGAAAATAAGAAAATAATAGTATAAATAAGGTGGCAAAGTTAATAATAATAATTGGACGGTTTAAAAATGTTAGAAAGTTAGATATTAGGCTCACCTCAATATAATAATAAAAAATATTTTTGAGAAATAGTAATAATAAAAAATATAAAACTTAGATATTTAATTAAAAATCATGGATAATGAGGTCCAAGATGATGACGCACATTAATTAATGATATAATTGATGAACACGTGGCTTTTCCTTTTTTTTTTTTTTAAAAACAAACTTTATTTAATTTTGGTGAGAATTGGATTTGTCTAACATGAGTATTATTGGATGTTGGACCAAACTAAGGCCCATGGGACCAAATCATCAATAATGTATTTTGAAAAAGAAACGAAACGTTTAATTATAAAAACCGGACATTGGTATCTATCAAATGAGATATGGCATCATATGAATGATATAATGCAAACATTACTTTTCAGTCCATACGTCTCCGAAAAACTTATTCCAAAAACAAATTATTGAAAATACGGGTGTAATTTAAGTTACTACTCCCTAGCTTATTGTTTGATCTAAGTAGTCACGGTTAAATAGATGCTTATGACTCTCAGGTGATCGATAGCCTAGAAGTGCCTAGTTCACTAGAAGGCGTTGAGACTGACAAGGATGAACTAATAACTAGTAAAGCCCGGAGTTAAAACTATTAACAGTCATTCCACCATCTACACAAATAATTTGGCCTGTGATGTAAGAAGCAGCAGGAAGGCAGAGAAATGTCACTATTGATGATACCTCCTCTGGTTCTCCTATGCGGCCAAGAGGTGTGCGCGAAATGGTTTTCTCCAAGAAGCTCTTGTCAGCAAGCAACTGAAATTAAAACCAAACGAAGAAAATATAAGGAAGGTTACCTCAGCATTGGAGGCGCCTAGATAAAATGTTACTTCGTATAATGAAAATAGAACCAAATTCAATGTACATAAAGAGGAGAAATAAAGATACCTGGCCTTTCTCAAAGTCCTGTATTTTACTTCACCAATTTTGACAGTTATATTTTATTTTAATCATTAGTCTTATAAAATCGTATAATGAAGATGTTGGGAATAAGATGCATTTTCATATTGAAACATAGTATTACAGGTTGTGGAAAAAAAAAATAAAAAAGCATTCATATTTGGATAAGTCTCAAGCCTGTTACAGTGTTACTAGTTATAACATTGGTCCCAAAAGAGTAGGAGAGAAATGTCTAAGATGGTACGATAAAGTGGAAGAAGCAAAAAAGGGGGGTCAACAGACACCGAGACAAATCAGACAATAACATTGGAAGGTTACATACAAGGATCTATAAACCTTAACTATATCGCTCGCTATTGCACCCCCCCCCCTCTCTTTTTCTAAGGGGAGGGGAGTTGGCAAGCCGAGCCCCTGCTGCGCTGCTGGCGTGCCCCCAGGCCGGGGACTTGATGCCGTAACCCAAACCCTACCCCAATTGGTGAGCACAATAGAGCCATAAGATTCCTTTAATTGAGGGAGGATTGGCTACCATTTTGTTAACTCTAGCAGATGAGGTGGTTGGTTCATTATGGAGGATTACATGGTTTTCTAGATACTTAAAACAATACTAACCATCAGCATCATGGGCCAAGCCCCACTAACTTACATTCAATAATGATGCTACTTTTCCAACAAGAAAAAAAAAAACAGATAAGGATCACCATAGTCCTTAGATCTGTAAAAGTCCTAGTCTTCTTTAAGGGTGGGATTGGGGTTTCAAGGGGTTATGAATCTCATCGAATCTACCTCGACCATGTCCACCTATTTGGCATGTAAAGTTGGAAATGATTTAGTAAAGAAACCTTCTTCTAATATATATTTCCATACATGTTTTGTACGGAGTAAGAGTAAGAGTAGTGGTGGAGTTGAAAGTGGGAATGAAACGGAAGACACAATTTTACTGAAAAAAGTGAGCATTGACAGAAACTCAGCAATACTTGCAGTCATTAGATCTATTCACGCTATGTAGCTTTAAGGAAATTCATTACTCCCATATTCCTACTAACCTACTATTTAGTGAGGGTTTTGCATTCTCACATATTCCTTTAATGTGTATAAGCATTACCTTTGCAAAGAAATAAGATAAAGAGGGAGACATTTGGAAATCTTAAGTTTTAGAAAAATGAAGAGTGCCTGATGGTCTAGATAGTGAACTTATTCATCTTTGTGTGAGTCAGGAACTTCCGCTCCTAGTATACTTATTCATCTTTGGTGGTACTAACACGAGGATTATTACACTAGTTGAATCTCATCCATGAGAAAAAGCAGGTTCTCATAAAACCACCAAGATGAACAACATAAGCAAAAGAAGTTGTACATAATATATATATATATATATATATATATATATATATATATATATATATATATATATATATATATATATATATGTGTGTGTGTGTGTGTGTGTGTGTGTGTGTCCTAGCAATGCATACTGCAGAATTCAAAAAATGGATCCAAAGTTTTTTACATAAGCAACCGGATAAAAATTTGCCACGTTGGGTAAAGACAGATGAATTCATCTTCGTACAAATAAAACTGTCTTTCATCAAGTGGGATGAATTGATGAAGTCCAAGTAATTTGCAGTGTATCACTATACACACTTTCCCACATTCATGGACCATGATATGCTGGAGATTATAGTATGCATTCTACTCAGCTAACTGTTCTTTTCTTTGTTTCAAACTCACTCCCCCCCCCCCCCACACACCCACCCACTCCCTCAACACCCTCTCTTCAAAATAGTAGCATCATGTAAATGAAAGTGCTTCCTTCTAAGTGGACAAAGAATTTTAAAAAAAAAAAAAATTTACTCTCCGTCCAACAATATTGTGCACACTTGTCTTTGGCGCAGAGGGTTAAAAATAGTGGATATAGAGAGATAAATAACTAAATAAGGGACAACAAATGAAGGCAAGAGTGCAAAATAATATGGGGCGGGGGAAAGGAATAGATTAGAGCTCGTAGGAGTATTAGCAATATATTCTGTACAGCTCATACTTTTTTGCAAAAGTGGTAGAAACACTCCTAAGAGAATACATCAGTGTTCAGCTACCCTTCCCTTTTAAAATGAAAGTCTCTCATTTGTGATTTGTTCCTAAATAAAGAATATGACAGTCATTAGGATATTGTCAGCGGCTGGTCATCAGAGCTTCACAGCATAGTATATTTTAGCGACTGACTGATTGTTCTTTCCCTGAGCTGTATATTTCGACTCTCAGTAGTTTCATATTAATTTCGATTATCTGGCAAAGACTTGCAAGTAGAAACTTTGTAGAATAAGAATGTATAGAAGGGCCTTACATGCTCTACAAGTGAGGTTCTGGTATACCAAGGTGCAACAGTATTGGTCCTGATATTGTCTTTTGCCCATTCACATGCCAGGTTTTTGGTCAGCTGATTAATTGCAGCTGAAGATGAGAAAGAGGATATAGCTATCAAGAATCTTCATTATTTTAGATGAGCAGAAGACGAGAAAAAGAGTCTTTAGTAAGTAGATTCGCACCTTTAGTAGCCGCATAAACAGTTCCAGTACCAATAGATGTAACCCCTGCAACAGATGATATGAAGACAATGCTTCCAGCTCCAGAATCTTTTAAAAGAGGGTGTGCAAGCTGACAGAGATGATAAGCAGATTCCAAATTGGTGGTCATTAATGTTGCATAATCTTCAGCAGAGACCTCAGTAGTTGCTTGTCTTTTATTCGTACCGACATTATTTACCTGGAAGCAAAGAAAATATTACCAAGATAGCACATGACAGTTTCTTAATACCTTAAAAAATCCACAAGCATTTTTTTATAATGTAAGGACTTCCAAGTTCCAATTGTACAAAGCAGGAGACAGATCTGATTGCAATGCCTGAATGTAGAGCCTTCAAACACATTGAAGGCAGCAGAAAAACTAAGACTGTCTCTTTGAGGACTTTGTACTATGGCATTATTGGAATATACCTTATAACATGCACAAACAAATGAAGAAAAGGAAAGGCATATAAGAACAACCAGCAGCCCAGTGCGCTTGTAGAGTTGTATATACCAAGGGTAAAAAAACACATCATACTGCATAAGAGATACTTCACACATAAAAATCAATAAAAAAATCTACTGCTTTAAGGCAAAATAGGTTTGGTAGTCAAAAGGCTCCTCAACTGGAAGATTTTCTTTTTATGTCAAACAAATTGCTGAATATGTTTTGAACGTAAGGCAGTGCCATGTTGCTTGGGTAAGGGACAAGAATCAATAAGGGTGTGCAGTCCAACTCCTACAGGGCTTGGACGTATCTAGGTCCACGGATTTCTATCAACACAAAGGGATGTAAACCTTTGCAAGTCTTCTGTTATTATCTTTACAAGCCAGTTAGCTATGTATGAAACCAAAAGGTAAAATACTAGATTGCTAAGCTGAAATATCTATACACCTTCAAGAGTGTATAGTATGGAAGTCAATTGGTAATGAAGGAACAATCAAGCAGGATGGATGTTTAACCAAATCGAAGGTTACTTCTCAATCTAAAGGAATTTAGCCCACTTCAGGTCTCTTTCAATGTGATGTGAAACAAAATGTTAGGATCTCTCGACTTCAGGGCTATTTCCTTCTAATGAGTATTCTAATCATCAAGAACAACATGAAGGTTAAGTAGAAGCTATGCACGAAGTATGAGATTTAAGTAAATTCGCAAAGTCTAGTCATAGCTGGATCCAATTTGCATTACCATTTTGATTCTCACAACCCGTTAGCTGTTTTAAGATGGAAAATAAGCCAGATTGGGCTGGATAATGAACTCAATTATTTAGATTAGTAAAGATGATGCAATTGAATTTTTCTTTGAGAATTGATTGGTGACTACCAAAGGTTCTTAAGTCTTTCCAGGCTGCCTGGCTACAGTACCTTACTTCCATGCACAATATAACACAGTGAGTACAACTATACAAGAACAAGGCGGGAGTAAATATGTGCATACTCCCTCGCCCGTATATAGTCAATATACACTATCAACGTGACCAATTCCGAATTGCCGCACATAGATACACAATTCCAATCAACTTCAAGATCATGAAGAACAATTAAACTAAAATTCATTGACACCAAAACTTATCATTTCAATTCAAAAATATACTACACGTCAAGACACGATTCTTATAACAAAATGTCAAATTGTTCTAACTGATCAAACACCATATAAGAAATCATCAATAAAATCTGCAAATTCTCAAAAAAAAATCCGGTAAAAAAACATAATTTCAGAGCCAAAAATAAAGATCTTACAACTTACAAGAATGTTGAGCTTTCCATTGAAAATTGAAGAAACATCTTGCATAAGTTTCTGTCGTTGTTCCCGAGAAGAAACATCACAAACAGAACCACTCACTTCAAAACCTTTTACCTTCCATTCATCTAAGCACTTGTTTAATTCCTCTTCATTTCTCGAACAAAGATGAATTTTTGCTCCAAAACCTCCTAATTCTTCAACCACTGCATTCCTATAAACCATAATCCCAGATATAAATTCACATTAAAACCTTAAATTATTGAATACCCAGAAAAAATTATCAAAAACCCAGAAAAATTAAACACTGAAACGTTGATACATTTAACAATTAGATGAGAGAAAGAGAGAGACCCAATTCCACGAGTGCCGCCAGTGACAAGAGCAGTCATTCCAGAGAGAGACCATCGTTGAGAAAAAGTGCCACTATGTTGAGGTTTTGCCATTTTTGTTCTTCAATTTTTTTATGATTTTGGATTTTTTTTTATAAAACGATGAAAAAAATAGGTAAATTCCGAATTTCCGACGATTAGCAATCAATTTGGTTCATTACTTTTTTTTTTTTTGAAGGTACTAAGTGGTGAGAAGCTCTTCGTTGAGATGTCAATAACTTAATATTATGGCCTTATTTGATGGTAGCGTTTGAAGTAACGGTTAGTGTTTTGATCAGTCAAAACTCTATTACAAAAAATTTGAGAGTATTTGGTAAAGTAGCGGTTTTAGTAGCAGTTAGCGATAGAGATAGCATTTAGGTAGCTTTTTTCAAACGTTAAAAATAGTAGCGTTTGACAAATTTTTATTACTTTTTAAACAATATTTATATAAATTTTGATATATTTTAGTTTTGCAATTGCTACTTTTGCCAAACACTCATACTATCAACCGTTACTTTAACAGCTGACCTCTACCCACTACTAATTGACAGCTACTCGCTACCTTAACAACCGCCGACTGCTCGACTGTTAAAAGCTACCCACTACCGCTACTTTTGCCAAACAGGACCTATGTTGTTGGTACAATGGTACTTAATTTTTTAGTAGTGTAGCTCACTTGATCTTGTTACTATATCAAATCCAATTAGCAGAAGTTACACCCCGTTTGATGTCGATTTACATGCAATTAGTTAATAAGATAATTTAATTTAATGTGCTTATATTATGTAATAACGTGTTCTTTTTAAATAGTAACGTACTATATTGATTGAACGGGATGATATCGATAACAATATGAATCAGGTAAACTAGGCCAGGCTCTATAACGCCGGCCATGTGGCGACCTGTTTATGGCCACGTGGACACCTACCACCCACTTGACAAGCTTGTTATGTGGAATACATGTGACACCAGCTTGGGGATTTTTATAAATACCTAAGCATATTTCACTTCTAAGGTACAATTTTTTTAAACTAAACTTTCTCAAATCACCTTTCTTATCATCCAGTGACTGACTTTATCATCAGAGCGGTTATTCTCGAACAAACCCTAAAATCAGCTAATTTGCGTTGACTGTATGTACAGGTACCCAATTAGACGATAAACCTTTACCGACCCTAGATACAAGTTATTGGAGCTTATATGGAACAAGTGAATCACCCAATGTTTCAAGAGAAGGTATAAACTCTCAACAACAAAGTCCAAAGACAAAACATTGCATCACATTAAAACCATAGACGATCGATTCTCAAAGCAACCCAATTATAGTAACCATCCACATTATTTGAAAGATAATTCAAATTCATTCACTTGGTTTCTGAAACCTACATTAAATCCCTCCGAAACTGGCTCATACAGCATGCATGCATGTTAATACACCCATGTGCTAACTCCTGTCTCCCTTTCTTCATCACTTTCACCAAGTAAATTTTAAAACTCAGATCCTCTTTATAATAAACTCATTTGTTGCAAAAACTATATATGAAGTACGTAGTAAATACTTCGCGTGTTTATTTTTTTAAGTTGCAATGTTTTGATTTTTGCAAAATATACATAATCTATTTTGATTGTATCTGGTGATCTATATTATACTTATGAAAACAATTTAGTCATGTAGAATCATTTTAGATTTGACTTACTGTATATCTTTAAAATATCAATTTATAATTTATTTAGATGGTATTTAAAGATTAATTATCAAATTTATGTATCGCCAGGTTTGAAAATATACACATTATGATCAACTGTAGAGAAACTTCCTAGAATTTAGTCTGTATTTTGCTCTGATCTCTTACAGATCTGTCAAAATTTCTCCAAGAAAATCAAGATCCCACGTACTAGTAGAAACTAGTAATTCGCCTAATCACCTCTTGGACTTTTTACCAAATTGAGCTTTTTTGGCAAAGTATTTACCAAATTGGTCTCGTGGCAAAAGTATTTCCCAAACTAAGCTTCTAGGGTAAAACGCTGTCTCGGACAGGGTTTTACACCCAGTTTTTTTTTTTTAAAAAAATTCAAAACATAAAACTCTGTCTCACACAGCGTTTTATGGTTAATTGACTTTTTTGTATGTATTTTGCTAAAATATATTGGAATACACGTATTTTGTGTATGTAAAAAGTAAAACGCTGCCTGAGGCAGCGTTTTTACTTAAACGGCAAAAGTATTATCTCAATAGGAAAACGCTGCCTCAGGCTGCGTTTTATTCTGTATAATAAACGCTGCCTCAGGCAGCGTTTATTGGGGGCTTTTTTTTTTTTTATAAAATATGAAATACGAAGTTTGAGAAAAAAGTCAAACGGGTAAAACGCTGTATGAGACAACGTTTTACTTCTTGGATTTTTTTTTTAAATCTGGGTATAAAACGCTGTCCGAGACAGTGTTTTACCCCACAAGCTTAGTTTGGGAATACTTTTGCCACAAAACCAATTTGGTATATAATTTGCCAACAAAGCTCAATTTGGTAAAAAGTCCTCACCTCTTACCAGTTTATGGGTAAAAGGGTACATTGCATTACTTTTTCCGGTAAACTGAGTTTTCATGTCTCAGACAATTCTTTATTTCTCAGTTTAAATGCAGTAAATAAATGAGGGATTTGTAAATATTACGGAATATATAAATTATAAAAAAAAAAAAAAAAAAGGTAGAAAAAGTAAATAATTTATGGGCAAAAGCGATGTTACATGAATATAATGGGATACTTGTTTGTTGTTTAGCCTGAACAATCTTTGTCAACTGCTACCTTTGCTTCTTGATAGTGGTTGCATCACTTCACTTGCATGCATTGTTATTGGTACTAGGTTTTGATTATATTAGTACATCCTTTTCTCACTAGTAGTACATTTTCTTCTTTCTTTCGATTTTCATTTCAAAAGCTAACCTTGGTGAAATGATTGTCATTTGTCAATTTCGAAATCATTGCAGTCGTGTTATTTAAGTACACTCCATTGAATAATAGAATTCGCATAATCAATGCTACATGCTAATTAACACTTAATTTTGATTATGCTTTATTTTGTTTACACAAGTCCTCACGTACCGCCGCATATTATTACATAAGTATTGAGTAACAAATTTGTATTGTGTAGATTGTGAAAAATAAACATTAACATAACATTGTGTGCTTGAGTAGGAAAATCCGAAAATGTCATTGGCGCGAAATAATTGTAATTTAACCTCTAACTTATACTCTTTTAACTTTATATTACACAAAAATGATACTTCATTATTGTACTCCTTAGAAGCTTTCCTTCTCGATTCTTTTGGAGACATAGATAATAAGCATCTATCATTTCCACATAATTAAGGATGAGAAAAATTCTAGACAACTAACATATAAGGTACGTAACTCCTAACATTTATCAAATCGACAAAAGTATATAATAAATATATAGATACTGTATTTAGTGAGGTCAGGCTACATAAAAGAGTTATGATTTATTTTTCTATTCTTTTACTTAGCAACCATGTTTATTAAGTGTGAGATAGCTAATAATTATCCGTTAATCTTACTGATTAATTCTATTTGGCCAATGGGATTCATGTATACAAGACTAATGCCAAGATTAGGGCTAACTAATCACATATTATACAAGTTATATTATCTTATAATTAAAAGTATATTAAATTAAATTCATTCCACCGAAACTCCATTGATCTCAGCTTAAATGGCTAAGTATATATAGACATTGACAGAGACGATGTATTTACACGACAAGTCAAAGAAATTAGAGACAAAGACCCCATAAATAATGCCAATTATATTAGTTAAACATTATTGTTTTTCTAAGGTCCTAGCTAGCTTGTGATTAACCAAATGCACAAGTTATATTTTATCGACCACGACAAACCTCCTTTTTTTTCTTAATTGACAACTTAATTGATTGGTTCTTTCATGGATTTGGATTGGTTCATGGAATTGCTAGAATTTTCGTAGAGTTTTATCAAGGCATTAATTAAAATATACATTATATATAAGACTGATTTGAGTGTGTATATTAATTATAATATATGTATTGTACGTGTTTATTATCTAATATCCTCACTTGAAGATATGTTATACTTCTACGGAGTCCTCTGTTCAAGTGTATTATACGTACGTTCTATAAAAGTGTATTGTGTGTATTACACTGTTACAAGTACATATTAGATCTTGTTATGTAGAAGACCAACATTCTACAAAGAATTGTTTTGTTTGACACTCATCCTTTTTCTTTTTTCTTAGAATTTTAAATTATTTACAAAAATCTTATTCCTAATATATTAAATTATATATAGTCTTAGTTTATTATTAGTTCTTCCCACATTATTATTGAAAACATAATGTTAAATTGTTGCATTGACCCCTTATCATCAGATTAATCTTCTTAGATCCACCATTATTATTATGAATTATGACTGATTTGAATTGGGAGTTTGAAAAAGGAGCTTTTAAGCTTCAAGCATGTACATTGAAGTGACATTGTCATTGCACGTCACTTTCTTGCTTATGGAGTAATATCAATATACATTTTCATATCATACCGATTAGATCGAGTATCAATTTAATAAAAAAAATACTTCAATTCGTAAAATAAATAATCATTAACTGATAAAGTATTCGTGCAATGTACTTGTAATTAAAAACCTATAGTTAACTATCCTTTATAACTCCAAAAAAAAAAAAAAGAAAAAAAAAAAGAGGGGTACAATGAGAAGCTATGCAATAATAACTACTGATGAGAGGAACAATCATCTCATTGTATTGAATTTTGTTCATACAATCCGACATAAACATGTAAAATATTTAATCTAATTAACAAAAATATGTAATTAATACTTTGTATATAATATATAACCGATTCAATGTGAATACATAACTAGGGTAGTACAAGCTAATTGCAACTTCAACATATGATTGTTAGCTTGCTACTTGATTTTATGAAGTGGATCACCAAGTCTTAGCTCCAGATCCAACTCCTCCATAGATTTACCAGCTTTAAGACTTGAATTTTCCGGTACTTGTAAACCGATATTATCCTTAACATTGGAACACCTATTCTCTTCAAAGAATGGAAACAAAACAACTTTATAATCACCATTTTTCTTAAACCTCTTATTATACTTCAAACACTCTCCTTGAGAATAATAATAATCCTCTTCTTTTCGGTATGTCCCTATAGCTAAATCCAACCCCATGGACATTTTAGCTTGAACGACGACATCATTATGGCTACTAATTACTTTCTTAACCCCATTAATAACAGAATTTGAAGAAACCCTAGATAAAGAAAGATGTGTTACACTAGTCTTAGGGCTACAAACCTGAGATGGATTAATGGGAAGCGTTGATTTCGAAGGCCGGTTGATGATCACATGATCATCAATATTATTATGGGAGGAAGTGACTTGTTTGAGTAAAGCCCTATCTCTTCTATGAACATTCATGTGACCTCCAAGAGCTTGAGCTGACCTAAACTCCCTCTTACAAAAACTACATGAATATGATCTTTGAGGCCATATTGATCTTCCTTGGACCCCACGAATCGCGTCTTTAGCAAAGGCAGCCTCTTCTTGATAATCTTCCCATGAAGAACATGATTTTTGGTTGAATCTCTTCATCGTATTTGTTATTGGAATATGATCATCTCCAAGAATATTCAAACATTTTGCTTGCTCCATACGTATATATTGTTTTATGTAATAATATGATGGCTTGTAACACAAAAACTTACCTAAGTTGCTAGATATAAATGAAACTTGCTTGGCATATCTTAAATGATTTGGTTAATGTGTTTTAATTGGATATTAAAGGCATGAAAGTAACATGAGAATTTAATAGGGAAAAACAAAAGAGGAGAGAGAAAATTAGGGAAAAAATGTCAAAGGACTGACTTTTGTGAGGCTGCTTAGTTATGAAAGAAAAAGAAGTTTAATGTTTTTTGGTAGATGGGAAGTTAATTAAGAAGCTTAGCTTCTTATATTTGAGTCATTATTATTTCCTAAAAGAGTTGTACTGTTTGTGGGGGTCTTGAAGTGTGTGCAACTTGCTATTTTTGGAATATTTTATTGTATGGTCCCACATATAAGAAGGAATTTATGCAACTGTCATGCCTTTGATGGAACCCTGAACCTTCCATGGTTAAATAGATAATTAAAAGAAGACAATTGGAAAACCATTTTTTAGTTCTGAATATAAACTTGAATTGATTGACACTTTTGATTTGCATCTTTGTGTACATTATGCCTCCCAATGCATCTTGGTTTGATCTATCAAGGTTTACCTTTACACGTTGCTCACTTCATCAGATTTGTTTTAAATTAGTTTCAATACGTATTTGTTTTATATCATCCGTTTTTCAGTCTTTATAAAACTTTTATATAAAGTAATAAATTGAAACCTTATTATAGTACTCCGTATTATAGAGTGAAATAATAACTTTTTTACCAATATCCTAGAAAGTGTTTGCATGTATGTATTAACAATACGTTATGATTCAAAAGGATCATGTATCATTATATTAATAGGTTCATAATATGTACCTAAAGATGAGTAATGCATTGATTTTTTGTAGCTTGGAAATGGTATACTTGTATGTCATGTATTTTTAAGAGGCTTACTAACGATTGAGCAATTATCAAAATAGTTGTAATATAACTATAACTTTGCTACAAATCAATACAATCAATCAACGTACTTGCTGAAATCTTAATTAAATAGTAATAATCTGGATTTTGATTAGTTGGCTAATGAACGTGTTAACGATTTTATGGTCTTGCTTATCCAAAGATACGTCCAAAGTCTACATTTGAATGTTTGAAACATTTTAATTAGACTTATTATTGTTGCATGGAGTATTATTATAATTCCTGTTATTGAGCAAATTTTGTCTCATGAAAGAGACTTTCATCCGTGACTTGTGACTATCGTTCTCTGTCATCCACCATTTTTAAGCAAATTTGTGTTTAAATAATTTCTTACGCTTACTCCAAAATTTTAAAAATAAAATGCAATGTACGATTTCTTCTTTCTTTCTAGTGCGCAGTATACACGAACTTGAAGTTGGCCCATCTATCTCAAGTATATTAGGTTTTTATTTAAAAGCCTCGTTGTCTCAACCTTGACGCTCACCTCTGGAGTCTGGATCGTAAGGTAGCCATCAACTCAATACCTTGCAAAAAATATTTAACTTACATTTGTTCAATATGGGGTACACTAATTTAAATTGTTGTACAACTATTTTTTTTTTTTTTGAAACAAATCAATTCATTAATCAAAAGCCATACGACATTTACAAATGAAATCTAAATCAACAAATACATAAAGTTGAATTAAATAAGGGTTTTCTTCATCAAAGCTGCGATCGTTGAATATATTTTTGCACTGTGATACATCTCTCGCACACATCGCTGGAATATACAACCTTTTCAGAGAGACAGTCTAACGATTTGTTGTAACCATAAGGTTGATTTTCATTTGATTCACTTGAACGCCTTTGAAGATTTGACAACTTTTGCGATCCCGGACAACTCTTTACCAACGAACTGATAATAGGGCAAAAGATGATTACCTTTTTAATAAACCCTAACACACAAAAAAAACCCTAAACAAAAACAAACAACAAAACTAACAAAAACTACGACTCCACCATAGGGAGACGGACAAATATCTACCCTACTCGTGTAGATTTATTGAAAACTAAAGAAAATTAAGGAAAAAGGGTCGGAAATAGTCTAATTTCCGGCCTAAACGGCCGAGAATTTGGAAAATCCCTAAAATTAAAGAAGGAGAGGAGAGGAGAGGCGAGGTACAACTAATTAAATACGGAGAAAATTATATATGACTAATAAACTACTTATATATTCAAACAAACAAGTGGGTTGTGACATTGAGAAAAAGCCCTAAGAAATTCTTTGTTCTCTCTTCTCCCTAGCCACCATAGTAAAACTTAGGGCTTGCGATTTTATTGATGGTAAGCCCTAAATTCTTCTTCAATTTAAAGTTTTTAGCCAATAAAGATTACCAATAATATGGTGATTATAGTCAGTCCCTCCAAGTAGGGTTTAGTCAGTTCCCCAGTGGTAGAATTTTTATTATTGTTCGTTTGTGTGTTTTTCGTGTGTGCAGGGATACAAGTTTGGAATATTTGTCTTGCAAATTTATGGAATTGCGGGTCTGTTGGTTTAGGGGTGCAGATTTAGAAGATTCGTCTTGCAAATTTGCCGATCTTGATGACCAATTAAGTTTTATTATTTTCGCGACTATTCATCAATGGAGCTCTCTCAAGAACGATACAAAGACATCTAAAATTATTTAGGAGCAGTTTAGAAGCGATGCCATTAGTTTAGAGGTGTTAAATACTTGAATTGAGATTTTAGATCTCTTAAGGGATGATTGTAAGTGCCGAATGACTATTACTATTTAATAAAATCAACCCTCCTTATTCCATTCAAAAAAAAAAAAAAAAAAGTTGAGTTGTAAGTATCTTATATCGAACTCAACATGCCAAAGCTAGGAGTCTAGAAGTGCAATTTCTGGAGACTATATTCTAACCTAATTAAGAAGTTCAAATATAATCGTACACGAGCTGTCAATTATATATATTCATTCGAAAATACTATGTAAAGTTAAAGAAAGGAACTATTATAGTACTTCCATTGTAAAACAGTGAAGAATAACTTTCAAAATCATTGTGACAACTAGTACGAAGTATCTATTTTCTTAATTTGACTATGTTATTGAACTAGATTTGGTCATCGAGTCATCACAAGGAAGCTGTTCTAGCTTGCTTGAGAGGGTTACTTTTGGCGGTGGTGATTTTTAGTTGCTTTACTGCAATGTAAGTTATGAAAAGTCAATAATATAATTTTATTCAAATTGCATAATTGTCAACCTCTTGATGTTAACATTCTTGTATTCATTTTAATTTCCACCGATTACTAGTGCTCATAAATAAGATTAAATACCAATTGGTTGTTGGTGCAGTGGTGATTGGGGTTGCACTTGATATATGAAATTGTATGTTCGATCCTCCGCAACAACAATTGAGAGAGGACTGGTACCTAATTAACCACCCAGAATTGAGCTCCAAATTTTATTTTTTTTTTATTGGAAGAAAAATGATTTCATTAATAAAAGATAGCCAAACAACACATTAAAACAATTTCTAAGAAATCTAAAATTCCAACACAAATACATATCACCTTGGAACTAATTCCATCGCAGATTCAATCACCGATCGCCTTAATAAAAAAATTTATCCGAAGTATAAAATCTGTGAGTTAGCACTAATTCGGCTTGAAATCCACTGATGCATAATTGTTTGAGTGATAATACTCATATGGTCTTCTAGATTTTAGAGATTATGAAACCCGATATCTTCAATCATCGCTAGACGAACAAACAAAGAAATTAAACCTAATAGAAAAATCACCATCTTAACACATGGGATCAATTTATTGAAAGCAATTAAAAAGTTTTTGGGGCTTACAACAGGTAAAAATACCAGTGGAAGCCCTTACCAAGATTCATAATCGAGATCAGGAAGAAAAGAGATGAAAGAGAAGGAGAGAAAAAAAAAAAAAGAGTGAAGGAAAAACTTAAAAAAAACTGAAAAAAATCTAGCAATGGAGATTAGAAAAAACCCTCTCAAGGGGAAAACCTTACAAGAAACCGGAAAAACTGAAAAAAAAAATCTAAATCGAGCTCCAAATATGAATTAGCCCAAAGAGTGAATCGGGTGGAACACCAAAAAAAAAAAAAAAAAAGATTATATGCTATTCGCAGATTGGTTTATTATTATTATTATTATTATTATTATTATTATTATTATTTTTTTTTTTTTTTTTTTGGAATAAGAACAGGTGAATTTTTTTTATTTTTTTTTGAAAAAAAGTCTTGCTTTTTAATTACTTAAGTTTTTTTTTTAATTGAATGCTGATGAAAAAATCAATGTTGACAAAAAATAAAAAAAAGGAAAATGACAAATAATAAATTAAGGTCCCTAAACTATTGCTGACTAGGAATAGTTCCTAAACTATTTGGTCAGAAAACACCACTTGGGTGGTTGAGGGACTAAAAGTGCACACTTGATAGTTGAGGGACTAAAAATGCACAAATACGGAGTACAAAAGTTTAAAGACCGTATTTGGTCTTTACTCTATAAACTTTTGTTCATGTATTTCATAAATCATCTTTTGACCTTTTTTTTTATTAGTCCTCTCGCACGCGTTGCGCACGATAGTCCAGCGTGTATATATTTGCGTAATTAGATGTGATTAAGAGGAAATTACTTTTGTTGCATCAATTTGTAAGATTGTAGTACATTTAATTTTGCCTATAATCGTTGCTAAATTTATTAACGTAAGATCTTTGAAAGAAAGGTAAAACGGGAAAATGAGCGTGAACTCTGGTTTATTATACGAATTCACATCAAATGTAAACCAAAATGCATGAAGTTTAAGAGTATTGATTTTTTGTTTTAAATGTATAGTAAATATTATTGACTCTAGTCTCATTTCACTATTATCATAAGGATGCTTTCAGTCATTGTAAAATTATAAATGGCATTGGTCAATCAACTAAGGATGAACGGAGTGAAGTTAGGATATGTGAAATAGCAGTGTAATAGCACAAATTCAATGACTCTTGAATTGTTGTTAACTTGTTTTTATCTAGATGATCAATAGAAATCTCAATTATTGGTCTTGGCTAGGGTTAATGGAGAGCTGTTGCACTCAATAAAATAAAAGAACAATGAAATTGACGATGTACAGTGTACTTTTTTTAATTGTAGATGGAGATAATTGCTATGTTATTTATAAACTGCTTATCAATAAGAGTTAATTTATTAAGCATAATGTAATTGTATTATTTAATTTTTTAGCTAGTTTAATGAATCCTATAGTATTTCACGTACTTTTTAACCCTGATATATAGCTAGTTCAAATAATTACTTGTTTTAAGGGAATTTTCTATTTTTTTTATTCAATAGTCTTGTGTCTATAATTAAGTAAATTCATTGCTTATATCTTATTTGGCACTGTATTAGTGCAATTGGTATCTAGAAACAATTATAACCATGCTTATAGCATTACTGTACAAAATAAGCTAACAAAAGATTAATAATAGTTTTCATCATATAGCATAAAGTTTATATACATAAAAGATACTCGAGTTCAATACAGATATTTATAGTGCGCATCAGACTCCACACAAAAAGTTGGTTGTTTAAGCTAACCAAAATAATACAAAAGCAGGAAACTTGCACCCCTAGTCTTGGATACTATTCTACTAATATATCACGCCATTAACTAACATAGCTTTGTATCTGCATAATCCAAACAGGCAGCATATAGGAATATTATCTGAAATTTGAATGGATAGTTTAATGTCTCAGAAAAATAAAACTAAACCGGAAAAACAACCAAAGGAACAAATCATCACAAAAGCTTAACAAAACGAACCCCCTGATAACACAATACTCAAATTAGATCTTTCCTATTCAAGGCCATTCAACTACTATACAAACAACAACAAACCTAAATTTGTAACTGATGATTCCGTACTCTCTTCTTCCGTTTCCTTTTGATTCACAAAAAAAAGGAGAAACGATGACAATAACAAGATTCCTCCTACCCTCTAACAAATTCCCACAACAATTCCCATCATTTTTTCTCTCACCTTGGGGTTTTCTAATTTGACACCTAATACGATGATAGGAATATTATTGACAACGTTAAGAGTATGAGGTGTTAGAGAGAACATCTATTACTCTCTCTCTCTCATTCTCTTAATCTTTCTCTCACTCTCTTAATATCTCTCTGTCTCTTGATATCTTCTCTTCTCCTTCTTCTTTGACACTTTCTGACTTTGTTATCGGAGTGGTTATCCCCGGAGTCACCCTGGGGTTTAGCTTATCCTTAGGTGCTCAACTGAATGATAGGGTCATCACGGATCTCGGATCATTAGAATAAAATTAGATATCTCAAAGGGTAACCAAATTGCTACGGGGTATTATATTCAATTCATTTATTCAATTGTGCTAGTAATTGTGCAAGAAATGAAGAAGAGAATAGCGTAAAAAAACATTGTCAATATCTTTCATGGAGAATGTACCTTAGTCGTTAAATTACAAGTTAATGATGTTGAATAATTAATTGGTTACGTATGTGTAAAATGAAGAATATTGTTGGACTATGAGGCCCATGAAACGACGCGGATAGAGTGAACTGCTATTTGGATCAAAGCCCACACACGGCGATAATAATAATAAATGAAATAAAGTGAAGTGGCCGACCCAGCACTTAGATCTTTAGATTTTTAATTTCATAGGATAAAGTTGAAGCCATTTTGATGCTCACATACACTTTCAAATATCTACTTAATAAGTACTTTCTATTGTTAATTGTTTACCTTAATTATTACTTCGTTTAAAATACTTAAGACTTTACTAGGAATAGTGGCCTAATGGGTAGTATTATGCACATGGACCTACTTGACCCGAATTAAGATAGGTAGGAAACAAGGTTTCAAATAAGAGAAGATTTTGCGTGAGACTGAACTTACCATGAGTTCAATGTATCTGACAATAATATTCTAATGTCAAATATTAGATTATTAATGTCAGATATTAGAATATTAATGTCATATATTAGAATATTATTGTCAGATATTAGATTATTATTGTCAGATATATTGGACTCATCGTGGTTCGACTCACCTAATTTTTTTCGTCCAAATGATTAAACTATGGAGTGTGTGTATATATATACTTCCTCCGTTTTTTTTATTGCATCATAGGGGTTTTGGAGGCAAAATTTGGTAGTGGGAAAAAGTAAGAGAGAGAAACGTAAAAATACAAAATCGTCCATGTAATGTAAGATAAAATAAAAAAGTAAGTGTGAAAAAGTAAGGGTATGTTGGGTATTTGCAGTGTGAACAAAAATATTTTTTATCCTAAAAAGGAAATGATGCAAAATAAGTAAACTTCCTAAAGTAGTAAGTGATGCGATAAAAACAGAACGGAGAAAGTATATATTTTGACTTCACATTTTTATTATAAATTATATAATTAAGGTTCCAAATGATCTATGTAATTATTGTGTTAGGTATCTCCGTGGATAATTTCATTGAGAAGTGTTCATATGAAAGAAATAATGCATACTTTGATTATGAAACCGATCGATTTACAAGATTAGGAGCTTAGATTAACCACATATTCGTAATTTACATATATCTAAGCATTATTATCAAAATCATTTGGTTTAGATACTTATGGTTCCAACAATAATTTAACACCTTATAACTTTTGCTAGGGGTTGATCCTAAATCTACATACTATTATGGAAGTTAAAATCCTAGAAACACATTGTCCTTTTGAAGCTTATAAATTAAAAATCGAATAAGATTTGATTACTACTATTATATCTCATTGATCTCAAATCTCAAACAGTCCTATTGTATTATTGCGGAAGACATAAATATTGCATAGTTCTCTCAAATGTTTCCACTATACTAATTTCATTGATCACCTCACAAAAATATTTCAAAAAATAGTTGACTTTTTGTGACCAAAGTTTGACCGACATAATAAATTTCTTGTTTTGTTTGAGTTGTTTCCACCTTTTTTGAAAAAAAAAAATAGAAAAAATCAAAAGAAACCACACAAACAAACACAACTCACTTTCCTATACCTTCAAAAACAAAAAACCGTACCTTTCTCCCTCTTTTACCCTTCTTCTTCTTCCTTTTATCTCTGCAACTCCAAAATCAAATTCCCAGAAAATCAAAATGAACCAAAACAATAACACCATGAAAAACTCTTCAAACTCATATAATAAACCCCATGAAAATCACCTCTTTCGCTTAATAAAATCCACTTTACTTCTCTCTCTCCTCTTATTTATTTCCATTTTTGCCCTCACCGCCTTACTCACCACCCTCCCTCCTTCCTCAACTCGCATATTCTCCTCTCTCTCCGCCGTCATCCCTTCTTCTTCTTTTTATTCATCACATTATTCCTGTAATTTATCGAGCCCGGACCCTGGCCCGACCCGGCTGACCCATATAATGTTCGGGCTTGGTGGGTCTGCCAAGACATGGGAGGCTCGACGAGAGTACTCCCAGCTATGGTGGAACCCCAACACTACTCGTGGGTTTGTCTGGTTGGATGATCATCCTCCTAAGACCACCCCGGGAAGCTTTCCTCCGTACCGGGTTTCGAGTCGGGCCGAATTCCAATTCGGCCCGAATCGAAATGACCATTCGAACTCCGATCGAATGGCCCGGATACTGAAGGAAAGCTTCGATGTCGGGTTGCCTGGGGTGAGGTGGTTCGTGATGGGGGACGACGACACCGTGTTCTTCACGGACAACCTCGTGAAGGTGCTGTCAAAGTACGATCACCGCGAAATGTACTACATCGGGAGCTCCAGTGAGAGCGTTGAGCAAGATGTGATGCATGGGTATGGAACTGCGTTTGGTGGGGGTGGTTTTGCGGTGAGTTATGGTTTAGCTTGTGAATTGGTGAGGATTTTGGATGGGTGTATTAAGAGATATCATAATTTTTATGGGTCTGATGAGAAAGTTTCTGCTTGTGTTGCTGAGCTTGGTGTTCCTCTAACTAAAGAACCTGGCTTTCATCAGGTAAACTTTTTAAATTATTATTTTTTCTGGGTTTATTTGACTAATTATGACTTAAGTTCAACTTTGAAATTGCATATATTAAAATGTTGTGTCCAGAATTGGTTGTCACGTTGATTGCGTAATTTGAAGTAATAATGTGATAACTAAATTTGGACGAGGTGTTATTCCTGTGAACAATCTGGGTATGTCGTCATTCAAGAATGGAGTGAAATGGGAATTATAGTTTCCAAAATTGAAGACTTTGTGTATGGCATAGATAGACTCATGTTCATAAATTCTGGGTGTTGGACAAACAATCAGGCTTTGTAGGGAATGTTCCACGTGTTGGGGTTGGCGAGTTGCCAATTTAGACCATTATACACTTGTGACTTGTGTAGTCGTGTATGTATGATGTCTAGTACTCAACTTGCTAGTTTGGTGATGACTTCATTAATCACATTTACCAGAAATTGAAGCCTTTTTCAACATATTGAGAAAATTTGGTATTGATATTATCTTCTTTTATTAAATGCTATTTGTGGATTTGAGGGCTTGAGCTATGTGCTGATTTAGACTGATTTTTGTCGTTTAAGTAGATTATTAGTGAAACATATCAAGTATGTTGTATGTTAATGACTTGAAGAAAATAGACCTTAGTATTAAGTTGTTTTGATGTACTAATGACATTTTAAAAAAACGGGTAAAATATAATGAGTGTCTACTATGGAGTTGTATATCATTCTGTTTCTGATTTGAAAAGTTGTAAAGTATCTTAAGGTAGGCAGTCTGTCAGTTTTTAATGTGTGAACTGCGTAGTCTGCTTGTGATATAATTTGACTGTAGAATCATGAAATTTTGGCAATGATATTTATTATTTGTACTAAATTTCTTAGACAGTAATTTTGTTTACCCCAAATGAAACAAAAATGAATGGAGTATATGCACATTTGGTCCACTCTATTGATCATTTTGCCCAATTGATATTATGTTTTATTGAGATCCTTTTTCATTAACGAAATTACTTGCATGTCCATTTATTTCAGCTAATAACTAAAGTGCACGTCTTGACAACTTGTGTTTGATGCTAAATGTTCAAATCATATACGACTTATAATAATCATGTACTGAAGCCGTCCATTATTAAAAGTCACTTTGATTGTGTAATTTGAACAACGGAATAATAGTTTGGCAATTCTTTTCGAGCCGTAGTGAGTTTTTTGAGTGAAGGACTGAAGGAAGTTGCTCACCAAACAATGTTAATCATCGCCAAGTGTCGAGGAGCACATGCGGCATTTTTGTATTTCCAACCAGTTGCCCAAGTGTCCAGTGTATATGGCTAGATCTATTCACATAATACTAACGCTGGCATTTTAAAAAGACAGAAGATAAGAATTTTTAACCAGCTATTTTGGAAAGCTATATAGGAAACACAGCATACTTCGTACTCGTATTACTTCCTCCGCCCTCAATTATGTGCAACAAAGGGGTATTATTTGTGAGATATAAAATATTCCTTTGTTGCACATAATTGTCGGCGGAGGAAATAATTATTTTAACAAAGTTATAGGCTGGGGGAATTAATTGTTTATTTGATCTTTTAAGACAAAATGATCACAACTCTTAGCATTCTATAAATAGGCATGATCACTTTGTTTATTTGATCTTTTGATGATATTAGTAGTTTACTTAGCTTGTAGCATGAATTTTTAATACAAAATGCAGAAGTTGGTTGCTTTTAATACAAAATGATAAAATGCTGCAAGCCAAACTTCAAAATGTATACTTTTTTCTTCTCCTTATGAAGCCTTATTATTCAAATCTATTTTTTGCTAACTTTGACTATTAAAGTATAACTTAATAAATGATTTCATAGCCTTTGACAATCTTAAGAAATACTTTACGTACATACTTTCTACAACCTGTGAGTTAGTGGCATGGTTTGGTGTGTGGAGGGAAGGTTTCTAATGTGATAGTACCAAAACCAATGGCCTTCTTAATTAGTGTGTGTATGTGCGTGCGTGCCTGTCCCTTTAAAAACACCTAACCCCACTTTCATAGCATTTCACTTTTGTTGGTGATCCACTTTAGACGGTGGTGTTTTTTTTTTTTTTCCTTTTATATTACTACTAGTGCTATCAACAAGTCTCTATCTTTTAAAGTGGCAAACTTTTGTTGCTTTCAGGTGTTCCTGTTCTGTTATTGCCTGTCAAAATTATAACACCTTGTTATATGGTATAATTTCATGTGGACCTAGTCGAGTTCCTTTTGGTTATGATTTCAATATTCTTATTTTGAAATAGTAGTAGGAAATTGCTCCGGATTAGGTGGACTAAGAAAAGAAAGTATTCTAAGTTTAATTTTTTAATCCTTTGTTCCTGAAGGAAAAAAGACAAGTGGTTTGCTTAGACAACTGTGAACTATTGTAGGGACTCTATGGAGCAATGTATTTTAATAAAATTACATAATCGTTGACGGGCATACCAGTAAATTGGTCTTAGTCTCTTGGTACATGTTTTTGGATGCAAAAAGAACATAGGATGTTTATTTTGTGAAACAAAATACAATTTGATGTGGGCTACTTTATGCTGTAACAACCTATGTTATTAGTAGGATGATGAAAATAATACCACATTGATTCCAAAGATAAGTTGACATTGTTCATGGGCAAGGGGATTTTTGACCAAGAATGTGTAGAGATTAAAAAGAGAATAAGTGGGTGTGTCCCAACTTCAGTGAAATTTTGGAGGGAAAATCCTTTCCCAAATTTTTGTATGTTATACATGGGACATTTTAAAAATGGTATCCCTTGTATGTTAATTTAGCTCTTGAACGATGGAAGTAGCGAACTACATTTGTTGCTTTGCAGAGCTTAACTCATCAATGAAAAGAGTGGAAAAGCCCCTTGTTCATGTTTAGGGCTGGCTTGCTAATCAGATTGATGCATATAAGTATATTTTGTTTTTATTATAAAAAGATTTTTATTTTATTTTGATTGTTTTGTTTATGATAGTTTTCATTTGTTTTCTTTCTTAGCTTGACATTAGAGGAGACGTCTATGGTCTTCTAGCTGCACATCCTGTGGCTCCCTTGGTGTCACTACACCATCTTCTTGGTGCAAAGCCCTTGTTTCCTGGTGAAAATCAGTTGGACTCTCTAAAAAGGCTGTTGCATGCGTACCATGCTGACCCTGATCTTACCATTCAGCAGAGTTTCTGCTATGATCACAGCCGTAAATGGTCGGTATCCATATCGTGGGGCTATACCGTGCAGTTATATCCTTCCCTTATTCCATCCAAGGTCCTCAGTATACCTCTGCAGACATTTCGTACCTGGCGCAGTTCTAGTGATGGACCTTTTGTGTTCAATACCCGTCCCATGAAGGATGATCCTTGTGAGAGGCCTATCATTTATTTCCTGGACCAAGTTAAGGAGGTTGGTGAAGGTGAAACTGTAAGTACTTATAAGAGGGCTACTGCTGCTGATGGAAAAGAATGTGAGCAATCAGCTTACAAGAATGCAATTTCAGTGGATAATATAACAATTTCTGCTTCAAAGACGGGCCCTGAGAAGTGGATGAAGGTTTGTTTCCTTAGAAGAAGAATTTTGCTTCCTCATTGATTATATCTCTGTTGTGCATTTTGCTACTGTGTTTTGAGTATTTGAGCAACTGGCCATAGTTTCAGCAATGAAGAATGAACTGGTATGACCTTGCAATGGTAGACTTAGAACTATTTAAATGGGGGACTCAGACTTCTATTGTGGGACGTATTTTAACAACACCCGGACTTTCTATATCAGTCTAAATTAATATACTCCGCAGAACGATATGTTTTATCTTTGAAAAAATCTGTTTTTTTCCTTGATTTTGGTTGCTTAAAAAAGTTTTAGCAGCAATTATCATTACTGACCATATAGGCCTGCCCTTGTGACGTACTTTTTCGTTATAATATGTCTGGTCACTAGAGTTGATGCCCTGCTTCATGACCATGAGAATGCATCTTATCTGTTTCATGTGGTACGTATGTCGAGGGAATATACAGTGTAACTTTAAGGTTTAATTTAGTTATGTGTACTAACAAGTTTAACATGTTTGCATGAACAGGCACCACGAAGGGAGTGCTGCCAGATTAGAAACAGCCCGACTGTGTACAGTAATATGCGAATAATGATTAGAAGCTGTAAGCCGAGGGAAACTATCACTATGTGAAGGTTAGCTTATAGTTTTTTCTTTCTTTCTTTTAATTTCATTTTAGATATGTTAGTCGATTAATTGTTTGTTTCCTTAGTGTACTCTAATCAAGTACCCCCCTACATTTTAGACAGCATTACTGCATTAGTATTATACAAAAATGTTTCATCTAGGAGTTGACTTTGTGAGGTTGAATTTGTGCAAATTTACAGGCTGAATGGTTTTTCCACTTAGTTAAAGATATGATTGTATGAAATGCAATCATGACATGCGAATGGAGATACTAAATTCGAATCTGGATGACTGCCTTCCTGCAACAGTAAGCAGTGAAGGGCTTGCCATATGCTCTGTCCATCAGATCACTATGTTTTTATTCTGTGCTCATTGGAGTCTTGAATCTGTCAATAATAAATGGATTGTCTGCACTTAAATTTGAAAGAAAACTGAAACTGATGAAGAGAATGCATTAGTGGGAGCAGGATACTATGATATGCTGATAATGTCAGTAAATTTGGGTCAGATTATGGCAGGAAACGCTGATGCATTGATTCCAAGAAAAGTCCTTGCATTACGAAATACTTCATGGTTCTACATTAGTGCAATTTTTAGTCAGTGTTGTTGATCATCAATGTCATGTTCTGGCGTCCTGCTATTCAGGATTCAGATCAGCCCCTCTTAGATTGAATATCTAAACATTCTCATGCTAGAAAGCAAAGGGATTTCTAGCCCGATAACTAGATGCTTGTATATGCAACTGTAATCTCATGGGATAGTAGGAAAGAACAAAATGGTTGATCTAATAGTAATCCTTTGAATTTTCAGGTAATGTGGAGGTTCGGCTCTATTTAAGGCTGCACCGAAGTTTATAAATAGAAGAGGAAAAGGAAGGAGCACTCTCCTCCACTTTATCTTTTTTCTTTTCTTATACTAGGAGTAGATTAGAGTTAGTTTATGTACACTAATACTCCACACAGATGCTATTTTTTCTCTGCTTAGAAGATCGTCTGTGTAGGTATGTAAATGTAACCCTTCATGTTCGCCTTCGGCGACGTCAGCCTACAATGAACTATACAGAACACAGCCTTGAGTCCTTAGACAGTTGACATCTTTGTAATATTATCTTTCTGAAGTAATAAAGCTGTTAATTATCTTGTGGAAGTTTTTTGATGTTTATGCTTAGAGGCTGTTTAGTTCACCTGATTTTAGTTGATCTGATCTGAACTTATTTTTTTTGATCTGATCTGAACTTATTTTTTTTTTTCTGATTTGACCTTATTTTAATTATTTCAATATTCTACTTTTAATGTTAATCAATATTAATGTTTAATTATTATTGTTATTATTATTATTATCGTTATTATTATTATTATTATTATTATTATTATTATTATTATTATTATCATTCAATTTATATTATATTATTATTATTATTATATGATATTATATTACCATGATATTATGTTATTATTATTATTATATTATTATTATTATTATATTATATTATATTGTATTATATTATTATATTATATTATATTATATTATTATTATTACTATTATATTATATTATTATTATTAAATAATAATAATTTCATTATTGTTAATGGAATTGTTTCCAAAATTTCAAAAGGTGAGATTGTTTCTGGAAGATGGAGCAAAGGTGTGATTATTAGATTTCATTTTCCTTTTTTTATTTAAGCTTTTATATTTAACTTGTTTAGGGCGTTTAAGTGTTTTTTTATTCATTTGTTCCTCAATTGAACCTTTTTTTATTCATGCGTGTATGGTTGTGTGGAATGACACATTGACCCGTTTTAACCCGTCAAAACCCGAATTTAACCTGACCTGAATTCAACCCGACATATTCCTAACCCGACCCGAATTTAACCTGACCTATTACTAACCCGA
Source organism: Chenopodium quinoa (assembly GCF_001683475.1). Taxonomy (NCBI): domain Eukaryota; kingdom Viridiplantae; phylum Streptophyta; class Magnoliopsida; order Caryophyllales; family Amaranthaceae; genus Chenopodium; species Chenopodium quinoa. The sequence goes on from NW_018742669.1 coordinate 201,057, forward strand.
CCCGAATTTAACCCGACCTATTACTAGCCCGACCCGGATTCAACCCGATCTATCATTAACCCGACCTGAAATCAACCCAACTTGTTATTGACCCGAAATTAACTAGCAATCTAGGATTACATCATATTTTTTTTTCTTTCCCTAATTCTATGAGTTATTTTCCTATTTAAGCTTATTCAAATATTTTCAAAAAAATTCTCTATTATCAAATGTATTATAATTTACGTCTCAAAAAAAACCTATGAAAATTTATGAATACCACTACTTTTTGGATGCATGTGCATTCTTTATTCAAATTTAGTAATTACTATTTACGAATACTACTACTTTGTAGGTGCATGTGCATTAATGTAGTCAACCCGAAATGATCCGACCTGAATTAATCCGACCCACACTTCACACTTCACAATTGGCAATTATGGTTGCTACATTCACACTTCACAATATTATTCGATTACATGAGTTGGATATACCCATTGATAGTGGTATAGAAATCGAACCAAGAGCAGATTATGATTTGTTTAACGAGAATCGTAAATCTGTAATGAAAGAAGTACAACTTAATATAGCGAAGGAAATTTGGAACTTCTTGTAATGAAAATTATATTTGTAAACGTTTATGATTTGGAGCTTATAATGAAATTTTAATTATTATCGTTTATTGTTTGTGCTATTTAATAACATAGACAATGTTGCTACTTCAAACAAACGATAAAATCAAATCCGATACATCATAAATCAATAATAATAATAATAATAATAATAATAATAATAATAATAATAATAATAATATTAATTTGATCTGAACTTATTTTTTCTGATCTGATCTTATTTTTTCTGATCTGAACTTATTTTTCCTGATCTGATCTGATCTAAACTTATTTTTTTTTATCTGATCTGATCTGAACTTATTTTTTCTGAAATAAGTAAAAATAAGGTGAACTAAACAGGGCCTTATTTAGGCCATAAAGTGTTGATAAATTCTATAAGTTCAAGAAGCATAAGTTCACAAAAGCTCTATTAAGGACACATAATGGCTATCTAAGTTCACTCTAAACTATAATAAGTCTTAATGAAGTCTAATAAGCTCTAAATAATTGAAAATTAAGTGAATAGAATGCACCTTAATTTCTCCGCCATTATTCTTGCTAGCCAAAATTGTTTGCGAATAATTGATAAATGTGACACCAGGCTTCTATGAGTTTGTTTTCTCCTTAACAAACTCTAACCCTGTGTTCACCTTTGAAATGAAGACTGAAGCTCCACGAAGCCAGGTAAACTATATAGCGTCTCCTTCATAGGAAGTCAAAATTCATTTTTTCAAAAAACATGGATGTCTTATGATATACGAAGTATTTCATATGAGACTACGATGATAAGTATCACAATGTACACTCTTATAAGGGTACATTTCTAAAATTTTGGGTGATTTTTTTTTTTTACATGTTTTAACTAAAACCAAGCAATTATATCAGGAAATTTGTGATACCTCCAATTTCTTACAGTGAGTTCAAACCACAAATTATAGAGAAAAGCAGAATGAGTCAAAATCTCCACAATTCGTGCTGTAAAATACAGTATAATTGTGGCTAAAATAAAATTCCGGATTGCAAAACACATGTTAAGTACAAAGCTGATCTTCAGACATTATAAATAGCGTAAGTTAATTGTTCTTTAACATCAGCAATTACATACTTCTCTATCTGATTAATCTTCTGCATACACACTTTCTTCTACATTACTTTCAGCAATATCCAACATGAGTAACTCCCAGAATGCAAGCTTCAACGCCGGTGAGGCCAAGGCCCAGGCTGAGGTAATTTTGCTATGATGTTCTGCTCTTTTCACTCGATGTTTTTCACACCTTCCATGATATGGATGTCTGAAAATGTTTTCCTCCTTAGCGAATACTGCACGACCAACCATCGATTTTTAACTATGAATGCCTTTATCACACTCACGCTTAAAATTATAAGCTTGTAAATCAGATTTGAAGCATATCGAATATCCAACTTTGTTAATAATTTTACTGCATTACATTCATTCATACAATGTCTCCCTAGTTCATGATAATTGAAACCATTCTTGCAATCGAATCCTCAACGGTGTTCTGGTAGTACAAAGCCAGGAAAAAAAAAAAAAAAATTATCATTTATTTCTCCAATTACAGGAAAAGACCAACCAGATGTCAGCGATGGCCGGAGAAACGAGCAACCAGATGTCAGAAAAGACCAGCCAAACGTCAGAAAAGGCTGGAGAAAAGACCAGCCAGGTATCAGACATGGCCAGTGAAAAGTCTAGCCAGGCTTCACACATCGCCAGTGAAAAGACCAGCCAAGCCGGTGGCATGCTCCAGTCTGCTAAGGAATCAGTCCAAGAGGTTTGGCTTAGTTTAAGTTTATGTTTGTAAATGACCATTATCATCAGTTTAATCATCAAAAAGATAACGAGTCACAAATTATAATGCAGGCTGGTTCACAAATGAAGGCCAAGGCAGAGGGTTCTGCTGAAGCTCTCAAGAACGCCACTGGCATGAACAATTGAGCTCAGCTACTCCATTAGCTTCCGGCCTTTCGCCACCGAATAATAGCTTTTTTGTTTTTATGAATTAAGGATCCATTATTGTAATATGGAAAGGAGCCAAAACTCTCCAATAGGTTTTCTGTCTCTTTTAAGTAAATTCTTTACAGTTTAATAATTCTGTCAAAGAATACAGTTTCTGAGCTCCTGATAGTAGCTTGTTTCCTTTTTATATCAATACAATTACATACTTCATATTTTATAAGCAAAATCACCTTCAGTTGGTATCTTGCAACTTTTTTCGTGTCTAGTGAATAATCGAAACTTCCAGAAGTTATACGTAAAAATCAGAATTTATCTTCGGAGATGCACACCCAAAGTACAACATACATGATCCATATTTGACAGGGCTTAACCTGAAAGAAACCATGCAACTATTAATAAAGGAAATTCCTGTACCATGAAATGCAGTCTATGCTTCAAAATGTTTAGCCACTGTGAATCTTGAAATACAAAGGTTTCTTTGACATTGTAGTGCTAGGTTTCTTTAACAATACAAAAATACAATTAACAAGTATACATACCTGGAATTTATTTGCAAAATAGTGTTTCTTTTGTGTCATTTCCTGTTGTTGGATTTACCCTAAAAATAAAGACAGGCTTCTTAAGGTCTCAACTCTCAACTACAGCGAGATGAAGAAAGTTGTACAAATTACTAATTGGTTAAAAACTATCTCACCCATCAGCAACTTTGCAAAGATATTCTCGTTGATCATCTCTCAAAGGCACATCAGTAAAATCTGTTTGGTAATTATAATTAGCCTGTCTTTTCGGAGAAAAAAAAAATGCATCTACAATGAAAAAATTGAATGTATGTACCAGCTCCTGTGATGACTGATCCTCTAAATGATGTATTTCCAGTGGTTAGAGCACCTTCCAAGTTAGCATTGGTTAAATTCGCCTGAAAAAAGAACAAATGAAGTATTTAAACCCTAGAAGGCACTGAGACGGATACAGGGACAAATACGGGGACGGGACGGGAACGGAAAACGGCAAAATTAAAAATGTAAAAAACGGGTACGGCATGGATACGACAAAAAAAAATCTAAAAATTCAGAAATTTAAATCCATACTTAGTCATTACCACAAATTCAAAGGCAATTTAGAGTTGTATGATGTGTTAACCGACCCCCTACCCGTGCTACTACCAATACTGTGAGAGTCCATTCAGGTATATAGCTACTGCATTATTTTCAAAAAAAGTATAAAATCTTAAGCTGAAAGAACAAATCGAAAATTAAGGAAGTAGCTTTCTCAAAAAAAAATAAAATAAAAAAGTAGAAACAAAAGCAAGAACTCAGGAAGTTGAAGAAAAACAAAGAGACAACCGGTCGCGGGACATTGAAGATCTGAACAGTCACCGGAGACTGAAGATCTGACCGGTGTTTTGGTCTGGTCGACTAAATTGTGTCCCTAATTAAAATTTTCAAGTAAAGAAATCAAGTATATTCTATATTGGGCCCTTCTTTTTTTTTTTGAACTGGGATTGGGCTCTTGAAATTGCTCTTGGGGACATCCAAAAAGAGGTGAACCGTACCCAAGACGTTCCCTGAATTTGCCCCGGGCCGTACCCAACTTTTTGGAAACGTCCCGGGGACGTATTTTTGTCGTCCCCGTACCATACCCGTACCCGTCCCCTAGCTGTCCCCGGTACGAGAAACGGCCATAAATTGCCATACCCGTGCTTCCTAGTTTAAACCATCTGAAATTACCACTATGTTTAAGGCCATTATCTAGTATTGAAATGGATCTGGTGTGCATTGCTGTAGGTCACTATCATTTACCATACGTTAAATTACAAAATAGTCATGTCATTAAGAACAATAATGTCTTTATAGCATTTAACAAGAATTTAAGGCAGTGGTTTACCTTGGTCACATTTGCCAGGGAAAAGTCTGCCCCTCTCAGATCAGCATCTGAAAGATCAGCCCCTAAAGCACCAGACAGAACCAATATTATAACATTCACAAAAAAATTATGCATGTCCAGCAGAAAGCCAGGAACAAGATACTTCTTTGCGATCATTTACAGTAGAAAGCAAACATAGAAGCTACGTAACATTTTGATAGAGAAGAGGACATGAGCAACTCTATGAACTTCATTGTATCAAGTTAGAATAGATTCTACTGCCAAAAAAAACAGTGGGCAATCCAAGGATGCTTATTGTTATAGCGCTTCATATGATGTCTTACATACCATGGCCCATTAAAATTCCCCCAAACTTGAGCCAACTTACACCCTAAATATTCATACACATTATCTTCACTCTTGCATGGTTAAATATTGACCTAATTAGTAATCCCATATGCATTAAAAGAATCCGATAACATCCTTACAATGGACTAGTTTGCAATCCTTTGCATATTGAATTTTCCTCTACCTTTACCCAAGTCTAGTAACTCGCATCTAGCACCCCATATTAACAAATTCTACCCAGCAGTTTCTTAAGGGAACACTTCACCAAAGCCTACATTCTAAATTCACAACTGGTATATATATCTTAGGATTTTCCTTAAATTCACATCATTTCAGCTGATTCTTACTGCTTATAATTGAATACAGCTACTTCTTGAAAGCCCTTAAAATCTTCATTATCGATTATTACAACTTAATAAGCTCTAGATTTTATCATTTATGATGATTGTCTATCTTACACAAGCTGCTTCTCCAAAAGGCATTATATTTCTCATCTTGTCAACAATGATTGCAACTTAAATATGCTCTAGGTTTTATGATGATCCATTATAATTTATCGAGAATTGTCAAATAACACATTCTGATCAAAACAAGGAAACAGCCACATTCTACTTATGCTATGCAATTAAGGATTTCAATTAACATCTATACAACAAAATCAAGCATGTTATAAAGTAGATAAAAAATACACCTGTTAAATCTGCATCAAAAAAGCTAGCACCCAACAATTTAGCTCCCTTAAAATTAGCCATTCGCAAAATTGACTGCATCAAAATTCAATTCCCAGAAAACCCATTATAATTAATATTCGAAACAACAAAAAAATTCACCCAGAAAAAGGAAAAAAAATAAATAAATTAGCAAGGATTAAACGAACTGTTTTGAAGTCTTGCTTAATTAAGGTCTGTCCACTAAAATCCTTTCCAGATAAATCTTGACCTCTTGTTACTCCTTGCCCATATGGCCCTCCACCCTATTTTAATTTCCCCAAACAAAAAATTAATTCAGAAAATTCATACCAAAAAAAAAAAAAAAAAAAAAAAAGGAGAAAGAAAAATGCAGAAAATAAATACCTTGAAAGCAAGAGCAGGGTCAGAGAAGCAAAGTGAAGCAGAGAGAAGAAGAGCAAAACTTGCAGAAGCAATTGGGTTATCCAGAATTGGTAATAAAAACCCATTTTTGTTATTATTTGATACTTGTAATTTTTGAAGCTCCTGTTAATCAATGAAACCCAGAAAAGTTAGAGAAGAATAAAATAAATTAGGGTGGAAAAACTGAAAATGATTGATAATTGGGAAAGAAAAATGTCTTACAATGTGAGGAGGATGAAGTGGGGAAGAGAGAGAAGAGGTGAGATGAGGTTTAGGAGGAGAGAGGGAAGATTTTGGTGGGAATTTGAGAGTGAAGGAGACATTGAGTGCTGCCATTGCTGTTGTCAGTAAGCAAGTCCACACCTTTCTCTGTGAATTGCGCTACATCATGTGGATTTTCTATTTTTTTAGTTGTTTTGGATTATTGGATAATTGAATTGGATTGTTTTTTTTTTTTTTTTTGTGGAAATGTGGACCATGACCCGTTCTCAACCCCTCTACAAGTCAAGATCCCTCCCGATTCTTCAACTACCTACATGGTCTTCTGGGGTCTTATGGGGTTTATTGGAATTATCTCGTGCTTTGTACTTTTGGGTTTAGAAAACAATTTTTAAGCTTGAAGGTTATATATAATACATGGTTTCAAATCTATTACAGAATTTGTTTAAAAAAAAAAAAAATTAAAGTGAATGTAAAAGTATCTCTCTAAGTCATAAAAATTGATTTGAAACTATAACAACCTAACAAACTATTAATATCTTTAAATATTTAAGAATGAGATAAGGAGTATACGACTAATTGAAAAAAAATGTTGGAGATCAACTTAGCAATCTAGCATAGCAAGAGATGAGTTTAATTACCAATTAAGTGTGTGGGATCCCATTAAGGTATTGAAAATACTTCATTAGGTAATGTATATATTATGAGGTATATTTTTAATACTTTCTCCGTTTTTTTTTTAAACTGCACCATTTGAGAGTATACACTATTCACACAATCTCTTTTGACCATTTTGTGACTTATCCGTAATGAAAAACGTAGCCATGTGGGATCTCATGAGATTCGTCTCGACGTCTAATTTTTGAATATCAAATTTTTATAATTTTTACTTAAGTATAATTAAAGATATTAATGGCCAAAATATTGCATCGGCAAACGTAAAATGACAAACAACAATTAATCTTTAACATGAGTTTGTAACACAACTACTCATGCACCATTATCCCTTGGGGCTCCCATACTCATTCATAACATGTCATGAATTAATTTTTTTATACAAGGTAAGTTTAGATAAAATAAGTGTGCTCTTTAGAGAATATGTATTTATTACCCAACATGGATGGTGGCATAATGGGGTTATGATGCAATTCAAACTAAAAAAAAAGAGAGCAAGATGAATAAATTATTAGTGGTACAATTTTAATGAAAGAATATAATCAAAGAGAAAGAAAAACCCACGATTAACACAAGATAGTACTCCATAGTATAATAACATTGAACACAATTAATAATATTAATAGATGATGAAAAACTCCTGGAATAATAATCCAAGTAGATGGAATAGCGGGGAAAAGAAAGAGAAGGAGAATGGAGGTGAGGGGAGGTGACCTAGGGAGCCGCAATGCCTACTTTGCGCAAAGCTGGTGGGTTCCTCTACTATGCTTCTGCTACACCCATACCAATAGTCCACCCACCCACAAATCCAATGTGTATGTGTATGTGTATGTATCACTGAGACTATTGTAGTTTTGTAAGTTGTAACTTTCTAGGTGCTATTCTGCCCTCAATACATGCGGTGCTATTTTGGTAGGCTATTGCTGCAGACTGTTCAAACATCTTACAAGTTCAAATTCAAGGGTTTTTTATGTTAATTACTGTGCATGTTTTTGTGATTTCTTGTCGGTACTTGTTCTTCCTTCATCTCATGCGCACGTTGCACATTACCCCACCCCACCCCCCCAACCCTCCAGGGTCCAGCTACTTAGCTCCCCCTTGGAATTGGGACTAGAGACTCACCGGCCTCGACTTCGCTTTGGAAGTTGAACCGCTCCCAGTCAATAACAGGCTTTCTTCTTTTCACCCTATATAATGAACAAACATGTTATGTTACGTTTTTTTACCAATTTTTATCATGTATCCAAACAATAGACCTTTAAAGGAAAATTGTATTCCCTCTGTCGCAGTCTTGTTAAATTCGTCACATTGTATTTTTTATTAATATCATGTTTTATAATTTTTATGTGTATGAAAATAAAGATATAGACATTTTAATACGCGTCTTGGAGACCGTGTACAGTCAAATGGGGTAAAAAAATAGAAATAGAGGGAGTAGTTATGGTGTGGGATGTTATTAAATTTGTTTCATGAGATATGTATGATTAGATTTAAAGCTAACAATAGATAGAATTTACTTGTTGCAGCTTAGAAAATTGGATCCAGAAGTTTAAAAGAGGTAAGAAAAGAGAGAAACCATTTTTAGAAAAAAGGGGCACATATGCAAACTAGAAACTATTGAATTTCCCCAGTTTTCAATATTGGAACCCCTGGGCCCTGTAGATAGAAATCCTTATCTTGCGCCGGCTGATTAATGGGCCCCTTCCACTTACTTTTCCTACAGGAAACTTGTTAATCACAGAATTAACAGGAACATTTAAAAGAACAGCAAAGTTCCTAAAAGGAAATATACCGTGGCGTTCTTAGAGCTGATCATGAGCCGATATGACTTGATGATTTAATATATTATATAACCCAGTTTTATATTAATGGACTTATAAATGGACATATTTTCAAATAGTGGTTTGAGTGAAATTAAATTTTTTGCTAATGTACAACCAATATTATTTTAGGAGATCGGTAGCATAACACGTGGACTGTGTTGAAGGCACCTTCTATTGAAAACGTCAGCTCACTAAAAATAAATTAGTGGGTTGTGCCTAGCCTTTGCTTGTCATAAATTCTTGTCTTGCAGGCTCAACCTATGCCCATACTCTTGTCCTCATTGGCAAATAGAAATTCTAAACGCTATCCCTAGAGGACTTTGGTAATTTTGAATGTTCGAATATTAATCCGTAATGATTAAAGTTACTAGATTTTGCTTATATGTGATTAAATTATACTTAGTACATATATAGCCAACTATATCGGAAATACATCAGTTTAAGCCTAAATACGATATTGAGTTCGGTTAGAGTCAGTTTCAAAATTTTGAATCTGAGTCAATTGAATCAAATCGGGTCAATCCGCTAAATTAATTACATAGGGACAAAATCTAGTAACTTTAATAAATTGTCCTTTGTGGTTACAACACATAATACAAGGAGGGAAAACAAGATTTGCAAGGAAAAAAAATAAGACCCTAAAAAATTAAAGAGAGGAGCAACCCCACCCACATACATAGTTGCACACCTAGAAAGGGTAAGAACAAGGAAAAAACACTAGAATCCTTCCCTTCTTGGAATTCCTAAAATTAACCCTTCTTTTATTTATTTTCTCTGTCTTCTTGCTTTTGCTCTTTCTTTCATTCCTTCTTCACAGCAACAACAATTCAGCCGTACCCAAATCAGATTTTTTTTTAAAATTTGTGGGTCACCTTCAAATTATATAGTATTATTAAAAAAAAATAGTATTATAAAAAAAATAGAAAAAAAAAGTAGCTTTTTTACTCCCTCATTCGAAAGATTTCATCTTTGGAGTTGTTCTTAACTCCATTGAGTTTGCATGTCAGAGTTTCAGATTTTCTGAGGTGGGTTTTGTTTAATTCCTGTTTTTAATTTTGTTTTTTGGTTGATTATTATTGTTATTATTGATTTCTTATCTTAATTACCATTTGAATTTTTTGGTTTTAATTTTCAGTTGGAAGGGATGAAGAATTTGAAATTTGAAGTAGAAATTGCTTATTTTGCTTTCGCTATTTTGACTCAAAAGCAGCAAACACACTAGAATCAAGGTAAGAGAGAGAAGATAAAAGAGAGGGTTTTTGGAAATCAGATTTTAATTCTATGCATTCTCAACTAACAAGTAACAACTTACAGCTTTTTTATCCCTTTACCAAATAAACAAAAGTTGGCTCCACTTTTCTTGACTATTTACAAGTTTATTACCCTTGTCAAATTTGTTTTCTTTTTTGTTTGGTAAGAATTTCAAAAGAAAAGACATCAGAAAAACAAAAAATAAAATTAGGAAAAACTCTGTATATTTTGTTTGGTGTAATATTGGTGTGGGTTTGTCGGTTTTATTACCAGCAAAACAAAAAAAAAAAAAAAAAAAAAAAAATGGCAAACAGATGGTGGGCTGGTAATGTAGCTATGAGGGGAGTTGAACACATGTCCTCTGATCAAACTAAGTCTGAACACCAAGATATTGATGGTAGCAATGGAAACCCGAACCCGGATTCGGACGATAGCCGGGAGAATAATCAGGAGTCTGAGGATAATCACAATCTTAGCAGTGGTGGCGGTGGCGGAGGCGGGTTTGAAATGGTGGAATTTGGGAGTGGTGGGAATAGTGGTGGTAGTAGTGGTAGGAGGCCTAGAGGTAGACCACCAGGGTCTAAGAATAAGCCTAAACCTCCCATTGTTATTACTAAAGAAAGTCCTAATGCTTTGAGGAGTCATGTTTTGGAGATTAGTACTGGTGCTGATATTGCTGATAGTTTGGCTAATTTTGCTCAGCGCCGACACCGGGGTGTGTCGGTGCTCAGCGGGAGTGGGATTGTTACGAATGTGACACTTCGCCAACCGGCTGCTCCGGGTGGTGGTGTTACGCTTCATGGACGGTTTGAGATTCTTTCCCTTTCGGGGGCGTTTCTCCCGTCCCCATCACCACCTGGAGCAACTGGGTTGACGGTCTACTTGGCTGGTGGCCAAGGGCAGGTTGTTGGGGGTGGTGTTGTTGGGCCTCTGGTGGCATCAGGTCCTGTGTTGGTTATTGCTGCTACTTTCAGCAATGCTACATATGAACGGCTCCCGGTTGAAGATCAGGAGTCCAATGCTGCAGGACCTGAGGGGAACGGTGGGGAGGCGGGAGGAGCGCAGCCCGAAGCAATTCAGCAGGTGGGAGCCACAGGCGGTGGCGGGTCAGCATCTCAGCAGTCACACGGGAGTGGAAGTGGGATGGTGGCAGGAGGGGGTACACCAGCAGCTGCAGCTGCCGCAGCCCCGGCAGGTGATCAAAGTACGTCTTCAATGCCAATGCCTATATTTAATATGCCTCCTAATTTGCTTCCGAATGGTCAGATGCCTCATGATATGTTTTGGGGTCCTCCTCCTCGCCCTCCCCCTTCTTATTAACGGGGAACTATAAAGGGCGAGAAATTTTGAATTTTGTGGTTGATATGTTAGCTTTGGGGTGGACTAACAACATTTTGTCAAAAGAATTAGGAGTGCATGCTTAAATTTGTGGTTAGCTCTTGTAAGAATTAGCTAGGATTTCAGTGGAAAATTAGCAGATTAGGACTTCTTTTTATCCTTTTAATGGTAGCAGCTGCTAGCAGATCGATGATTAATTAGGTGTATGTTAGAGAACTCAGTTTGATGATCTTTGTGATATTAACAGTTTTTTTCATAGTTGTTCGAGATTGATTAATTAGTTTGTTGTTGAAGTCATAGTTATTCAGTTGTAATGTTTGCTAGCTTTGTTGTGGATATTGATATCTACTGATCTAGTTTGCATCTTAATCAAGCTACCAAGATGAATACATAGAATGTTATCATGGTAATTAATGTTTATTCTTTCCTATTCTCCTCGATACGAGTATATTATGCAGTATAATTCAGCATTCAATAGTTGTTCATGAGATTGAGGAGACAATTGATATTTCACATCACCAATTTATTCCGTCTTCAATCCTTATTTTTGTTCTGCCACTGTATTATTTGCTATATTTGTCAAAGCATCTTTCAATGTCGTTAATTGTGATGTCTCATCAGTCACCAGTGAGACATTGAGTGTGGTTCTAGAACTAAGTTACATCAATTCCTTTCCTTAAAGAGGGCATCATTCAGCTTAGGTAGTACTGTTGTAGTAATAAGAGTTTAAGGTTTCACAGAAAAAAATCGTAATACTTTACTGTATTCTATGGGAGAAACCGGAAACTAAGGTTGATGTTGATTAGGTTGAAGGCCTTAGGTATGATGATAGAAGACTAACTTGTCCGGCCTATACGATCATCGATTAAATGAATGTTATTGAACCGTATAAATTGCAATATACTTCATTAAAATTTTAAATTATATGCATGAAAACACGAAAGAAGAGTTTTGTGTGTGTATGTGTTTAGTGGAGAGAGTCTGGAGACGAAGATGAAACTAGAACTCTATGTTTGGGTGACTACTTGTATGCATGTTGCAAGTTATATGTACTGAACTTCTGCAACCAAATAAGTTCTAAAATCTAAACTAGTTGAATTTTCCAGTGTTCGTCGCTATATGTATTAAAGGATGAAATTAGCAGATGCGAAGTCCAAGTTAAGCATTCTTAGTTGTAATAACTGTATTAGGGTTCTAGAGTGATATCCAATTGCCCCGTGATGAAATGAAATGGTTTTAGGAAATGCTGTTGTAATTAAGTTTGATCAGGAACTTACCTTGTTTACAAGCTTTCTTGAGGATTCAATTGATTGTACTAGGAAAAAGATTGAATATTACAAAGGATATTATTAAAGGTTACTTGCCCTAAGTGTCTAGCTTCTCTCAGACAAGAATTGTTTGAGTTGCATATAGATAGAAGAAAGGAATTATTAGGAAACTGAAATAAGAGGAAAGGAATCAAGAAAGTGAATTTAGTTTCATGTTAATATACAAGGGAGAGTCCAGCTTCTAGCAGCTCCATTATTGCTACTAGCTACACTTATCTTTGTACACTTTTGCAATTGTTTTGACTGACTGTCCAACCCCCCAATGTCATTTGCGCCACGGCTGCTGTGGTGGCCGGTGGACGACCTTCCTTCTTCCGCTCGAAGAGGTATGGTTGGGTGGTTTTAGGCCTTCAAAATTTTCCACTGTGATATAAGACTGGAAATAGCTAGGTTTGTGATGGGCTGACGGCAGTGGAAGTTGCTGGCATCTGGGGCTAGGTAGTTAGTGCTAGATTACTTCAATTAATTGGGTATTAAGATTTGTGTTTAGTGCAAATCACATTTTCAAACACTAAAACAATATTTGACACCTTGTATTTAAATTAAACCTCTCCAGAAACATCATATCAATATCAAATTAAGGAAATTACATGAAATGTCAATGTTATCTGTGGCATCATTCACAAATCTAATTGACCAACCTATTTAATTAAGTTAATATGAAATTGGTAATGCTATTATTGAATCTTAGTTTCGTAACAGTTTTTTGAAAAGAAACAAAAAACAAATATAATGCTCCTTTTGTAATCATCAACTGTTTCACATTGGCTTTCAGTATTGTTCAAAATTCTTAATTGTCGAATTAGGGTTTAATTAACTCATACTATATATGAAAAAATTGAGTATACATTATTAAGCCCTCTAACAATAATTACTTTAGTATAATATAACACATTCCTTGTATATTGTACACAAGTATAAAGTAATTGGTATTGTGAGGATCTAAAAACTTTACGGTGCTTTTTCTGTGTGGCTAGCTGCAGTACAACCGGAGTTACTTATAGAGGTTACTCAGTCGGTTAAGGGTTACTTATTCTAGGGTTACTCAGTCGGTTAGCGCGTTTTTGCCGGGGTTACTTATTCCGGGATTACTTATTTAGGGTTACTCAGTCGGTTAGCGCGTTTTTGCCGTGGTTACTTATTCCGGGATTACTTATTTAGGGTTACTCAGTCGGTCAGGAGTTACTTATTCTAAATTTATTCAGTTGGTTAGTGTGTTTTCTGTGTGAGAATAACCCCTGACCGACCGAGTAACCCTTGAATATGTAATCCCTATAAATAACCCTAGCCACACAGTGTGGCCAACCACATATAAAAATTTGTGAAAACCTTAAATAGAGTAGGTTAAGCTTAAGATTAAAATTGTACTCGTAATATGGGAAAAAATTGTACAGTGCTTTATCGTACACCTAATTTGTACAACCAAGATTATTTTTTGCTTTGTGTTGGCACATTGTACAATCATATGGACAAATAATTAAGTATTTAATTATTAACCTTTTGATTATACCATGCACAAGATACGTTTATACATAGATTTTAAGAGAAGATGAATTACGGTCGCTTGGTTAGAAATTCTTGATGAGTGATCATGGCTAGGAAGATTTCATGACTTGTATTCTGATGAGCATGCATGCTAATGCAAATATAAAATAACTTACAATCACCCTTTTACTTTATGATGTCCAAATTCAAGGTGTAGGTAAAGCATGTAGACACTGCTCAAGCAACTAGATACTCTAATGGAAGTATTTAGGAAACTAATTTTAACAAACCAAAATTGATTTCTCTAAGAGTACGTTTCTCTTAATAAGAAAAAATAAAATTGAACTCTACTTGTAAAGCTGTAAGACAATAATGTATATTTTCCGGTGATGTTCTTACAAGGAGGTGTATGTGCCAACATTATTTCCTAAGGAAGTGTGACAATATCAATTATTGTATGAACGCAAACTTTAAATTTGCTAGTACATATATCTTCTATTTCATTTGAACTTAATTAGCCCCATTAAGTTGGTATTGCATGAAGAATTTTATATGCGCTTAGATCAGCTGGATGTAACATCCAAGGTCTTTTTCAATGAGTAACATTTTTCTTTTCGATATTTTCAAATAAGTAAAATTTACCAAATGAGCAAAAATATAACTTTGTTAGCCTCAATGAGACTTGGATTATCAGGGGCCCGTTAATAATCGTTGTTAAGTTTGTCTTACTTGGAAAGATACATTGGGCTTTTTTACTAATATTCTTAATGAACATGCTTATGATAATTATCATAATAATATGAATATATGATATCCAACTCACAAACAGTTTTGGTGCGCCCCAGTCCCAAGATATTTGTTCATATTTTGTGCATCCCTTTGTCATTGATACCCTGAACTTGACAAATAATTCAAACTCCCAAAATCAAAATCAGTGTTTCTATTTACCTCGAAAGTTAAAAAGTATTCAAAAGGAAAGGAAAGAAATGCATTGTGTTTCTAAAATGAATTTTGTCATACATGATCCTTTCGACTATGAATAAGCGTCTAATTTTAGTCTTAAGAGAAGATTGATCTTGTTTACAGAGTATAAAAGAAATGAATAAGTGTACACTGTACTCTTTTTTGGTCAAGGTTTGTGACCATGTAATTTAGGATGGAACTGCGGAACAAAGTACCTTTAATGTATAAACGTTTGCAAGTCAAGATTATATTATTATATAGTATATATCTAGAGAATTTGCACCAAAGATATACAAGTATATAGTAAGGTTAAATACGTAGTAATAAAATATAACAACATAAGTGGAAAGAAAGGAGGGATCGGAATAATTAATCTTCTAATATCGGTTTGAAGCTAACACACTATACTTTTAATTTATACACACTAGCAACTAATTACATTACAAGTAGAGGTGTAAAAAGTACACCTAATCCGACCCGATCCGAAACCGAACCGAAAATATCTTATTTAGATTTGAACTCGCGTGGACATAATAATTTAGCATAACTCAACTTTAAAAATTGACCCGACCCGACTTCATCAGACCCGATCTGATCATCCGAATTGACACCTCTAATTACAAGCACCAACTCCGCTCTATATATAATTGAGTCCCCGTTCCAGAGTTGAGAGTTGATACATACGAAGGTCGAATAAATTGTTAAATAAAGAGTACTCATTAAAGAAAACCTCTAAACAACTAAATTTTTGTTAGCTAAAAGGGGACGAATCATCCAGCTAATCTTACCTTTTCTAATATAGAATTACTCCGTAGTAGATAAAAAAAGTGTATAACAGGGTAATTTTGCTACCAATTAGCTAGCTAAAAATTAACTATTTAACATGACTCAAATAAAGTAGTTATAATGTACTATTGGATTGAGGGAGTATATGAAAAACAGCAAAAAAGAGAAGAACTATCAAAAGTTTTGGGGTTAACTAACCCTTCCAGAAGACATTCTTGGGCCCCAGTATTAGTAATACCAAAAAGATTTTGTCCTTGCCATTCACAAAAAGATACTGGTAAGTTCATCATATGATTATTGTTCCACATCATTTGGGTGCTGCATGATAATCCATTTTTTTCTGCATGTATGACTGGTTCCACTTGATAATTTGTACCAGTATTCCAATTTTCTGGTAAATTATTCACGATTTCACAGTCTTGTGAAGATAATAAGGGTGATGAATCATAATAAGTAAGTAGATTATTGTTATTAGTTGCTTGAGAACCTTCACAATCACTAGTAATTCCAATGCTCATAGTATTCACCATTTGGTTGCCTAGAACTTCTATCTCCTCTTGTAAAGTTGCTACCTGCAGTTACGTTGTCAAAGGAGTCGTGTTATTGATAAGCATTTGAAACAACATTATTACTAGCATCCTATCGCGATTGTTCTGTCTTAATTGGGAAAGGTTAGTTAAGCTATTGACATTTTTAAAATTGATGATCTAATTAAAGTAACATAGCATTCATCCTTCAAAGCAACAAATTAAATCAAAATGCATGTACAGCGTAAAATCTTATACTGTATAATATCAATGAGTAAAATTAGTTAAGTGGTCGGATAAATATATACGGAGTATAATATATTGCATGATGATGAAACAATATTGATGTCGGTGATACTTGTCAAACCACACTAAATTTAAGTTTGATCCCAATGATTTTACTACAACTTGTAATTTATTGTTGATATATATTGCTTTTGAATCTAGGTTAAATAAAAGAAGAGTTATAACTTATAACCAAATAAGAAAGCAAACCTCTTGTTGAAGGGCATGAATATAGGCAACACAACCATAAACAGGATCTCTCATTCGAGCGATAGCTTCGAAAGAGATGGTTAAGGCAGCTTCACTTCTAAAGTGTTCAGGGAGATGAAGAAGCAACCTTGAAACGTTACTTGCCCCAAAAACTTTGTGAACTGCTGCAAAATGAGCAACTGCCTCATCATAGCTAAAATAAGGTGCAAAAACACATTCAATTGTACATTTTCTCCTTAGAAATTTGCATGCTCCACAAGATGTACTAACTCCTGTCATTTTCCTCCTTAATCACACAGTTTTCACTATACTTTGCTAATAACTTTTCTAATCTTTTTACTCAAATTCACCTTTTTTTTTTGTGTGTGTTTGTTTGATGCTTTAACTCTTAGTAAAAATGTTCTCTTAATAATTTTGTTAAATTTGGACAACCATAGATTGCCTTTTATAGTGATCATTTTAGAAGCTTATTAAGCTAATCTTTCTTCTAATAGCTAAATTAATTAAGGGTTAGACAATACTTACTTTATTTTAAAAGTTAACCTCTTTTAGGTCTCCTTCATGGGCTACATTTTTATGTTATTCTTTTGATGGCAACATTTATTTTGATAAATTTTCTATGCTAAAAAAGCCCTTATAAAATCTTGCACTACTTGCTCAATTGGGTAGGTTTGCTTAATAAATACAATTAACCCATTTAAAAAGGTACCACTAGAATATGTTTTATTGTGTTAAGTGCTTAATGGAAATTAATTGCGTAATCAACATTACGATTGGTTATCTGCTTATGACAATCGGCATAACCATACTAATTGTATGATTTGTATAAGAGTCAATGTTTATTAATAGTTAGTTAGGGTTTTATTTTATTTTATGATATCACTTTTAGAAATTAGTACAATTTATATTTTTCTTTATTCAAGGGTCAATTTGTGGGCATCTATTACTTAGCAATCATCATCATTCATCAAAAAGTACTTGATTATCCTCTTTATTGATTAATACAAGTAAAAATTATACTATAAGTCTCACGTATTTAATAATACTCACAAGTCACGAGTATGGACCTCTTCATCCTCAAGCTAAGAGGGAGCATACTCATTATTCTTCACTTAGCTTGATGACTCTCCTATCACTTTTTCTATCACGATACGAGTACAAATGTACATGCACAAATGCATATGCATTTCTAAATAATTTATCTTATCTGATTTAGATCATGCGTATTAATTTATAACGTACTGAGTATATTAATAGTATTTAATGCTTGCTAAATTATTGGTTGAATATAAAAACATATTTGTGTAGAAATTATATACTATAGTCAATTAGTCATACTTTTCTTTGTTCGATCTTCTAAATTTCCTTTTTTCTCTATCTTTTTTTGTTCTTATATTTATTTTTACTTTACATTTGGTAATGGTTTTTTTTCTTAATGAAAATCTTAAACCGACTCTTTAAACTGTTTCTCAATCTATAAACCTTAAAAAAGATAAATATATCTCCTGATGAAGAGAGCGGTCATTGAAATTGTATACACTATAACTTATCTTTTTCTCACCTAAAAAAAATAGTGCATGTCGTACCTTTTATATAAGATCGAGAAACTATTAAAATTTTAAACATCACAATCCTAGATTCATATACTCTATGGATCATTACCTATATCTATCCTAGCAATAATTATGGAAATTACATTCACCATGTGTTACCTTATAAGGTCCTTTTTACCTACCTTAGCACACAATCATTCCCGAAATCAATCCTTTTTTCTGTTAAATTGTTTCATTTGATTGGATTGAGTTTTAGCATAAAGATGCTGTCATGTTATGCATGTCATCATCAAATATAAACTTAGTGCATGGCGGCTATATTATACAATTTATGTAACTCTCTTAATCTAGCAAAACAGGATCTTGTAATGTCCTATATGCATATTTACTAGGTTTAAATATTAGTTATATAGATTTATGACTCATCATATATTTAGCATTATTCTCAATAATTAAGCACACCATCAACATTATTTTACACAAGTTGTCATTATCATTCCTAGACAGCAAAAAGGAGTAAGCATTAAAATCTTTACAGTATATGTGAAAATTAGATAATACACCCGGGTGCACCATGCTCATGGTGCACCCGGCTAAACAAAAAAAGGCGGAAAGAACATATAGTGTTTGATAAAAAACATATCTATGTTTGACAAAGAACATACCTTTAATATGTTTTTTGAGTGTGATCAGTGTGTTCTTTGAGTAAAATTATATGTTCTTTATATTATAACTTATGTTATTTAACATATGTTGATAAACATATATTTTTTTTGGGTTTAATAATACAAAGTATGTTCTTTGAATTTGGCGTGTATGTTCTTTAAGGTCGTAGTGACTCCCAAATTCTATTTTTTATTATCATATGTCATATTTAAATTACTTTTATTATCGTATATTCTTTGAGTTTGATTAGTGTGTTATTTAGGTATTAACTATATGTACTTTACAATATAAATTATGTTCTTTTAACATATGATATTTTGAAATTTGATATTGAAATCTTAAATTATTTTTAATTGAAAATAATGTTAGATTAAAAAAAAAAAATTATTATGGGAAGTTGAATTTTTTTTGGAGAGATAGAAAACTATTTTTTGGGGAAATGATATCTTTGGTAAGGATTTTTTAAGAGGTGATCAACATTGGCATGACTCGCATCCCGACCCGATCCGGCCCGAAATAGGGTGGGTTTGGGCAAACCTAAAAATACATTTTTAGTTAAAACACGAACCGGGTTCGAAAAAAGCCCGAAAACCCGCTACTTTTCTACGGGTTTGGGCACAAGAAATTATGATATGGCCCGACCCTACTCGATTTTTTATCACCTCTAAATTTTTCCCGTTAATAATGTGTAATTTTTCAGAAAATTTTATCAAGTTTTTATCTCGTTCTTTTTATTATATCTTTATGTTCTTTGGTAATGCATGTTTTTGTCAAATACAAACATGTTCTTTGTCAAATACATGTATGTTCTTTATGAAACATAGGATGTTCTTTCCGCCTTTTTTTTATTTATCCGGGTGTACGATGAGCACTGTACACCCGTGTGTATAAACCACGGATTACAGTATATGGCAGCAATTTTGAGTAGTGCTTAACACTATTTGCTTTCAATGTCATATGATTAAAGGCTCAAGAAGTGCTATGGGAAAGAATTAAAATTAAATTACACGGAGATCACATTTTCAAATGATTTAAGAATAAAGCTAATAGAAATAAATGTAGCGATAACTCCAACTTTTATCAACCTTTCAGAATAATCTCATTTCGATTTACTCAATCATATATTGGTGGTTTGCTACTACTAGTATTTTTATTACAAGTAAAAGACATTAGGTTATGTTCTCTTTACCTTACTTATAACATTTTGGT
The DNA here is from genome assembly GCF_001683475.1 of Chenopodium quinoa. NCBI lineage: Eukaryota > Viridiplantae > Streptophyta > Magnoliopsida > Caryophyllales > Amaranthaceae > Chenopodium > Chenopodium quinoa. The sequence continues at coordinate 221,242 of NW_018742669.1, forward strand.
CTTCGGTTCATTATATATATATATATATAAAAGGTATTTTGGTTAGTTTGAATCATTTTAGACGATTGAACTTTTCTGACTTAGTCGTCTAGCCTAATTTGATTTGATTTCATTGTCTGGTGTGAATTGTTATTTTTTTTAGTGACTCCCTAGAATGTTTGGACAATGGTCATTAAATTATGTTAACTTTGTAATTCTAGTAGTTTGCTTAAAATTTTATGATGAAGCGCTAGAGAGTAAATCCAGCTCGTTGCATCACTTGCATGCATACACCAAAGACAGCGAAAGGAAACATTTGCCTAATTTACTCCAATAAATTAAATGGATTTCACTTTTTGTCCTTTCAAACTTGTTTTAAGCTTTCGGGTATTTTGGCTCCAATGCCAATTGCTAACTACTCTTTTATTAATTATTAATAACGCATGCATTGATGCTGCCTGTGAGAGACGCCATGAAATGGTGGCGGGGATATTATTTTTATTTTTATTATTTCCTTTTTCAGTTTTGATGTTTCATTATCAATTAAGTTGCATAGAACGAATCTGGATTGTACTCGCCACAAGGCCCACAAGTGTCTTTAAATAAGTTCAAAGAGCTTCTACCTGAAAACTGGTAATAAGGGAAGTAGCCCCTTAGTCTTATAAAGGGGACAATATTAATATATTAATTGAAATTATGATTGAATTTTTTTTATTTATGTAAATTTATCTTATTTGAAAACTTAATTTATCTGAAATAAATCAAAATAAGCTAAGAAGAACACAATACACGTGTAAAGTTTGGGAGCAGGGACATTCTTGTGAATTGTAATTATGCTTGGGGGTAGGGTTCACTACCCTTCCTTCTAGAGTTGTCAAAAGCTGACCCGACCCGAAATTTTACCAGATTCCGATCATGACCCGACTTGTTTGAACCCCAGAAATTGGTGACCCGAACCCGATATGACCCGACCCGAAACCAACCCGAGACCCCCGACCCGAATTCAACCCATTCCCTGGATTCAACCCGATCTATTACTAATCCGACTCAAATTCAACCCGATCTGTCACTAATCCGACTCAATTCAACCCGATCTGTTGTTAACCCGACCCAAACCTGATGTAACCCGACCTGAATAGTAATGTAATTAACTCAATTGACCCGAATCGAGCTAACTCGATCCAAACACTCTAATTGATAAATCTACGTAATCCCCCATATTTTTAAATAATTTATAAATAAAATGTTATTTATTTATAATATTTATTTGTATTTTTTCCAGTATTTGATTTTAAAAGTTTCAAATTATTAATTTGGCTCAAAAATTATTTTAGTGCAAATTATTTTATAAACCTTCATTCTACAATTTATACCCATACAAACAAAGCCTAACCCATTTGATTTATTTAATTGGTCCATTATTTTCATGAGGACCAATTCTACCCTACAATTCTCTCCTATAAATACCCCGTGAATCCCCAAATTTTCCCCACACAATAAGGTTAGTCATATTTTCTTTCTCATTTATTTTTTTCTTATTATTTTATTTTTTCTTTTTCCTTTTTCTTTCTTTTCTTTTTTTTTTTCTTTTTCCTTTTAAGTGAGAAAAGCTTCTCACGCCCCCTCCTCTTTGTTGCTGCCCGCTGCCACCACGAGCCGCCCACATGACGCCACCGTCGCCAGTCGCCGGCGACCATCAGTCCGCCGGTGATCCACCAGCAGCCTTCCCGTGGCTGCCCTCCTTCCTCTTTCCCCTTTATTTTCCTTATTTTGCTTTAAAAAAAATTATTAATTTGTTTATGTTTTTATTTTATTGTTTAAAGTTTATTGTTTTAGTATCAAAAATGGATTTTGATGATTTAAAACTTATGATTTCAGATTTATGATTGTGTTTTAAAATTTCAGATTTTATGATTCTAAAACTTAGGGTTTTAATTTATTTAAATTAGGATTTTAGGGTTCTAATAATTAACTAAATTGGGGCTTTTGTTCCTATTGAATTCTCAATATTAATTAAGCATAAAAACATGTTTTAAAGGAAGTTTTAAAGGAAGTTTAAAGGAGTTTTTAATAAAATTATATTGCTGGAAATTTGTTTGGGTATTAATTTATGATTGTTGGTTGTTTTCTAGGAAGTGATTATTTCCTAGGAGACTTTTAAGTGATTAAAAATGGCACAAAAGATTGTTTACATGAGATACGTACATGTCTACTTCGTTGTAAGAAGTATCATGTTTAGGTACCAAAAGTAAATAACTTAGTTTCATGTTTAGAGAACACTTGGATGAAAATTGTTTGGTTAAATATTGAATTAATTCATGTGCTTATGTTTATGAGACATGTTTTGGTGAATTGATCATGTTTGTATGGAATTATGGATGCACGCATGTTGAATTATATTGGATTAATTATTTGTATGGAATGTTGATAGAAGCATATTTTTTTTATTGGATTGGTTTGTTAATCACATTTGGATTATTAAAGGATTTGGAATTGAATGGTTAAGTAGAATGAATTTATTAATTATTTTTTGAGGTTATTATTAATTATTTATTAGTCAAGCATGACTTGTTAGTATGTTGAATAAAGGTGGATTAAGCCGAAATGGCTAGGTGGGTTGACTTTGTTCAACAAATTTTGGATATCTTGGAAGATTAGTGGAATTAAAAGGTCAATTTGTGATGTGATCATCGTTGTCCTAAATAAGATTAAAAGTGAATTATATGTATGATCATCATGTATGGTTTACTTGAATGAGTCGGCTATTAATTAAACTTGTAATCACGTAAAGTGAAACATTAATGAGCAATAAAACTCTGGAAAGCGTGCACTTCTGGAGTATTGACAATTATGGGTTGGGGTACACGGTGGTAGCCTGTGGTTTTCCGAGGTTTGTTTGATCAACATGTCCTCTTTTCTTTTGGTATTTACTTTTATATTTTATAATGAAAGTTAGATGAGATCCTAGACTAACTTTGGGAGAATAGAGTCGCGCCCATTCTTACATCATGCTATATTTTTTTTATTTTAATTGGTCATTTGGGACCAAAATGATTTGGTGGGTTGGACAACCTCGTCTATTGCTGACTCCAAATTAAATTAATTAAATTAAAGATAAAGAGTCAAGAGTTTGTAATTGGTTAGTGAGTATGTTGAGTTGATTGAACTATTTTAGTGTGGAGTCTTGGTTAATGAATTCATGTTGAATGTTATTTACTTTAATTAGTTGAGCATATTAGGTTTGTTGGGTTGTAACTTATATGTACTCAACTTTGCTGATTGCGTGCTTTTGTGTGTTTTCTTTTGGTCAATGACCCTGTGATAATCCAATTATTACACTTGTATTATTGGGGAGCAGTATTGCACAAGTTAGCTTGATGATGTAAAGTTCAGGGATTTGGCATACGCATTGTCGGGATTAGTGTGATTGAGAGTACTCGTTCTTTTGTGTTGAACTTATTTATATTTTGTTATTTCATTTATGATTTGGGTTTCGAATATTGGTTTGGTTTAAAATAAGGGTCTTTATGGTTCCAGTTTGTAAGCTTTGACTTATTGGTTTTCTAAACTATGTTATTTTTAAAGACTTAAGTTTGGTTTTTCCGCTGCGATACTTTGATAAAGCCTTAACGTTTTAACACGTGGCGGTAACATGACAATGGTTTTCCTCTATTTTATTTACAGTAAGTGGTTTAAAAAGGGAGAATTATTGGAGTGTTACACTACCTTTAACATTGCTTAAATCAACTTTCCCACACCACACACATATCTTAACTCTTATACTCTTATCTAATATAGCTAGTAATCTAGTTTAACACATTAATGCTTTAAAATATTTCCCTTAATGAAGCTAGTTAATTGAGAAGGATTGTAATCTGAATCATAAATATAATAATAAAGAATGAAGTATTAAATTGGCAGTACATGAACTGTTAACAAATCGATCCGAAAAATGTACCCGAACCCAATATGACCCGATCTGAAATCAACCTAAGACCCAAATTAACCCAATATTTGAGACTCGAACTCGAACTCGTCCCGGCTTAGAAATGACCTAACCTGATTATAACACGCAAATTATTGACTTAAATCGAACCCAAGAATAACCCTAACTCGTTTTAACCCGTTAAAATCCGAGTTAAACCCGACCTATTATACACCCGACCCGAATGTGACCCGACCCAAACCCGATAAGATGTATGACCCGACTCAAGCATGACCCAACCCGACCCGCATAGGTTACGACATTAACTTGAATTGATCCGATCCAAGTTGATATGACCTACACTAACCCGACCCGTTTACTCGAATTGACAGCTCTACTTCCTACCCGTTTACCCGAATTTACCGCTCTAATTCACGGATGAAGAGTTCACTAAATAGCTTTTGGAAGTTCTTTGTATAAAAAGGGTCGTAAAAGAAAACGTAAATCCAAGATAATCTCGTCATTAAGACAATATAAATTTAAGTGTAGTTGTCAGTTCATTCATTCCAAAAAGCGATGTAAAACTGTTAGTTAAACATAAACCTCAATTGCTGGAAGTAATGCTAGTGCAATTGTTCGGTATCATTTTCATCTCACCTTGTTTATTAGCTGACGTGTATGATTTTCAATGGCTATTTCCAAATATAATACTTCCTATCCACAATTTTTTTAGCATATAATGGACTAACGATGAAAAGCTTAATTATTGCATAAAAAGTGAAAACCTTATTATACTTTTTTTATGAAAGTAAAACCTTAATATACTTTAAATAACGAGAGTAATATTGAAATTTTATACAAATGTGCATTTTAGACATAGATATGGAAATTATATCGTAATGATTTTTAAGGGTGTATTTTCTTTGTTTGTTTACTAACTAGATTATTACTATGTATTATTTTATTCACCCAATTTTTAATTATTTAAGCAAATAAGAAATTATTAAAACTTATTTTAGTTGTAAATAAAACCTATATAACACTTATTTTTATCTCTAATACTTATTTTATTTAAACCTATGTATCTGGCCAAAATAAATGAAAAATAAAGTGGAAAAATTCATAATGGAACAAGACCTTAATACTCGTATTAGCTTCCTATAAAAAAAATAGTCGTAATAGCTTGTGCGATCTAGTGGAATACTCATATGATTATACAGCCTCAAATAATTGGAGGTAGAGTTGTCAAAAATTAGTCCAACTGATTCGACTTGATCTAACTTGAAACAAACCTGATTCAGATTTCAACTCATATGGACACAATAATTTAGTATGACTCAGCTTTGAAATAAACCTGACCCAACCCGACCTCACCGAACTCGACCCCTGTACTTGAATTGACACCTAGTTAAGAGCATCGGAAAGTCAAAGTACATGGGCCTTAAAGTGGTCAAGTAAAATGTTTGATAGCCGACCCTTATGCTTAGAATGTACACTTAGACAAATTAAATTAATTAAGACTTTAGGTGTTAGCCCAGCTAATTTGCAATGTGTTATGAACTTATGATCCAATGTTGCATCTTGCTTAGCAAGTACTAGTACATATATAAATCATTTGTGGGCCGGGCTACTTGCCTGACTCTTCTCTATTGAGCATAAGCATAACGAAACCCCGACCTGGTTCATGAAGTTATGTGAGTATCATGACACTAGCTACTGTAGCTAGCGGTCTAGGACTAAAGATGGCTATAGCCGTGCCGGGACACATGTCTAGGGTCTGGATAGGCTCGGTCTATGGATGAGTTACTTCACTCGCTACTTGCTACATGTCATGTCTTACTAAAAATTTTGAAACTGTTGCCCGAACAAGGTCTAAGTTGTCGTGCTTGTGTACCTAAGACTTATTTTATTTATTTTAGCTTAATATTTTTAAATATTTATGGAGTATAAAATCATTGTTTAGAATTTAATTCTAAAATTAAAAGGTTAAATATAGGACTCATTATTTTTTTTTGATAAGAGGACCCATTATTATAAAGAAAACCTTTTGTTATGAATACAATGGAAAAAAAATACTTATAATGAAAATGAAACAATTAATTTGTGACAAAATATAAAATTACTTAAATTACAAATGTACTCTTAATAATTTAGTCTATTTCTCTCTCAAACAGTTCATTAATCAAGTGGGATAGACGATAATGATAAGTTGAAAAGAACTCGAGAGGACATAAAAGAGTCAATGACAAAACGCTTACACAATGTGACAAACCTCACTTAGCTAGTTAGCTTGCATTGTGTTGAACACGGGATAAGGTTCAAGAGATTGAAAAAGAGGGACAAAGAAATTAAAAAAAAAGGAGATAACTTGCCACACCAAAAAAAAAAAAAAAAAAAAGGAGAAGAATTTAATTTGTAAGATAGAAAGATAAGAAGTTTAATTAAGGGGAAAACAAAATCTTATGAACTAGCTAATGAAGTAGTGAGCCTTTTACATGAAAGTGGTAATAGTACTATAGTAGTTATAGTATATTCTATATTGTTTGATATGAATTTTATTAGCTTTTGTCATTAAGGATGCGTTCTGTTCACCTGATTTTTACTTATCTGAACTTATTTGATTTTATCTAAACTTATCTAAACTTATTAGCCCTCATTAGAACTTATTTTAGTTATAAATTGCACTTGGGTAGCCTTGATTAACCCTTATTACAACTTATCTAAACTTAATTTTCCTAAACTTATCTTATCAGAACTTATTAACCCTTATTTGAACTTATTTTTTCTAAAATAAGTGAAAATAAGGTGAACAGAACCGGGCCTAAAGTTTTATTAAATATGACATATGTTGCATTTAACATGATAGTGATCCATTGATCCATAAGGAGTACAATACGCAGTAATAAAATTTTATATTACTTAATTATTCTTCGATAGTTCGATCCTTTTTATTTTTTCCTATTTGGTTTATGAAAAAAAGCGGAAAAAGAAGAATCATATGGAGCTTGTAATGCGTTGCGTTTTACATAACTATATATGTAACCATTTAGGACTAACACGACATTCACCACTTGAAATTGACATTATTCATGAAACATTGGAATCATTTATGCTCCTCTTCATTAAAATAATTGAAAAAAAGAGTGAGAGAAATCAATCCATAATGTTGGTTTGATCTGCTTTAATTACTTGTTCATCAAGGGTTGAATGTACATAAAATTGTCTAAAATAAAAAACTTATCTTGTCCGAATAGTTTGAAAATGAAACTCAATTTATCATAATTAATCTTAAATTACTATATCTAAATTAAAATAAGTGTAAATAAAGGTAAGAGTACGAGAAATTATTGTAGAGAGTTCATCAACCATCTAGGATAGGCAATTGGAGCATGAAAATAACTTGAGAGGACATTTCAAATTGAATGACAAAAGGCATACACAATGTGACAAAAAACTCACTTACATTATGTATAATATGGGATAAGGATCAAGGAGGAGAGAACGAGAGACAAAGAAAGAAAACTTTAAGGATAGAAATTAATTTAATTTCATTTAATAATAATCTTTTTCATAAACCAACATACAAAAATTATAATTAAAAAAAAAAAAAAAAGAAGAAAATGATGTAAAGTTGCATACTGTTAAAATGTTACAAAAACTTGTGATAAACAAAACAAGAAAAAAAAAACACTAGCCAATCCAAATAAAAGAGAAACTACTAGTAAAAATATAAGTGGTGAAGAAGAAAGCTAAAATTCCAGCCTCAAAGGGACCAAAGTCTAGTAGTGTAGTGATGAGCAAATCACGTGACGCCACGTGGCAATAGAGTAATCTTGTTTTTGTGGCAGTTATAGATTAGAAAGCCAATCTTCAACACACAAAAATTTATGGTGCAAACTTCTGGACTCCCTACTATAAGTTCTACCTTCCACACACTAGCTAATCCTCAGGAATTCTCAAGAGCACCCAAAATATTAAAATTTCTAAAAAATAATTTTTGAAGCTCTCTTTAGGATCTCAGCCGTTGGATTGAAATGGCTACTGCTGTCTCAACCGTCGGAGCTGCCACCAAGGCACCTGTAAGTCATCTTACTTGTTTAATCTCTTAACAATTGATCAAATTCCATTTTTGTATGATGTTCACTTTTGCAACTAGTGTAGAAAATTTGAGTAACATGTGTAATTAGGTTGTAGTTTATAGAAATATGGGAATAAATGATCATCTCTGTTGGTTTGTTACTTCAATTCTGTAAAAAAAAGTTGTACCATATAGGCATACATGTAAATAATTTATAACATAATTATATGTGTTTGGCATGGATTCTTGTAACAAGTCAAAAGGAGTAAACAAGTTTATAAATGAACATGTGTGTGAGAACTTGTTGCAAGTTGAGTCGAGTAATAAATAAGATCTTAAGTGAATATAGACATACATGTAAATAATTTATAACATAATTATATGTGTTTGGCTTGGATTCTTGTAACAAGTCAAATGGAGTAAACAAGTTTATAAATGAACATGTGTGTGAGAACTTGTTGCAAGTTGAGTCGAGTAATAAATAAGATCTTAAGTGAATATAGACATACATGTAAATAATTTATAACATAATTATATGTGTTTGGCTTGGATTCTTGTAACAAGTCAAATGGAGTAAACAAGTTTATAAATGAACATGTGTGTGAGAACTTGTTGCAAGTTGAGTCGAGTAATAAATAAGATCTTAAGTGAATATAGACATACATGTAAATAATTTATAACATAATTATATGTGTTTGGCTTGGATTCTTGTAACAAGTCAAATGGAGTAAACAAGTTTATAAGTGAACATGTGTATGAGAACTTGTTGCAAGTTGAATCGAGTAATAAATAAGATTTTAAGTGAATATGTATTTTTTTGAGAAAGGGAATATGTGTTTGGATATACGCGTAAAAAGTTGATTCGAGTTAACAACTTTGTTAGCTAAGTGAATGTGTGTCTGGATACTTGTAATAAGCTGATTGTGAACAAGGTTTATAAGTGAATATATGTTTGGGTTCTTGTAATAAGTTGATTTGAGTGAACAAGTTTACAAGCGAACGTGTTTGGGTACTCATCATAATAAGTTGATTTGTGTGGACAAGTTCATAAGTAAATGTGTACGAGTAGATCGATGTAACAAGTGGTTAGGACTTAGGAGTAATAATGATGGATGTGTGTGATATGTATGCAGTTGAACTTGAATGGCTCGAGCGCTGGGGCATCAGTCCCAACCTCAGCTTTCTTAGGGAGCAGCTTAAAGAAGCATACAAGTGTGAGATTCCCAAGCAGCTCTAGGGCGAGCTCAATGACCGTCAAGGCGGCTGACTACGAGGAGAGCAAGCAGTCCAACACGGACAGATGGGCTCATTTGGCTACAGACATCTCTGATGATCAACTCGACATCCGTAGGGGTAAGGGTATGGTTGACTCCCTCTTCCAAGCTCCGATGGACTCCGGCACCCACGTTCCAGTTCAGAGTTCACTCGAATACGAGAGTCAAGGTCTTAGGAAGTAAGTATTAATAATCACTTTGTTTTATACAAAGTATATTTTATATGGTTCTAGCTAGTAATAAATTTTATGAATTCAGGTACAACATCGACAACATGTTGGGTAACTTCTACATTGCCCCTTCTTTCATGGACAAGATTGTTGTTCACATCACCAAGAACTACTTGAACTTGCCTAACATCAAGGTACTTTTATTTCATGGGGTTACCAATTTGTTTTTTTTACTATTACAAACGGTATCTACACTATTTAATAACGGAGTATGTACAAAACTAACTGATAAACAAGTTTATTACACTTGTAATACTCCATATTAGGTTAAATTGGTGCTCAATATATTGATTAGCTTCTATAAACAAATTTGTTTCAATTGATTTTAGTTTTAGGCAAGATAAAGTTGAAATTAAAACAACTTAGCAGATTGTAATCCTTATAAGTCACACCATATTAGATTATTATAAATTTTACTATATATTGAGTAGCTAACTACTACTATCAAAGTTGAAATAATTCTTGTGTGAGACGAGTGTACAGTAAGACATAATTCGACAAATTTAGTCCAATGACAGTTTGAAAATAAAAATATTGCTCCAACAAGTTGGGAGTTTAAGCTAATTTGTGTAAACTTGATGAATGAAAATAGGTTCCCCTGATCTTGGGTATTTGGGGAGGCAAAGGTCAAGGTAAATCCTTCCAATGTGAGCTTGTGTTCGCCAAGATGGGAATCAAGTGAGTAAAACTCTTCCTAATCTATCGATTAAATTAAAATTAGTGACAATAATATATATAATTTAACCAATGCATTTATGGTAATAGCCCCATCATGATGAGTGCGGGAGAATTGGAAAGTGGAAACGCAGGAGAGCCAGCAAAGTTGATCAGGCAAAGGTACCGTGAGGCAGCAGACATAATTGCCAAGGGAAAGATGTGTGCTCTGTTCATCAACGATCTCGACGCGGGTGCTGGACGTATGGGAGGCACCACACAATACACCGTGAACAACCAGATGGTTAACGCCACCCTCATGAACATTGCTGACAACCCCACCAATGTCCAACTCCCTGGTATGTACAACAAGCAAGAGAACGCCCGTGTTCCCATTATCGTCACTGGTAACGACTTCTCCACCTTGTACGCTCCCCTTATCCGTGATGGTCGTATGGAGAAGTTCTACTGGGCTCCCACCCGTGAGGACCGTATCGGTGTTGCCACCGGTATCTTCAGGACCGACAATGTTCCTGAGGACCACGTTGTCAAGCTCGTCGACACCTTCCCTGGCCAATCTATTGGTACGTCACATTATTATACATTCTTGCATTGTACTAATAACTAACACGATCGATAATCTACATGTTTTTATTTATTTTATACTAATGTTATTGATTGATTGGTTTGTAGATTTCTTCGGTGCCTTGAGGGCTCGTGTATACGATGATGAAGTAAGGAAGTGGGTTTCTGAAGTAGGAATTGACGCCGTAGGAAAGAAGCTCGTAAACTCAAGGGACGGACCACCAGTGTTCGAACAACCAAAAATGACCTTGGAAAAGTTGCTTGAATACGGAAACATGCTTGTGCAAGAGCAAGAGAATGTCAAGAGAGTCCAACTTGCTGACAAGTACTTGAGCGAGGCTGCTCTTGGAGATGCTAACAAAGATGCTATTGCATCCGGAGCTTTCTTCGGTTAAGTGTCCCTAACTCGGAGGTTCGAGCCTTTGTAGTTCGAGAGAAAACATGTAGAATGATTGTTTGTTGCATAAAACTTTGCTAAGAAAAATGTCCTGTTTTGTGCAGGCCAAGCAGCTCAGCAAGGAGATTTGCCGGTTCCTGAAGGTTGTACTGACCCGAATGCGAAGAACTTTGATCCAACTGCAAGGAGTGACGATGGAAGCTGCATCTACACTTTCTAGGCCTTAATTTTTCATTTAATTTGTTGCAATTATATGAGAAAAGGGGAACAATTTTTAGTTTGGATCTCTTAATTAGAGGGATTTTATTATTATTCCACTCTGTATACTTCCCTATGTTTTTTTCTCTTTTTGTCTGTTGGTGAATTGTTGTCCTGTAATTTTGTGTAAGAATTCACCATCATCTTGTTTTGTGGAATTGATAATTTGGGTTTATTTTGATTGTACCCTTTTCTCATCATCATGACTATCTTGGCTATATATGTTTCCTAATCTTGGCAAAGTTCATATGATCATCATTATCAAGCAAATTCTTAATGATCGCCGATGTGTTATGTATTGGTCCTGTGTGGAAGCAACACATTACTACGCGGGTGAACACATGTATGAGTATGATCACATGAATTCTCTGAGTGTGAACCAAGTTCTAATTTCGGCATTATAATTCCTAGTCCTAGCCCTAGCCGTTATGGAAGTCTCCGTACGTTTTGCTAAATAATATCTGTAGGAGATTTGATTAATTATATTATCGGATCAGGTTTATAGAATATTCAAAGTGATTAGGAATTGCAAAGTACAGAATATCATTGTTCAATAACTGCATGGTTGGCTACCATTGTGAATTTGTGATTGTGACCAATGGAGCAATAGTCATCCTTTATTCATGGAACCAAAAGTTTTTAATTCAGTGGCCCAAAAAATTATGATGTAATACATATGGGCCTTATACATTTGCATTTACGAAATTTAGTGGACATGTTAGGCCTTATTTAGGAGGAGCCTCTCATATCTCAATGCATGTTTCTTACCAGTACTCAATATATGTTCGAATGTATCCGGCTTTATGTACATCCAAAACTATATTCTACTCATTTGATCATATGAGCAAAAACATAAATATAGTTGTATAGCTATTTACCATATCACAAATTATTGGGTGAGGTTTATCGTTGGTGAGACGGCCCTCACCTTCACATATTCCTTCACCCAAACAATCTCTTACCCCCAAACACTCCCGCCGTAGTCCCCTATCTCCACTCCAATCTCCAATCCAATGTATAACTTCCCTTATCATATAAGGTAAAATAATAGACTAGAACAATGTATAATTCCAAATGCATAATAAACAAATCAACTTCAATTATTTTTAAGTACACTCAAGTGATAATAAATAGTTTCATCGCTACTCATCCTTTTAAGTTAATACATACATATAAGGTGTTTCAAGCTAACAAATTTTCTTTTTTTGGATTTCCATAATGCCTACATTTTTTTTTTCTTTATTAATATATTAGAGCCTTTATCTAATCATAACAAAAGTCAAATATGTATCTCTATATTATTTAATCACATAAATCTAACTATAAGTCAATATCGTTGAAATGATATAGAGTGGATAGCAATTAGCAATGTAGCATACATTCCAACAAATCATCATAAAATAAAAACCACTATCATCAAAAAGCGTAATGGAGTACGTTTGAAGAAGCAAGGCAACTATTATTGACCATAATCAATTGTAACATCTCTGAAATACATGAATCTCATAATTTCAATAGTCAACTACAATCATTAATAATGTCTCCTTAATTTTGGAGTAGTTGGTCAAAAAATTGTACAAACTAATCTAGCTATCTAGGAAAGCTATATAATTATTGATTTGAAGATTAAATTTGCTTGATAATACGGAGATTCTTATTATATGATGCTTAATCTAAGATCAATTTAGGATGAAGCATATATTATTAATCATATACAGCTGCAAGTAACCCTACTAATATATTCTGTCCCATATTTAGTATGACATTGCTCTACTTTTTTGACTTCAATAAGTAGAATAATATGATTTAATTTGAAATTGATGTTATTCTGTACTACTAATTTGACTAGTGACTAGAAATAAGAAATGACATTAGTAATTAAAAAAACAAATGTTACCGGTTACCGCCCTAGCTTTAATTAGATGCTAAGATGGGGGGAGATAAAATCTTGAAAATCTGAGTAGTCTAAGTTTGTTCTATTCGCACTTATTTAATTATGTGAGGAGTTGTTATTCCCTTTTCGTCGTACTTACATCATTATATGTTATCAGATCAGCTTATGCATGGATCGATAATTTGACATTTGATACTTGAAAGATAGGTGTTGCCGTAAGCCTGTAATGGCGCTAGTTTACTTATTGACTATGACAACATCCATATCATTCAACAAAGTTCTTTGGATCATCGGATTGTTTAAATTAGTTTGAAAATGAGACAATGAAATACGAGTAGTATTAGTTCACTCATGCATTACTAAGCTCATGACCATCTTCAAATCAACAAAAACGAGAAACACTTAACTCATTGTTTAAAATACTACAGAATGGTCAAATATTAGCGGCTAAATGCCGATTGTTAGACAAACGCCAATTTATGTTGACATTTGTTTCTCTTGTTTTTTTGACTACTTATATTCTTTTTTTTTTCTTTTTTTTTTAATAATTCTTTTAAGGAAAGTAATGTATAAGCCCTAGGCATAAGGAATTAAGGACTACTTACTTATAAGGCTTAAGGCTATAAGGAACAAAAATAAAGTGATGATAATTATAAATGAAAAAACATTAATGATACCAATCAATGTGTGAATGTGTGATATCATCGTGAATTCTTAGATTAGTACGGAGAAGTGGAGAACCAATTTAGAAAATGTGACATACTTTGTATATCATTACACATTTACACCTCTTTTAATGATACTAGCCACAAACCTAATGTTATTACAAAAGTAGTATAAATGTAAGTAGTGTAATTTCTATAATATATTACACAAATACTCCATAATCTGTATTATATATTGTCCAATTATTATATTCGTAGATCAAATTTATGACAATGGTCATAGTTTTATTATTCTTATAGAATACTGTAGATGACCTAGATTTTAGATCATTATTAAAAATTAGTTTTTCTTAATCTTAATAAAAATGAAAAGTTCGATAAACAAATGAGAGTGCATGGTTGGTCGGTATAATAATGATGATTATAGGTGCCGTATTTTAAGTTTAGTACGGGATGGCATCATTTGAAGTTGGAATGATGAGTTGTCAAATGCACGCATGTTGATGCAAACATAATCATCATGGAAATGAAACTAATTTGATTTTGACCACCATGTCAATTGAATCTTAAGCCTAATTTTAAAATAATTACTCGTAATACACAATATACGGAGTATAACAGTTTCTGTAATAGGATATATGTTTTAGCATATGTTCTCCAGCGAAATTATACAATAATAATCAACTTGGCCTTTAGTCATTAGATGAAAGGTGCGTGGTATCTTTCTAGTGACCACTTGAAATTTTTAATGTAAAATGGCCATTAGGATATTTTTTTACAAATTTGATAAATTCCTTAATTACATTATTGGTGAATTTTTTTTGTGTGGCTGGCCATATCGTGTGTCCAGAATTACTTATTCAGGGGTTAGGCAGTCGGTTAGCGCGTTTTCGCCGGGGTTACTTATTCAAGGGTTACTCAGTCGGTTAAGAGTTACTTATTTTGGGGTTATTCAGTCGGTTAGCGCGTTTTATGTGTGAGAGTAACTCCTGACCGATCGAGTAACCCCTGAATAAGTAACCCCCGGCCTGACCGACCGAGTAACCCCTGAATTCTACTGAGTAACCCCTGAATAAGTAACCCCGGCCACACGTTATGACTAGCCACATATAAAAATTTGTGATTTTTAATTACTTAGAGAGTAGGATGTATTTTGAAACTTAATATTGAGTTCCCTCGGCTCAAGTGTTTGTCTATGTGATCCTTGAGTAGTAACTCAGTAAGGATTAATTAGATAGTTATTAACATACTTCGTATGTAACCATAATATGTGCAAATAAAGAGTTTATGTCAACTATTTCATGATTTAGAGGACAATATATGAATCACTGCAAGACAAATTGAGTCCAAAGTCTAGTCGAATCTTATTAATTTCCACGAACGCAGCTTAGTAATGTAAAACAATGGTACTCGATGGTGGCCTGGTATAAGATTAATTTCTTTCCTCTTCAAAATCAAGTCCTGCTAAACATACATTACTACATAAAAAAAAGTTCTTGGTTACAACATCTCATTAACATTGCAATTCTGTTAATTTTCTATACAGGGTTTTCCTCTGTTTTACACTTAAAATAAGTATGAGTCGTACAATTGTGATATACGAAGTAAATATTACTTGAACATTTATGGTAGATTATGATTATTTATGTATTTTAATAGACATACTTTTGATGACAAGCTCAAACAATTAATAAGGAATGATTAGGGAGAATTGATCAAACATTTAAATCGACAAAAAATTGATTACAGAATTACACTAAATTGAAGATGCGTGCACACACATTTGTGGGCTGCAGATCGAAGTGGAATTATCAAGTGATATTTAATGCATACTTACCTAAAACCGTTATTTGCACACCTAATTTTCAACATTATAGTGGCCAACCACTCTAGTCTGTACTATACTTTGTGCATCTGTTTAAGGTTACTGACATTATCAGCATGCTGATTGCTGAGTGTTATTGCTGATATAGCCTTCTTAAAAGATTGCTGAGTGTTAGAGGCATCAATTAAACTTAATAGATATTCCTCAGTCTCGAGTATTTGCTTCATTTTTTTTTTTTTTTTTTTTTTTGCCCCGGCCTTTATATTTGTCTCATCCTATTTTTATTTATAAGAAACTACAGTACTGTCAATTTTTACTATCATAATCACTTCATTATGTCTTACCACTTTTCTTTCACGTCAATTTGTTAGAATATATTCATAATATATTTTGATTTTGTATATATCACTAAGTTTGTTAAGTGTATATTTAGAGCATATCCTTTCCTAGTTTGTTAGCTTAATTATAGCCTAGGATTGCTATTGTATTTTGTATATAACAGTAACTCAGCTAATGAGGATGGCAAGCAATTACACTCCATTATCTTTCACAATTCCTTTCTACAAAAAAGTTAATAAGCTAACTTACAAAAAAGTTAATAAGCTAACCCTTTTTTTTTTTAAAAAAAACAAGTTAATAAGCTAACTTTACTCCGGTGGAGCAAACAAAAAGGGGCGAAGGCAATTATTTGGTTTTTATATTAAACTACCAAGGATGCTTTAATGTACTGTTTTAAAAGTTTTGATGAAGTCCAAAAGTGGAAAGTTGTTAGTTGGAGCTAATGAAAAGAAAGAGTATAGATTTAGAGTTACCAATTCATAGTTTCAAACAAAGAAGAGCCAAAAACAAATTGCTAAAAAATTTAGAATGTGATTTTTTTATTTTTTTTCTTACTTGTATTTTTGCTTGGTTGGGACACTTGGTGAAAAAAAAGGTCCTAACTAATAACCTCATGCATAAAATAGTGATATGGGTAGTTAAATTATAGCAAAGATCATGGATATCACCCAACAACCATATATATCAAACCAATTTTTTTCATTTGTCAATACTTAATAGCCAGGTTGGTTGTAATCTTGATTAAATTATTGTCGTTTTTTCTTTTACTTCTTCTACAAGTGATAGGGATAGGGTTATAACTTTAATTATTATACTTGTATCTTTCTTCAATTCTTTATCTAATCGAAACAGAGTGCTAATTTACATAATTTTTCTTTTTTGGGTGATGGCCGTGATTGGCAATGAGTTAAACATGTCAAAGAGGTTGGTTTGGTCATAAATTTAAGTCTAGTAAAGTTATTCTAGATGATTATAGGGTTAATTAATTGAGAAGTTTTTGCGTGAGACCGGACTCACTGAGAGTCAAATATTTTTGACAATAATATTCTAATATCTAAAAATCTATTAACAAATACTAAAACAAAACATTGATGGCATCATCGACTCTTAAACTATCCTGCGTGTCACTTTCACATTAAAAATTTTCCCTCCAATTCTATGTGTGATGTCATCAATTATTAATGATTTTTTTTTTAATTTTTAATCTACACTTTTGACTTCAATGTATAAGTGTCTATATAAAATTCAATTAACCAAGTTTTTCTACTAAATTATACTTTCACATACCTTTTTTTTTTTTTTTTTTTTTTTTTTTTTTTTTACTTTACTT
This sequence comes from Chenopodium quinoa, assembly GCF_001683475.1. NCBI lineage: Eukaryota > Viridiplantae > Streptophyta > Magnoliopsida > Caryophyllales > Amaranthaceae > Chenopodium > Chenopodium quinoa. The sequence goes on from NW_018742669.1 coordinate 238,675, forward strand.
AAATGTAAATTATTTTTATATCTAATTCTAATCTTCATATACAACGTAATGCAACAAATTATAAATTACAACTTACAAGAAAGATAATTCTAACTGTGCATCGCACGGGGATAACCTAGTAATATTCTAATATCTGACGTAATATATTAATAATCTAATGTTAGATATTAGATTATTAATGTCAAATTAAATTATTAATGTCAGATATTAGAATATTACTGTCAGATTTATTGTCAGATATTAGAATATTACTGTCAGATTTATTGTCAGATATTAGATTATTATTGTCAGATATATGGGACTCATCGTGAGTCCGACTCACCCAATTTTTTTCGTAATTAATTTTATTTCTATTTACTTTATAACTTTTTTATGGTACACACACAAGTATTCTTTTTTCGGATAATACTTGGCAATTTTTTGTGAATATTTCACCCTTGAAAAGAATGTTTTCGTATAATACAAGGGGGAATCTTCTTTAACTCTGGACTTACATCTTTTATAATCAGTATATTTTATTAAGATTTTTAATTTATAAGCAAATGGTTCAAATTTTGAAGCAGTAAAACCCCTTTCTTGTTGTTTCATCACATCCACGAATCCGATGATTACTTTCCCCCCCAAGTTAGGTGGAACCCTCCTCTTACTACTAATATACAAAAACAAATGAATCATTGTGGCCAAAATAAGAAAAAGCAAACTTTTCAAGTAAAAAGAAAAGACATGTATCCATCTACAAAATTTTGATATACATAAAAGAGTTGTAAACAAATAATGACATTGAATACACGACTAAGAGAATAATAGAAATCACTTACAAATAGCACAAAACATCAAAAATTCGTGTCTAGAAATAGATAGAGTAAATACTTGTTAGATCTTTGATTAGTGATAGTGACAACCCTCAATAATGTGTATTCAAACCTAAATAAAGTTGTGATCTTTCCTTACAAAAGCAATGAGCCAACTCAAATTGGAATGTTCATCTTCCCTATCCCAAACTACTCTATTATTACTTCTCAAAAATGGACAAATGGAGTTTAGTATATTTGCCATATGAAACCACTGCATATGTTTTCCTCTAAATAATTCTCTATACTCTTTCCAAAATATATTTTTCACTCTCTCTATTTTCTCTCTCCTCCTCATCTCTAGTTCTCTACCACCCTTTCACTCAAAATCCAACCACCAAAATCTACATCACCAATTGGCCAACAAAACACCCACTTAAACTATGCTTAAATTACCATGATTTCACCCTCAAAAACCTCTGTTTTAATGGCCTTACCCTTCAATTTTTTCTGGGTTTTCTTCATCTTCTTCCTAATTTACACCCCAAATCTCTGTAAAACCCAGGAGCTTTACTTCAATGGATTCAACCATGCTGGTAACAACATAACTCTAAATGGAGCTGCCAAGATTCTTAACAATGGCATCCTCCAGTTAACCAATGATACATCTAGACTTCTGGGTCATGCTTTTTACCCACCTCCAATTAGGGTTAAATCTTCAAAAGATGGTAAAAAAGCTGTATCATTTTCAACAATCTTTGCTTTTGCATTAGTGCCCCAATTTCAAACACTTGGTGGGCATGGATTTGCCTTCACTTTAGCTCCTAGTAAAGACCTTCCTGGTGCTTTACCCAGTCAATATCTGGGACTTCTAAACTCATCTGATAATGGGAACCTTACAAATCATATTTTTGCAGTTGAATTTGATGAAGTTCAAGATTTTGAGTTCAAGGATATCAATGATAATCATGTTGGTATTAATATTAATAGTATGATTTCTAATGCTTCTGCTTCTGCAGCTTATTATGTTGATGGGAATTCAACTGCCCAGAATATTACTATGAAGAGTGGTGAAACAATCTTGTGTTGGATTGATTATGATTCTGGAAATCATCAATTAAATGTTAGTCTTTCTCTTTCCTCTGAAAAACCCAAAAGAAGTTTATTATCTTATGATGTAGACCTTTCTTCTTACTTAGATGAATTTATGTATGTTGGGTTTTCTGGGTCTACTGGTTTGCTTGCAAGTTCACATTATATATTGGGATGGAGTTTTAAGGTGAATGGTCAAGCTACCCCTCTTGATCTGTCTTCACTTCCTAAGTTACCAAGGGTAAAAAAGACTAATTTTGGGTTGATTTTAGGGGTTTCAATAGGATCTGTGGTTGCATTTTTTGTTTTGATTGGATTAGCTGCTTATATGGTATGGTTGTATAAGAATAGAGATGTGATTGAGTCATGGGAGCTTGATGTTGGTCCTCATAGATTTCCATATCAAGAGCTTAGGAAAGCTACAAGGGGTTTTAAGGATAAGATGCTTCTTGGGTTTGGTGGGTTTGGGAGGGTTTACAAAGGTGTTCTCCCGAATTCGAATACCGAAGTTGCGGTTAAGAGGATTTCCCATGACTCAAGGCAAGGATTGCCGGAGTTTGTTGCTGAGATTGCTAGTATAGGTAGATTACGCCACCGGAATCTGGTGCAGTTGCTTGGATGGTGCCGGCGTAAAGGGGACTTGATTCTGGTATATGATTATATGCCAAATGGTAGTTTGGATAAGTACTTGTTTGCTGACCATATAATGGTATTAAGCTGGGTTCAGAGATTTAACATCATTAAAGGGGTTGCCTCTGGATTGTGCTATTTACATGAAGGGTGGGAGCAAACTGTGATACATAGAGATATCAAGGCAGGGAATGTGTTACTTGATGCTGACTTTAATGGTAGGTTAGGTGATTTCGGGTTAGCTAAGCTATATGAGCATGGGACTGATCCGAGCACTACCCGGGTTGTGGGAACTCTTGGGTATTTGGCACCTGAGCTTACACGAACTGGGAGGCCAACAACAAGCTCTGATGTGTTTGCTTTTGGTGCTTTGCTGTTGGAGATTGCTTGTGGGAGGAGGCCTATTGAGCCCAAGGCATTACCCGAGGAATTGTTCTTGGTTGATTGGGTGTGGGATAGATGGAGAGAGGGTGCTATTCTTGATGTAATGGACCCTAAGTTGGTAGGCGATTATAATGAGGTGGAGGCAGCAATAGTTTTGAAGTTGGGCTTAATGTGCTCTGCTGAGTCACCTGATTCTCGACCTTCAATGAGGCAGTTGGTGAGGTATTTGGATGGGGAGGCTGCATTGCCAGAAGAAATAATTCTACCTGGTGGATATAGTGGGAAGAGGCGCAGCCATAGCAGCCGAAGAAATGGTACTGGAGAATTTGAGGATTATGTACATACATATCCTCCTGCTTCATATATGGATCTTGAAGGTGGTTCAGTTTCTTTGTAATCTTTGTCTGGTGGAGATGAAGCTCATGAAGGTAGATAGCCTGGGAAATGTGAGTTGTCTAACATGATTTATCATTAAGTGTTTTGGATTCATAATTGAGTTTTTGTTTAGGATTTTTGCGCTTGTGATTGAAGTGTAGAGTTACTGATTTTTGGCTGCATAATTAGGTATTAATATTTCAAATCTTCCTGTTGTATATATACATATATAATTTTGTATATCTCTCAGCACTTGAACATGTAATCGAATCTCTGAAAACCTATGAAAGCTTTGGGGAATAGACACCATTCATGTTCCTTCTATCCTTTTTTTAAATTTTTTTTTTTTTAGTTCAAGCTAGACTGATAGAACATAGAAGTAAGATTTTGTTCCAATATACTCAGATGGAAGATTATCATCATTAAATTTGCCAATTCTGCATTCTATTCAGTAGTAGCAACAAAAGATACAGTATATTCTGTTACTGATCTAAATATTCACATTCCCAGAACTTGTGTCTCGTCTGTACACTCTAGCATTCTGCCTTAACTCATCTCAAAGCCTAAATAAAAGTTACAAGCAGCCCTTGTGAGCCGGAAACATGCTTAATCAACACAATGATTTATAAAAGTGCTTCCGTTTGTGAGAAGGCGACAATTCAATGTTTTTCCAACAGAGGGGACTATTCTCTGACTGCCAAAATCATCCCTTCTGATCAACCTCTATGCTCAACCAATTTGATGGCATACACTACTGCTTCATTCTCTAAATCGATGCTAGTTCTTGCTGAAAATCTTCTCGTGTACACATTTTTCGATCACATAGAAAAAAAGATACAAACATAACTCACGATCAGAAGTCAGATTCTGAAATCAGGAGAAATGATTCTCCAACTGAAGCTTATTACAAGTATGAATCTGACTTGCCGCTTACTGGCCTTCTATATTATCTGCAAGAGCATCTTCCTCATCTTTAGCTCCACCAAAAATCTCATAATCGTCAAAACCTGCAAATCAAAAGGAAAAATAAGTCAGAAAGCAGATAAATTAGAGCTCATCATGTACTGAGCAGCTGCCAAAAGAGTCCAGCTTATATCAGGACAGATCAGGACTAATGCCAAAATAGCCTAAATTGCATTTTGTGTGACAGAAATATCTGCCCAGAATCAGGCCAGGCCAGTTTGATCAACTCTAAGACAAACACATTACCACCGCTCAATTCTTCAACTTCGTCAGCTGAAGATTTCAAACGCATTTTGCTAGGTGAGGTCGGCTCAATTGACATCCAGTCTGAAATTCTATGGTCATCAAAGCATAAATCTTTTCGGGCTATCCAGTCAGCAACGCTAGCATGATTGTCCACTGATAGCGGGTCCATATTGTCTTGTTCTTTGCTCTTTTGAGCCCTGTGAAACAAACTAGTTAAATTGAAGTTCTATACTTATATTACCCTCAAAATTTATCATCAGACCAGTATACTTACATTTGTCTCAGCCGTAAGTTATACTGAGTGAAGACCTGATCGTTGAGTCGTTGATGTTCTAGACGATTAACAGTGCTGTGCATTTGCTCAAGTGGAATGAGATCTTTCTTACAATGTGTTAAACTGCAGCATTGACTTAGAATACGGACAGCTAGACGTGATAAGTTCGGGCAGGCAACTCCATATGTGGACCACCATTCAGCTGTAAATATTACAGATAAAAATGTTAATGAAGGGCTAATTTTCAATAAAACAGGAAGCTAATTCAAGCGCTTCAAACACACATCGATAGATAACCTCAATTTAATACAGTTCCCGGTAAAGAATGAAATGTCAGCAACCTGAAGGCCTGAACAACTTCAACCTCAACTGACAGGCATAGCAGGCATAGAGGAAAGGAGCGGTAAATTTTCCAAGTTACCAATCTTTTCCTCATATTATAATTTAAATTTTTTGCATCATATATTCCAAGTACATAGCAAAATGAATACTACGAACAGGGATTTCAATGTACCAGGGTATCATTTGAAGAATAATTTGACACCTAATACGAGTTTAAGGATTTTTGCCTGGCAGACAAACAATCATAAATAAAGCAAGGTAGAGCTGCCTCAACCATTTTCATCAATAACTTTCTTTCCTAACAATATCAGGGGTTTAAAAAAATGCAACAGAATAAATGAATCCAATAAAAATGTATAAAACAAATAATTTCAACATCCAAATCTATATACTTACAGGGTAGCAGGCTCTCTCTAGCTCTGATTGCCATCTTCCGTCCAAAATCCCCAGCAGCCATTTTGTAAGAGTTGAGCTCTTTGATGATTTTATCTTGGGTTTTGGTGTCAGGAACTAATCTCTCGATGCAATCAAACATTCCAGAGACAATTGTACCAGGCAAATCTCCGTCAATGCTGTAAAAGAACTTTGGATTGAGATAGAAGCCTGCAGCATAAAGTGGTAATTGCTGATGCCGATCCCACCTCAGATCGATGACATTCCAATAAGTCAAATACTCATCCCTCTTTCTAAACTCTCTTTTCAAGGCTTCTTTGGCTCGGTATAGTCCTGCATACACATATCCCATAGCAGGTTTCTTTTCACTTCTAACAATGCTCAATACTTGCAAAATTGGATCAGTTAGGAGGACAACAAGGTTGCAGGATGACCAGAAAGAGTGGTCACTTATGAGATCCAATATAGCCAATGCACCTTCCTTTTTAGAATAAAATGAATCTACCCATTCCTGTGATGTAACTAAAGCTTGCAAATTGTGTTTCAGGTCGACCATTTGCTTCAGTGTTCTGAAATTGGTGATAGAAGGACTAATATCAGGCACCACTAAATCCACGCCGAAAGTATACCTCCTCATCATATTCAAGACAACACTGTGATTATAGATAAACCTCATTATTGACTTACATTGCTCTAGTACAGTATTTATCCATTCAAATTTCCCAAAGTCCTCGAGCATTAATATTATCGAATTAACTGCACAGGGAGCCCAATATATGGTAGGATAAGTTTCAGAAAGCCTTTTCCCGATAGCAGCATAGCATTCATCATTGGGTGTAATCACTTGCATTACATTTTTTGGTTCAACTTCTTCTACCACTTCTCTGATCAAATCATACATTGCTTCAGCTGAATCCATTAGGTTTGTCACATCTGCTGATTTTAAGAACATTGTGCCTTCTGGACAATACACCAGAAAATTGACAACTGTCATTTCCTTTTCCTTCCCTATAATGCATTCCTCCACCAAAACAGAGCAACCAGTGCGCCCCCATGCTCTCGCACAATAGTCCATATCTGCCTTCACATCATTAACTGCACTCTTCAGAATCCAACCTCGAAGTTCTTGATGTGAGGGTCCCACAACTCCTGTGCCCTCCGAAGCAATAGCATCAAGCATAGGCTGAAAATAGACTGAATTTACAGCATCCAGAGGAACCCCTATATCATATAAGAAACGCCCTATAGCCAAGTGAACTTGAGAGTTAAGCTTCTTCAATGATCCCTGCATCTCATTCACAACATGGTTATCACTAACAGGAACCGGAGTACCATTACTAACCACGGAAATCAAAGCACTCTTTGGTGGCCTCCCCCGTTTTCTCTTCCCAGGCCCCCTAACACTCATCCCTTCCTCTGTAGGAGCCAACATCGACGAGCTAGACTCAAGAGCAATAGGATTCGCAATAAAATGAATCTCACTACTAGCACCGCAGTCATTAGCAAAACCATCAACATCATCATTATTAGAAGGCATATCAATACTAGCCTTAGTACAAACATCAGAAATCTTTTTCTGCTTGTTTTTCTTCACCACCGCACCTGCTAGGCTTTGATGCATCGCTTCCCTAACATCGGATGGAACCCGATGGCAAGTGGATGCATTACCCTTATGACAAGCTAAGTGTTCTTTAATCCGATGAATTCCACCACCCTTAAATACTTTAGCACAGTATATACATTTCAAATGAACCCTATCCCCATCCTTATACATTTGACAATGCTTCCAAGCTGGGTCATGTTTTTGTGAACTGATTGGCACTGGCTCAAACCCAGAACTCATTTCTTGCAAATTATAGCCTTAGCCAATAAATTGCATCAACTGGGTATACATCAAAATGCATATATACATTAATACATAATAGAATTAAATTCCAATTGGAAGAACAAAAGGTTATAGACAAATCATATAAGTGATGGATTAATTAATAAGGAGCACTAAGTATTAAGATTCATGAAATGATGAAATTCAATACAGGCAGAAAATGAATATACAATAGGATGGGAAACAAAAAGTAATCAGTGTCCATGAAATTGCAACATAAGCTGACTCATTTTACCAAAATCCGATATTAATTCATTAATCGAAAATCATACGACACCTAAAACAGAAATCTACACAAGCTACCCATAGAACAAGCTATAAAACATACACAGGGAAGGGAAAAAAAAAAAAGAAAGTAAAATACAGTAAGGCAAACAAAATTAAGCTGGTGATTAAAGAATATAAGAAGCTATAATCAATTAAAAAAATAAAATAAAATCCAACACTAAGTACAAAGAACCATTATAGAATTACCAAAATTAACATAAGTAAAAATAATTAAAAATTAAAAATACAATTATAAACAATTAAAATAAACTTACATGATAGTTTTAAAGCGAATCTGCAAGGAGAGAGAAAGAGAGAACCGGAAGATGAGAAAAAAAAAGGGGGGGGGGGATCAAGGGTTTGGTTTATAAACCGAAGAAGATAAGAACCGGATGAACCGGTTAACCAATAATACAGAACGCAGCGATTTAGAGATGGTATAGAGAGGGTTTGATACCGGCTGATCCGGTTCTTTTGCATTGATTAACACAAGGTTTACCGAGTAAACCGGTTTTGGGCCAATTAAAAAAAAATGATAACCCGAAGTTTTTAATTAGGTTTTGGTTCGGGTCAAAGATCTCAAAATGCCGGTTTGCTTTTCAAGCGACGAATCGATTAAATCAGCGGTTTGTTTGGGTTAGATAAACCGCTAATTTTTTTTACTATAAATTGCTACTTTCTCTCTCTTCTTGTTCTCTTTCTCCGATTACCGGCGGAGAAGATTGGATTCCGGCGAGCACTTCCCGGCGGCGCAGCAACAAGGTAGTAGTAGTTCACTGAGATCAGTAATTAATTTTTCTCTTTAATTATTCAAATTTGTAATTGCGTATATTTATGAAAAATGTGACCTTTACCTTGAATAAGTTTGATTAATTGATTGATTATTTGGATTATGTTGGTTTGAGTTAAAAAGTTATTGTATTTATTTATCAATATGAACTGGAATTGGTTAGTTTGTGCAAGTATTTCAAGTTTGTGTACATTTTAGGTTGTAATGTGATTTTTTTATGAAATTTTGAAGCTTATAGTTTATGAATTATTCAACTATTTGTCCTGTAAGTAATGTCGTCGTGTTCAGTGTTGCCCCTAGTTAGAAATCCTGAATCTGCTAATGTTTGTTAATTTATACAATGTGTGTTCTTATAAAGTTGGTTCCTCGTGTTTTTGTATAAAGATGACTTTAATTTGTTAACTTTTGGACCAATGCATCTTTCTCTTTGAGACATAATACGCCGATTAAGCGCCTTTACTAGATAGATGGTGGATTATTGGTATTGAGTTGCGGTTTTTGATCTCTTGTAGGTAAGATCAATGAAGAGAAATGAGGTTGTATGAATTCTGGTTAAAAGGAAATGAGGCACAATTTTGTAGCTTGTAAATTTGTACAGGACTTTCTGCATGTATGTAGTCCAAAGTATGTCATCAGAACCAGGCAAAGTGTACCACTGTATTTGAATGCAGCACTTCAATATTGTTCAGTACCAGTGAGTGAAGAAAGCTTACCTCTTGGATGGTACGACGAGGTGTTTCCAAGATTGATTAAATTGTCCAATTTGCTGAAGAATGTGGATTTGGTTGATGGAAGGTTAGTGGATGTCAATGACAATTCGACTGTCAGAGATGAACGCCTTTTTAATAGGATGCTCCGATTTAAGGCGCTTGCCAGAGCTTTTCTTGGGCATCCAACAGTACAAGAAGAACTGATGAAGAATGTGAGGGTTGCAATGGCAGGTAGGAAATGCAGTCCACGTGTTTGTTTTACCAACCCAATTGAGAGGGAACCTTTGCTTGTGAATAACCTCACCAAAGTTTGCAACTATCTGGACGTCTCTGCACAACAAAGGAAGACAGTCCGTTTTACAATCTGTCCACAGGTTGCACAGCATAGGATTTTTACAGGTGCACTTGAAGAAATATTGGAGGGACTGAAAAGAGAGATGAAGTTTTTGGATTCTCAGACACCTAGCAAAGCAACATTTATGGGTCAGCAAATTGTTACTACTTGTTTAAATTTCTTAGCTGAAACAGCTTGTCGCCAAGATGAGGATGCTTCTTCATGGATGAGGCCGAAGCCATATAAATCAGCTGTATCTCCATCATCACGAAAGTGGGAAGAGGTCCTTGAAATGTTCAATGACCTCATTGATAATTTAAGAAGAGAAGAAGGACTATCATTCCATGTGTCAAAGCTCAAGGTGATGAAAGAAGGGCTAATTCAGATAAAAGATGTGTTAGTTGATAGAGACATTGGGTTCAAGGAAGTGCAACATCATGAAAGCTTAGTTCGAAAGAAACTTTTGAAGACATTGGGTCACTCGTCGCAATGTTTGTTTACACTTGTAAGATATTATCTTCATGAGAGTGTTCGAGACATGGAGGTAGAAGTATCTGGCGGGTTGTATGAGATTGGTGAGAAGGATAAGTTATGCTTGTGCATGGGGAAATTGTTGACATCATCGGAAGAGAAAATGATTTGGAGCGGGATAAAGCAATTAGATCGAGCTCTTGGATTGTTTAAGTTTGTATGGGAAACTGCTGGGATGAACAAAAGGCTAGAGTTGCAGGGACATTTGTGGTGTGTAGGGGCTGAGCCAAGGACAGTTACTTATAAAGGGAATTTGTTCATCCTCCATGGACTAAGTATATAATTTAGAGGTTCATAGTGTTAAAGTTTTTTTTTTTTTTTTTTTTGACATATAGTAGTGTTAAACTGTTAATGCAATAGCCTAAGCAATAATATTTGGACTGGTTTTATGGTGTTTTCTTATAGGATAATTCTTGTGCAAGATAGGTGTAAAAAATGGTAACTTTTTTAAGGTTATAGGGGCGTCCTTTATAGCTAACATGACTGGCTTTTCTTATGAAATGAAATGACATTTTTCGGCTTATGAAATGAGACCATCTTACACCAGAATTTGCCTTGCTTGATTGTAAGATTTGTAACTATGTTTAGATTTTGACCAACTAAAAAAGTACAAAGTACATGCTACAGCATAATAACAGCATAAGTGCATAGTCCTCAATGGATCACAAGAAATGTCTAATTTCCTACTTATTGCAAATTTGCAAAATTTGATAATTTATTTATGTTGATCAAGAACTTTTAAATATGCTTAATTTTGAGATATAAACATGAAAAAAAAAAAAAAAAAAAAAAAAAAACAAGAGAGAGAGAGAGGGAGACTGGATCGGAAGAAATAATCAAGTAATGGGGAAGTTAATGAAATAAACCGTTGCCCCCTCTTCCACTAACCGTTTTACCCTCCTTTGTATATAGTTTCTTCTGTTTCACCAAATTTTACATTCCAAACATCATTAAGAGAAAGAAAATAAAAATGGCATTTCCGATTCATTTCTTGATTCTGTCTCTTTATTTTTCTTTTACTGGTTGTTTTCTTCCATTTTATTTTGCTGATAGTAAATTTTAATCATCCGTTACTAACAATGTAGTGCTTGATTTTTGGCAGATGCCGTTCAACTAAAAATAATGAATAACTGCAACGCCACCATATGGCCGGGAATACTAGCAACCGGCGGGAAGAATACACCTCTAGGAGGCGGGTTTTGCTTGCATTCAGGCCGACGACAGTTCCTCCGAGTCTCTCATAACTGGTCAGGCAGAGTATGGGCAAGGCAAGGTTGTGATTTTGATAGACACACAGGCATTGGCGCTTGCCAAACTGGTGACTGCAATGGATTACTACAATGCAAGGGCATTGGTGGTAAACCCCCTGCTACCGTGGTAGAAATGACCTTCGGTAGCCCTGCTTCCCCGCTTCATTTTTATGATGTTAGCACCGTTGATGGGTTCAATCTCCCTGTCTCTATGGTTCCCCTTGTCAGAAGGGAGATGATGGGAGGTTGTGGGGTCGCTGCGTGTGAGGTGGACTTGAACATGTATTGTCCTGCTGCATTGGTGGTTAAGACGCAAGAGAAGGTTGTGGGGTGTAAGAGTCCTTGTTTAGCGACTGGTTTTCCAAGGTTTTGCTGTACAGGAGATTTTTCTGGGGCGGAGAAGTGTCAGCCAACGGTGTTTGGGAGGCTGTTTAAGACGGTTTGCCCCAGGGCTTATAGTCATCCCTTTGATGAGAAAACTGGGCTTAAGACTTGCAAGGCTCCTAGGTATGTGATTACCTTTTGTCCTCCTACTTGAATTTATGAAGCAGAGGGCTTAAAACATTCTACTATTTCGTCTATATGTTGTGGGATTTTTTTTATGTTGGTCTGTATATCTATGCCCATTTCAAATTGAAGACTGGAACATAGTGCCATAGTGGTTATTTGACGAATTTACTATTTCATTGTAATAAGATTTGTGTTACTTGTTCACTATTAGTCTCACTATTAGTCTTTCACTATCTGTTCTGCATTTAGTTCTAAGTTTCTAACAATACTAGTACGATTTATACAATGAAAAGAATATAAACGATTGAAGTTGGCAAGTGTGGATTTAGAAACATTGCATTTAAATAGAGATGGAGGAAGTACAAAAATAACCATTCTACTGAGGGTGGTATTAATCCCTGGCAGCACATAGTGTAAACAGTCTGAGTAGAGAAAAATACTGACCTGAGAGGTAAGACTTCCACTTTTAGCAGAAGCAAATCTGTCAAAAACTTTTGTTTTGAAACCATCTGATTTACAAGATTGTTAGTATCACCAAATGGTATAAGATCCGTCTCCCTAAAGTAAGCACTTCACGTAGTCTCCTCATATATTTTACCACACCCATACAGCATCTCCATCCACTATAGTAGTATTCAAGAGATAAAGAAAGGAAATTATTAGACAAAACTTGATCAATAGTCGTTACTATTGCCTTTAAAACAATTCTGGTGAGAAACCAACAACTATCAGTAAGCTCTATCAGCACAATATTAAAATGTAGACGGTTAGAGTAAAACACGGCTGAAAAAAAGATGTAGTCCACAAATGTCAGACATCAACACTATTTCTAGCAGACATATGAACTTTGCAAAAATTGTAAATGATAGATTAGTGACACTGCACAAAACTGGCCAAACTTATTTGCTACACCGTGCAATCAGCTATCATAATATATATGGATTCATTCACATAAGAATGCAAGTGATGGTACAACACATCATGATCTACATGTTTACTGAACTATAGTTTAGTGTTTCAGGTCTTCAGGATGATTCAGCTGTACAGAAAATTAAAATTAAAAAAGACAAAAACAACTAATCGAGCACATACTTTCTAAACTCCACCAATAATTGAGCTGTAAGTAACAAGTAACAGAAATGAACTTGATTGAATGCTTCTTATGAACTATCAATATCACAATTATGCACAACATGATCTCCATGTGAAGAGTTCAAGCAATTGTTCGGTAGATTATGATCTACGAAGTACATGTACAAGCACAATTTTGATGGCTCAACTGAAGCACCCTAGTTTCTTAAAAAATAGTGTTGATAAGCCAGCAATAAAACAGATTAGCCACAGAATTTAAAAAAAAAAAAAAAAAAAAAAAAAAAAAAAAAAAAAAAAAAAAAAAAAAAAAAAAAACATACTGAAATGAACTCACATAACTAACCGTGTGAAATAATTTTATTAAAATAAAAAGAGAGAGTGATACATTATGTGGTAATTTTGACTCCAAGAAACTTATTGGACAGCTAGTAATTGTGAGAAAGGATTCAAACCAAATACTACAAATTAGTTCATCAACCCTTCATCAATCACACTATATTTTTTATCAAAAATTGAACAAAACAATCAACCTCGCTGCCTATTCCAGAACATGTTGTAAGCACCAGATTCCAGCCCACAGTACCCGGGAGTAGCAGAACTAGCCACAGGCAACCCCAAATGTCCGAACCCATATGACCCCGGAGGCGGCCCCACCATCGGCATTGGCATTGGCATTGGCATCAAAGGCAGTGAATTGCATTGTTGTGGCTGCTGCTGTGAAGACTGTGACTGTGGTGGCATTGACATGGACCCGAACCCGTCGCAATCGAACATCGCCGAGTCCCGTCTAGGGGTTGAATGACCCTCACTTGAGAGCCCTTCCATTCTCTTCAAATACAGCCTGTACTTCTGCAAGTGACTAGCAACATTTTCTCTAGTTAACCCTTCTACATTCATCATCTCCATAATAGTCTTAGGAACAGCCTTATCAATTCCCAGATGCTCAATTACATCAACAAACCTCTTATGAAGCTGAGGGGTCCAGACCAACCTGGGCCGTTTGACGGCCCGATTAAGCCCGTTTTCATCACCATTATCATCTTTGTACCCAGAATTCACCTCATCAGTCATAAAACAATCACCCCTTTTCATCCTATTGGAACAATCATAATCACTTCTCCCAGAAAACAACCTCAAACTCAAAGATTCAATATTTTCTTCACTTGGGCAAAATGTCGAACAGTTGTCGTGCATCGCCCGATTTAGATCAAATTGAGCTCGAGTATTATCTGGGGTTATCCCAAATGCCAAAGCAAGTTCTGGGGAGATCAAAGATTGTGATAATGGTGTTAGATCTTCAAATGATGGCAAACCCATTTCCCACTGATCTTCCATTTTCTCTCTCCTCCTCAAATTCCACCCCCTTTTCTGTGTTTCAAAAATTAAAATCAAAAGGGGTGAAAGAAAGAAGAAAGATTCAAACTTTCAATTCAAAATAACAAGATTTCTTAAACATTCATCAAATTCAAAACCCAGAAATAAATTTGATAGAATGTTTAAGAAAGAAGAAGAAGAGAGTATAGCGTGAGATGAAAAGAACAAGAAGAGAAAGTTGCTTTACTTACGAATTGTTTGATTTTGTTGGCAATTAAATTTTGGGGGAAAATTTAGAGGAGTGAGAAAATGGAGAGAAGAGGTCGTAATCTATGGATAGGGACCTCACGTGGAAGAATGCTACCTTAAATTTTTGTTTGTCAGATTAAAAATAAATAAAAATTTATACTCGTACAATTATTATTTTTCACCATTTTCATTTTGTTTGTTTTTATGTTGGTTGATATTTTTCTCAATTATTTCCTTTTTTGGTAATACTTGATCAATCATGGTGTGGTGGTACTTTATTCAGTGGAGCATGATTTGCGCAATCAACTTGATGATGGGGAACGAGTTTTTAGTTTGACATTTATCATTGGTAGTTATACACTTATACTAGACTAGACTTATTGCTTAGATATAATGGAAATGGAAATGGAAATTTGGAAAAATGTTTCAATTATCATTTAGTGGGGAAGTAAAATGGGAATTTGGAAAAATGTTTCTACTAAGAAATACGAAGTATAATTTAACTTTCACTCACACTTACAATTGTGATAAACAAATTAAAATTGTACTGTCGAAGTGTATGAAAGTGATTGTGACTGATACCTTTGTCAACCTAAAAAAAAAAAAAAAAAAAAAACCTAGCTGCACTATATATACTCTAGGGATGTGTGTTTTAAATCTAAGTTCGGTAAATACATGACATTTCACTTATCTTTTAATTGTTTCAATTTATTGAGTTGTTTCATTATTGTTGGAACTCCTTGTGGGAGCAAACCTAATGCATATAGTAATCTTCGTTTCAATATCATGATTATATAAGAAATTAATATGGAATATGCCGAACATCAAAACTTGTATCCAAAAACGAATGATTTCAATAACGGATTATTATAAATCAATAGATTAGGTTGACCACCACTACCAACAATTTGAAGTACAATTTCGTTGTAGCCATTGAACACATCTGGAATTTTGTGTAAAACACAACATTTTTTGTGCAAGGAAGTGAAGCTCCACATGAAGTATAGACAGTATAGTATGCCTTTCTTACTGTAATTTCATTAGGAAGTCCCGTTAAGCACAAGATTCTATGCAAGTTCATTGCAAAGACATGGCTTTTACGTCATTCCACTATAGAACATGCATGATTTCACCCGTCCAAAAAAGTTGTGCTGTAGTAGTATTCATTAATAGTGTTTGACATGCTCATAAAACTCCTTAATGAGCCAACAATAGTCAAGACTTATTTATGGAGACTACTAAGGCCTTGTTTGATTCACCTTATTTTTACTGATCTGGTGTTATCTGATCTAATCTGGTCTGATCTAATCTGATTGTCTGATTTGACCAGACTTTGACTTTAAGTGTACGATAATCTATAAGAAAAAAATAAAGTTGAATCTTGTTAGATTCGTAATAATGTGTAGTTTATTAATATGTAATTTTCACAATTTTTTTCATTACGAAATTAAGAATATTTAGCAATAAAAAACCGCACATTAAACGATATTCTAATCTGAACTTATTTTTTCTGATCTGATCTGAACTTATTTTTTCTGAAATAAGTAAAAATAAGTTGAACTAAACAAGGCCTAACTATCACCACTTATTTGGCTATCTGCCCAATTATGTCATAATTAACTGGACTCTAATTCCAATACTGAAAATCTGAAATGATTTTATTTGACTTTGACAAAATATAAATGTACCAAGTACCAGCTTTAAAAGATGAAGAGACTGAGTGAGCGACCCAAAGCATGAAGTTTGTAGAGGGGCAATGTAACAAAATAGTCCACTTAAATGAACAAATTGAATGACAAAACAAAAGAAAACAGGAAAGCTCAAATCATATGAGAAAATTGTTCTTTCAAAGAAGAAAATATCCATCTGATACACGAAAAGGAAAACTTATAGCCTCAACTCTAACACAAAGGCTCTCTTTCTGCAGCTAGCAACATTCTGTACAATCACAAGTCACAAATTTACTACCTCCACGACCACTAGCTTTCTCTATACACCCTCGAAACTTGTACAGTAAATTTTACTCTCTCAGCAAGGGGGGAGGGGCATCAGGTATCTTGTACCATTTGAGCCTCAACCTAACCTGTTTTTCTAGGTATATATCCTCAGGAAACAAAAAACGCTACAATTTACAGGTTTACAAGTACAACCAACTTTTATTTTTCATTCAGCTCTCAGTCCAACCTAAATAAATAGACAGGAGCTACCGGCAGGCATAAAACAAAACAAAGGGTAGAGAGCCACGTTCAAACTAGCCTCGGTTAGCTGTACAACACCTTTCTCTTCTATGCCATCGGAGCAGGGTAGGGAGTCTGCAAACTGATTCTCCTCTCTGCAAACAACACAATAAAAAAAAAAAAATAAGAAACCAAACTAAAAGTCATGAAAAATTACGTAGTTCACCTTACATCAGTATAAGAGTCACTATGGGATAATAATTTCAAATAGACACTTGATTTGCATGATATTTGATCAATCATCAAAAATTACCACATTTAAAAAAAAAAGGGAGGGGGGGGGGGGGGGTGTTGGGTTTACTACAAAAAATTACAAAGCAAAGCTATTATGAGGCCCTAACTATCAATTAAGCTTACACATCATAAATATAAAGTAAATGTATTTACCTCCAGCTGCAACAAGTTTCTCTACACGAGCAACAATATGCTTTCCATATGTATACTTCTTCAGTGCATTCAGATGATTCTTTATTCGTGAGAGGATCACTTCGAGTTGCTGGTCATCACAAGTTTCCAGCACTTTCTGTACAACATAGTTTGCAAACTGATCCTTCATCATCACCTAAACAACAGAAAGAAATACACATAAAAACCATGTTTTGGATACCCTTTTTAGAAGACTAGTGGATTTAATGCTCAAACCAAGAGAAAAAAGGTAAAAGGAAACACATTTTTCCAATAGCCATTACAAATCAACAAGGAAATCTATTAACTATTACTAAAACATGTCATCACTGTCCATATGTCACTCTCATAATAAAAAATTTCCCGCCTAAATGCAAGGATGATGTCATTTATTTTTTTTTATTGGGGAGCTACCATATTTAACAATTTTGAAATTTGAATATTAAACAATTGTAAATAGCACACTAATAAATGGACTCCTACATTGAAATATGTATTAGGCGACATTGAACATGTATTATATCATAATTTTGATAATAATCTAAAATTTTAAAATTACAAATATTTTTGTACAAGGTGCATAATTCTTATTTATATTTATCCATTTTTTTTAAAATGTACAAATTATAAAAATAGATTTTATATAAACCGTTCTAACCTAGTTATACTATAAAAGGACAAAAACAGAGTAACTACTTGGCATACATCACAATCCTGAAAAGTTTCTAACCGAGACTGGAGTTAGCAAGAACTGCACAATACATGATTCTAAAAATGAGGTTATGCCAACTGGTATGCAACGATGAAATTATCTATTAAAATAAACAGTCCCATAAATGCAGCGAAAGTATTACAAAGATCAATATACAATGCTGTAAGTGGCAAAAACTCATGCAAACAGCTGGATGGTCCAACATCCACAAATGCAAAACGTGTCAATTGAGATTAACGAAATTCTCAAGCTCTCTACCCTTTGGCTGTTCTCCACTCCGCCAAACCCCTTGTGAAGGAGAGCTTTATCCGACAACATTTTCCTTCTCATGCACAACTTTTGGTAATGAGTCACACAGCTTCCTAATGATCCTCCCCCACCCCTCCCTGAAAAAGAAAGAACCTCAAAACTCACCCACTCCACTTGTCTAGCCTCAATCTGTATAAATAGCTATGGAACTAGACAGGCAATAGCAGCTGCAACCTACTTCCCAACCTTATCAATTTGGTAATAATCGCCAGTGATGTTTTCTCCAATTAAGGCAAGATCAGATTCAGCATAAAGTCGGCCACATGTAAATCCTTTGATCATTGCTCCCCTATAAAACCGGGGGGACTAGATCAAAAATCCACCCAGGGATCAGGCAAGGTACCATCTGCATACCTTTACATTCAATCTCAGCTCTTTGGTTTTTTAAGGCATTTATTGCTTGTTCTATCAAACTAATACCGGCTTACCAATTTATATAATCCAGGGAATTCTTTGATAGCCTTGCACATTAAACACTAGCTAAATAAAAACATAGAACACTCCCAGTGATATCGCGATATACTGTCTAGAATTTCTAGATACAAGCCATGCCAATTATCAAAGACCAACAAAGATGTAGGGTAGGGTGGGTGATACAGCTCAGATTGCGGCCAATCGTGGAGAAGAGTGGTAGTTTAGTGAGCAAGAATATATGGCCATAAAACAAGCTAAATTCCAAAAAGTCACAACCCTCAAACTAAATTTCATGCAATCTAAGAAGTTGGCACACTAATACATACAGATTTTTAGGATTTTTTTTTTAAAAAAAAAAACAATCATTAAGCAGTTAAAAGTACTGCCTTCATGCTTGTGAATGTAGATCCTACTTCCAGAACAAGCTGCGATTATAAAATAACTAAAACATGGAAGAAGGAATCTGAGCATTAATATTCCATAGATATTGCCCAAAAATAAAATTCATTGCATTCTATATAGGTGGTAACTGGTAAGGATGAACCCTGAACACACAAAGTGATGGGGCCAGAATCATCTCACGAGAGGGCCATTCATCAAATAAAAATCGTTCTATCCTGTTTTCCTCGTAAATACTCAATGCTAACAGCATTTTAAAGGAAAATACATCTAACTAACCCCAACTTCTGGACAAACAGGAGCCTCAAGAATGACAACAATTTGATGAATGTCATGGTACTGAATAAAAATTTACAAAAAATATATAGTGTTTTGATCCACATAGAAGCTAATACACAACAAGCTACTTAGACAAAGTAGCAATTAATTATAAATTTAAAGGTGGCAGGCTTGAAGTAAAAAGGATAACAATCTCAATATTCTATAAAGTGGAAAACATTCAGTATGAAGTGGGAGGACATAGAAGAACCTGAAGCGGCTCGTTATCATCTGCAGCTCCAAGCATTTCATTCACCATGTTACGACGCTCTGTTACATCCCCAAATGAGAGGCATTTCTCTATAACATTGGAAGCAAATTTTTGCTGACTCATTTGAACTATCTTCCCAGTCAACTTGACTATTATAGCAGAGCGTTCATGTGGCTTTCCATGCTCCAGTACATGCTGTAAAAATACATAAAAGGTCAAACATAGTTTTGCAATGAACATGCCAACAAAAGCTTATAGCATGTACAAATCACATTGTTTATCCAAGCAAAGTAGCAGATAAACAAACAGGTAAACAAATCACCCTCATTTTGCAGATATTTCAACTATCACAAAGTCTTAAGACAAACTTTCCAAATTGCAACACTCCTGTAGTCCCTAAAATAATCAGCCTTCAACTTGTCACCAGCTATAAAATTCTCCCAAATGCCCATGCAACAAATATTTGGAAACACACTGTATATTAACACTTTAAAAAATGAGAAAATATTTAGGTAATCTAAGGGAATTCGACAATTGGCCTATAAGAAGAGAAGATTGCATAATAAGGGGAGATAGCAATTTCATCCGACCTAGAATGCCCAAACTCTTACATCCTACAATGAACTACAAGGTACTAACACAATTGTAGTAGCAAATTATCAGAAGACGAAGTTGGTCATCTGCATGGGTCATTTAACTCAATTTAAAGGAAGTTCACCACCTCCAATCCAGCAACCCAACCCCCCCACCCCCCAACAACCCAACCCCAAATAAAAAAGCAACAAAAAATTAGATTGAGTTAGCTCTTGAAAGAGAGGCACAAGTGTAATTGTGCCTATGTACGTGAGCAAAAGTTTAATCATGTATGCAAGTAATGTCATATCCCTAGACACCATAAACATATCTTCACCTTCTACTAGATTGCACACATATTCATACTAATCCGTCCCCTTTTGTTTGATCCATAGGGGTAAAGTTAATTTTTCCAGTTTTTGGTTGAAAGAAACTGATGAGAGAGAACAGTGGTGGGGTGTAGTGAGAGTAAAGTTGTCGTTCCCTACAACCAAAAATAGTATGGGACAAACTTTAAGAGAGACTATACACAAAAAATGCGGCAAAAATCAAGAGACGAAGGGAGTAATACCAATAGTGACACAAGTTATGGACAACAGCATTGTAACAACAGTATTTATTCACACCTACTCATAAGATTACAATAATTTTCTGCCATGATCAGCACCTGCTGAGCAGAGGGCTAACCATCAATTCCTAAAGCCTAAATAAACCCCACTTTCCAGGACCCCGTACACACAAGTATAGTGACCATTAAAAAAGTGTCATAGCTGGGCCATAATTGAAAAACCTTGCAATAATAATTACAGAAGTATATAGCTCATCACTGAAATAATTAGTAACCCATGACAAACCTGGACAACATAATTTCCATACTGATCCTGCGCCAACATGCAAACAGACTGCATGATCTCCTCCATCACTATACGTTGAGTTTTTGCATCATTGCAGTGTTCTAGAACTCTCTGTGAATCAAAATTAACCAGTAAAGATCCACATTATCTCCCACTAACATCAGCTTAGCAGCTGCAAAATATTTTGATCAACAAGTTACAAAATTCGTAGTATTATTAAACCTGGATGACTCGACACCCATATGGATGGGTTGATAAAGTCACAACTTGATCGTAGAAAGTTGATATGATGAACTGGATAGCATCTTCAGGTATGCACTCAATGCACTTTTGAATAACATGATTTCCATTTTGATCGCGTACACAGCGCATCACTTGGCCATCAAGTTCCACAACCATCTTCTTCTGCTGGTCCAAATCAACTACTTCAATAGCCTGTTAAGCATGAAGAGGTAGCAAAGTCAGAACATCATGGAAGGATGGTGCAAAGCTTGATAACAAATATTTGCCCCTAATCTTTTTTTCTCTTAAGGTCATTATTATGGAAATTCCTTGTATGATTATATATAACAATCACTCGAGAACAGCATAGAAAATTAGAAATACAGGTAATACGACTACTATCCCTCAATAGCATCACCTAGTGTGAGCACAACATTTCCTGGGAAACATATATTGGCAAGAGCAACATTATCTGAAGGCCAAAAGTTTTTGAAACTTATTTGGAGAGCTATACATTTTGAAACTTACTTTTGAGGTCAAAAGTTTTTGAAACATTTGAGGAGGAAATAAATAGATAAATAATCCAACAAAATAGTGTAAATAGTACCTTCTGGATTACTCTACAGCCATACATTTGAAGACTTAGTGTTAAAACATGACCAGTGAGCTTATCAGCCAATTCTCTAATTTGGGATGCAGTTCCATGCTCAAAAAACTGCAAAGAAAGCAATTGACAATGATACTAAAGTTATTCACACATTTCTACTGGATTTAGAGTCAAGAAATTAAATAATAAATAATAAGTCGTGTTACCTTCTGGATCACATAGTTACCAAATACATCTGTCATCAGTGACAAAGCTTGCGGTATTATTTCATGGAAAACCATGTTCTTCTCCTCTATTGAGGCTGTTTCAAGTTTCTGTTGGATAAAGCGACTCCCATATTGATCAGCACTGCCAAATTCAAGCAAACAAGTTAAACATGAAAAGATACCTAATGGAGATAGAAATTGCAAAGAATCACACAAAATACAAACCTGAACTCAACCACATGATCAGCAATTTCTGAGAGCTCAAAACATTTAGTCTTGTTGCTTTTAAATTCGTCAAGCAGAGAAGAACCAAAACTATGCTCCATAAAGCCACCAGTTTCTGATCTCCAATTCCCCATCATGCCTGCAGCTAAGTTCCTCATCCCAGAAGGCATCCTCATATTCCTATCACCATGTCTCAAAGGACTACCAGGTCCAACAGGAGAGTTAGGCATAAGTGAATTTGAAGGATGATTTCCAGCATAAGCTGTGTTAATCCCAAAAGCTGGATTGCCATAATAACCATGATTCAGTCCGGCAGATTTACCAAGGTAAGGCCGACCACACTCTGATTTCTGGGGAGACAGCAATGTTCCCAAATAAGCTTTCTGAAGAGCTAGCAAATCCATGTAAGAATTGCCCCCGTCAATGGA
The DNA here is from genome assembly GCF_001683475.1 of Chenopodium quinoa. Taxonomy (NCBI): domain Eukaryota; kingdom Viridiplantae; phylum Streptophyta; class Magnoliopsida; order Caryophyllales; family Amaranthaceae; genus Chenopodium; species Chenopodium quinoa. Next base: position 261,217 of record NW_018742669.1, read on the forward strand.
AGGGTCATTCAGAGCCGCAAGCTGAGCAGCAGTATAATCATTTGATGTTAAGTAGTGCAGATATAAGGGGTCCAATTGGGATTGACTCCCACCTCTGTTGAGATTTTGCAGTTCTGCGGCAGCAGCCATCAAGTTTGCTCGCGAAGATACACCACCTCCCAATGCTCTGGAATCTAAGCCACCCACACCAATGGCTGAAGCAGCAGCATTTTCAAACAAAGGTGGCAATGCTCCACTGCCAAGCTGACCTGCCATCATCGACGCCAATGCAGGATTGATATTGTGCCCGCTTAGACTGTAATTTGGAATGGCCGAGCTTGGGCTACCAACACTGTGAAAGTTAGAAGGAGAGTTTGGACCGCCATGCTTGTGATGGTCAATTAATCCATCAGACCTCAAATAATAGTTTTGGTCCATTCCAAGACCACTACCTTTTCCCTTGGTGGAATATGAACCTTTAGCTGGATGGGAAAAAGACTGCTGCTGGAAAGGATTGTATTCAGCAGAATTCAAGTGTGAATTCTGCTTAACATGATTATGATCACCATGTAAATTGTAAAGGTTTCGTTGGTCACCAATCCCACGCTGAAACTGCGACCTCATTTGCCTCTCCTCCTCCATCTGAGGATCAGACGACAAACTCATGCCAGACAAAGCAGCAACAAGATCCCCAGCAGCATGTGGGCCATTTGAAGTGCCATGCAGAGAACTAGGACTGTTGATGCTTCTTTTCTCCATAGAGTTGACCCTGCCTTCACCAGCTGTGGGGATCCTAGGACTAGGAGCTCTGGCTATGAGCTGAGGATCAGGTGTGGTGCTTCTTGACAGGGAAGCACCCAAAGCAGAAGCATAACTAAGAGAAGCTGAACCATCACCATTGTGGTTTGCTGAAATGCCTTGGATATTCCCACCAACGCGCATAGCATCAGTTGAGGACATGGGAGCCAACTGAGCCTCAGAGGTTGCAATGTTCTCATCAAATGCATTGCGGCTAGCAGGACGAGAAGGAATTCTTGCAGAAGAGTTGGAGTTATTCAGGTCATCCTGTTTTATAAACCAATCTCCACATCAGAATAAGAACTTCAACAAATCCAGTCTAACTGTTTAATTTGAAACACAAATTGTGATCAAGTAACAGGACCCAACAAGTGAGTAAATAAGATTCCAACTTTAGTGTAAGGCCTAAAGCCAAATCAAACCCCAAATAAGTCACCAAAAACAACCAGTCGAAGATCATCAAATTGAACTGAAGATTGACCATAATTGCTGTTGTGAATATAGCTTTGAAAACTAACCATTTAAGAAATTAATACACTCACTCAAATCTTTCCTACAGCATATGTTGCTCTCTCTAAGTCCGCCAAATTCTCGAAACAGTTACATACCGAAAAACACATATTAAACCATAGCTACCAACAAATGCTTAGCCTTTTTTAACACTAACAAAGCCCGTTATTTGACTTATCAGATCTTTTCTATTGAAAAATAATAATAAACCAGATATGCTTTAGAAGAATAGTCATAAAACATATCCAAACAACAAAAAAGGATATTTTCAATCCTCGACTGTTAGATTAAAAACTACCACTATTAACATTCAACATTCCCTAAACGTGAAACTACACAGTACAACTACAAGAAGTGAACATTCTTTTCCAAACAACGTAAGATAAACAAAAACATCCAATCAAAAATGTCCAAAAAACGCAACCCAATAAAAACAAAATCTTTGACCTGTATATCAAGTAACTAAGTCTTCCAAACACAAATCTAACATAAACCCTAAATTTTTTCAACACAAATCAATTAAATCATAAAAAAAAATTACCTGGAAAATTTCAGCAATGCTTTTCTGCCTACTTCCTAACCCTAACCCAGGCAACCCAACACCACTCCATTCATTCTGCCCATTCTCATCCTCTTTCTGCCCATTAAACCCTTTCGAAAACAAAGAATTTCCCCCATTTATATTATTAATATCACCATTACCATCATTATAATTATTACTACCATTATTATTATTATTTCCATTAAACTCCTCACCTCTAATATTATTTCCATTATTATTATTATTATTGCTAACCTTCCTCCTATCACCAATCCCACCAAGCCCGGGCCCTGGCCCAGGCCCACCACCGCCCCACCGCTGCGCATACCTCCAATCTTCCTTGGACAACAATGGCGGCGGCAACCTAGGGTTTAAATTGACATTGGAATAGTAGTAATTAATGTAAGCTGGATCAGACCTCAGCTCTTCTTCCGTCACTTCTCTGTTCAAACCGCCATCGCCGCCGGAAAACAAACCTCCGGCAACGGATGAACCGTCGACGGTCGGCGGCGCCGACGGACTTCGGAAAATGTCAAACCCTCTTTCCCTTTCCCTTTCCCTTTCCCGAAGAAGAATCCCTAACTCTTTCCCTACTAATTCATCGCCATAATCGATCGATCGAACTCCAACTTCTGAACTCATCTTTGAATAACTCTCCGTTATCATTCCATCCACTTCCAACAACAATCAATACCCACAAAAAATTAAGATTAAAAAGTGACGAATTTGAGCTTGAACTTGGGGGAAAATCAAAAAAAGGGGAGAGAGAAGATTAGGTTAAATGTTGGGGGAGTTAAGGAGATCGAAAAATCCCTAGAAAGAGGTTAATCGCCATTGTTGTGAATTTAAGAGAGAGAAAGAGGAAGTGTGTAAGGAGTGAGGAGAGAGAAAGTGAGAGAAAGAAGGGGGAATGATAAGCACGAGAAGAGGAGAAATCTCATCCGTTGGATTAAGGAAAGGTGACGGCAGAGATTGAATCTGATGGTGAGATTTAGTTATTACAGACAGTGGCTGAAGAAAAGAGAGGGGGGTTTGGTTTCCTAGTTTAGGGTTTTTAATTTCGCCCAGTTATTTAATTAATTTAATTGATTGATTAATTAATTAAAGATTTTTTACAAAAATATTTATTTATTAATTGAAAATAAATATTTTGGTGGTAAAAAAAAGGAAAACTGAATCACGTCATGTAAGGGGAGGGTAAGTAGCCACTGAAATTATGGGAAGTATGACGGAAGAGAGAGAGAGTTTTGTGTAATCTAGGGCTTTCCATTGGAGATACCCTTGCTTCTTGGAGTTGGGTCCATTCTTATTTTGACACCAAATCAACAACCCTAATTTATACTTCTATTGCATTTTTCCCTTTTTCTATCTTTGGGTTTGGATATTCTCTTATGGGCTTTTCACAAATGCCTATAGTGGAAAAAATTTCTTCCATGGTTTCACTCATTGTAGGTTTGGATTCTATAAAAATTCCCATCGTCACTTAATGATGGTTTCACTCACCGTAATTTGTCATAATTATTACGACTAAAAGTACTTTATAAAGAGTTGTATTAAATGAATATGTAGTTTCACCTCTAGCATGTAAGATAAAAAATTGTATAGAATAAAATGCACTATTGAAAATTGAAATGTTCGTTCACAACAAGTGGAGGGATTATATGTCAAGATGGACACTTTTTTAGTACGATTAGTCGTTACTTGATAACCATTGAAATTAGTGAAAGATGATGGATTGACAAGTGGTTGGGTGGGTATTAGTAAGGCTAAACAATACAATTCGAAGTATGTATAATGATACAAAGATACATATGTTGTTGTGAAAGTAAGGACATGGTTAAAATTACAAGTGTACATGTAACTATGTATAGGGAGAAATATTATTTTGAATTGCCCTTCTAAATGAAATACACTTCATCTTTGTAACTAATAATCATTGGGATGGAAAGAGGATGTAGCTTAGTAAGAGACTTCCCCCTTGATAATTAATCAATCATTATGGTTGTGGATTTATCCCATTATCTTGAAGTCATGAGGCAAACTGCAATAGAAGTTATAATAAAGTTCAATTGATGTGTCAGTTTTTTCACATTTGTTGCTGTTGATTTTACAATGCAACAACATTCGGGGTGGCAAATAAAATTTTAATCTCCTTTCCACTCCCCCCCCCCCGAATCTAAATCTATTACCAAACATCACATATACCCTCACGCAATCACTACCATAACTGTTCGACATTCTACCTCTCAAGCCGTGTTACTCAATTCTTTCAATTGAGTTTTATCCTTTTATGTCATTTAATCACCTCCTACACCCCCCCCCCCCTAACCTCTTCTAATCTTACAAGTTAGGTTATTTATTTATTTATTTTTGCTAAGATGAATCTATTTCTCCTTAACTTAAATCTATATGTTTCTCCTTAACTTAACTTAAACTCATGTTTGATGGGGAGAACGAAACCTTTAAGAAAATTATAAAAGTACAACTATGTGAACTCAATGGGGTTGGAATCCCACTCGAATCAATAATGAATTTGAATTCCTTCGTAACATCTAGTGCTCATGAAAATAGAGGTTAGATTGGATATCAAAATTCCCACCTCAACTTGTTCATGGCGAAATTTAATTTTAACCTCGCCTTCAAATTAAGTATCACTCCATAACTTATTTTTTCTGGTAAAAAAATAAAATAAAACACTATACTACTATAAGTACTTTTTATTTTAATAATATTTTTTTTTTATAGGAAAGCACTTTTTTACTTAGTATGTGTATGACTAATGGTGGCGGTAAATATCAAATGGTGTACTATGTGTATATATATAATGATAAGATATGTACTATAGGATTTATGATAAATATAATTACGCATGTAGTGCCACTATCATGATATCGCGGCATATGCCCTGCTCGAGTGTTTGGACAGGGACTATTGTGTCAATATTTCAATATGGAATGAATAAAAAGTCAAATTTGGAAGAAGGATAAACAAGTTCCATCGTCTTCAAATTTATTTATTTAATTTTGTCCCACGTACTAATACGACCCTTAAATATGAAAACTAACAATAAAGCGGAGTAATTTGTCTAATTGGACATTTAATCATACTTGAGTTAAATACTTTGTCACATTTGAGTTACCTCATAATAATGTTTGATTAGGAGGAAGTTATGCATTGTAAAGCAAGAAAAGTCCAAGAAACATAAGTATGTAATTATCTTGATTTGATATGAATATGCTATATGCGACCCTTAAAAAGTGTTTGGGCATTAATATTTGTTAAGAACATCGATCACAGTATAAAACTCTAATGCTAGAAAATATTCACTAATTTTTTCGTCTCAAATTAATCACTACTCGTATATATTTTCTTTTGAGCTTGTTCGAAGTGATTTGTACTACAGCAATATAATTAACGTGAAACAGAGAAAATACAATAAACATAAAGTTGATTAAGCCCATAAGACTTTTCTAAAACCCCATTACTCCATCTTCTACTGGCTTAAGATAAAGGCATGTGATCTCTGTTAATGCTTCAGAGTTGAGTGTGATAAATTTCATTAAAATACTGTTTGAAAGGATTAATATAAATTAAATTAGACAAGACGAATTTAAACTGACGTGTAGAAAAGCTCTTTGATCTTCATCACATGACATGCTCTAGGGGTAAAAACGACCGTATACCGCATGCATGGCATTTCTGAAATTATCCTCTCAAATAAGGAATGCCTCTTCAAGTACAGACGTACAGTATATACGAAACGTAGTAGGGGTGAACATAACAAAGTACCCTGTAAAAATTCTTGGAACCGGAATCAGAACCTGAACCCGTTCAAAGGTTCCTGAAAATTGGGAACCGTAATCGGAATCTATACAGTTCCGATTCAAGGTATCATGTCTTGTAATATACTTACTAACTTTTTGCAGATTTTTTTAATAAAAAAACTAGTTGGTCACTAATTTATAATGTTTATAACTCGCAATATAAACAAACTAATAGTAGTTGTCTAACAAATTTAATATGTATATTTATAATTGTGATTTTGATATTTATTATACTAAAAATAAGTTAGAATTGGTGTATTATTTAAAATTAAGTGATACTTTTAACAGGTTACAGGGTACCCTACAAGTTCCGTTTCCAAAAAATTGAGAACTTGAACTGAAACCTGTTGCAACAAGTTCTCCATTTTGCTACCCAGAACCGGGACCTCTTGTACAGGTTCCAGTTCCGAAACATGTGGTTCCTAACAAGTTTCGGTTCCGATTAAAGATACCCTGATTTTTTACTTACCCCTAATATGTAGTACCTATAAACGGCTTTCGACTTTGTTCTATATACCCTTTTCATTGTTTTTTCAAATGCTATATAAATTTAATTCATCAAATAAAATAAGTTCATATATCAGCAAATGTTAATAGCACCATGAAGTATTATGAATATTGTATATCGAGATTAATGCAACTATATTATATTGTTAATTGTGACTTGAAATTTAGTGCATTGGTAAAGGATCAACTTTAAACGCTCATATCTCTCAATCCAAAAGTGATATTGAGGTGATTCGAGTTGGAGGTGATAGCTTGTTTCAAGAGCTTTTCAACGATAGGTCATATGTTCAATTCTGATAAAAAACGAGAAAGTTATGGTCATTTTATGAAGAGTTATCGAAGCCGTGGAAGGGGCACGGGCGTGCCAAGTTCAGTAAAGACGTTTTTACTCCCCCCTTGGGGAATTATCTAAAGTTTCCTTATGTTATATAAGGAATCGTTGGGTGGACAATTATAAGTGCTCATATTGATTAGTCTAGCCAATTCAAAACAATATGTAACTTCACTTAAGAGATTTTGTGGGATGGAGAGCGTTGTATCTCCTTTGTTATATCTCTTGTTTATCCTTCATGAAAGGTATAAGACATTACTATATAGGCCTTATCTTGCGGACGTAGGTCATTTTGACTGAACCATATATATCTATGTGTTCATTTCATACATATATTTTCTACTCTATTTTTCAAATTTACGTTTTATATGTTGTTGTTTATGTTTCGCGCTTATCAAACACACAATCGATCCTCGTCTATTTCCTAACATTCACCTTTATACATTGATACTTGTATTATTCAAGTCGGGAGATATAATAAGGTATAATGAACCATGTTTTAACTAGAAATAAAATGCAAAATGAGGCAAATTCAACCCAAATAAAATACGTAGTACGGAGTAAATAAATACAGTACTTGTACATAAAGAAGCGTATTAATAATACGGCTGTCTTTTTTTTTTTTTTAAAGTATATAAAAGTATATTTCTGGGATTAAGTGCATTAAGTATCAGAGTTTTCCAGTACTGAATATCTTAATAGACGGCTAGTATAGTACACCAGTAAAAAGATAACACGTGGCAGCCATGTTCATTGAAGCATTTACCTACCATTTCGACAGCATCAAAATTTTCAGAACCCTTGAAAGAGGAAAGCCACTAGTCAAGAGATAATGGTGTTAAAATAACTTTGTAACATTTTTTATATTTTATTTTTTATTTTTTTTTATTTTTTGAATTTTAACTTCCTGGAAGCTTGGTGCCCTCATCAGAATAAATTTTACTAGATCGTTGATCAATTTATTACAGAGTGCATCAATTTGTCAACCTTTTGCGTTACTTCATCCATCATACTACTAGCTAATAAATGTACCTTGGAATGAATTGAAGTTTCATAGATCGATCATGTGAGTCATCATAAATTTAGCAAATTATAACTTTATGTTCTGGTATGAATCGAGGAATAATGTGTATTGGGTCTGATAAATCGATTTAAATTTGATTAAAAAATTTGTACGTTAATGATATGTTAAACATCCTTGAAGTGGTTCAAGGAAACTTGCTTTGATGATATAGTCATCAATAGGACTTTGGTCATGAAACCAAATTTTTGTTTTTGTTTTTACTTTGATACACACAGTAAAATATAAAAAACAAATTCGAGGTTTAATTGTCGGGTTAATCTTTTAATTGGTTTGGTCATTTAACATATTTAATAGAGCATATCTACCTTCCATACAACAAAAGACCATTGGATTCCATTTTATTTAACAACAATTAGAGGTCATTATCATTAAAAATGTTTAGTGGAATACCAATGAGATCTTGGCCTAATGTTTAAAACTGTGATCGATAGGTCACAAGTTCTAATCTCCCCACCTCTATTTGTAAATTGTATTGCACTATCAATGGAGCCGTACCATATAATCTAAATCTATACTATATATTAAAAGGCGTTCCTTTTAAAGGAACGGTGTCACGTGACACTCTTCAACGTATATGACACTATGTTACCATGCCATGTCACTATTTAAAGTACATGTGACACGTAAGCTTGCAACTTCATTTAACAAAATAAATAAATTATGGTTTGATCTAGATTTGAATCCACAACCTCCAACAAATAAAGGTTATACACTTACCATCTCAACCAACTTCTATTAGTATTTTAAAATTCACATAATTAACATTATATACTCCTTTCAAATTAGAGGTTATTTAATTTATTTATTCTTCACAATATTAGAAAATAAATACATATGAGGTAAGAAAAACCGCAACATGCGAGGCAACGTCCGGATCACAGCTATACAAACAATTGAACATAATTATCAAATTAAAGAAGTACAAAGTACAAACTAGCAATTCGGGGCATTGCCCGGGACACACACTAGTTTATATTAATAAATGAAATGAAAATTTATGTTAATGTTGTAGACAATCTGCCAGGATAATTATTATTTTCATTAATTTATACTTGAATTTTTCTTGTTTCTTTGACAGGATTTTCAAGGAATAGAAACTAGAAAGTGATGTTGTAGTTTGGGCCTCGTATCTAATCGGGCCTGAATTTACTAATATGGTGTGCTGGAGCTTAATTCGCATGCAAGTTCGAGGCCTCTGGGCTTTGTCACGGCGTTCAATATGATAAAAAGGAACCAACCAAAATTGTCCAAAATGTAATAGAGCCCACACATAGATGAAAGGTTAAGCCCAATCTATGAAGGAGCAGAGCAAGGTTTTTTTTTTTTTTTTTTTTTTTTTTTTTTTTTTTTTTTTTTTTTTTGGTGTTTAAAGAGCCACAATGGACGGAGGTGAGAATCGATCCCATGATCTCCTGGAATCGGGAGGAAAGCTCTAACCACTTGAGCTATCCCTCACTCTCAGGCCAAGGTTTTTTTAACTTAAGATGTTTTGAAGTTATACACTTGGGAAGTTGAAATTATACCAATTTTTATTCACAAGGTATAAGCGAGATGTGATGGATCAATCTTTGAGATTGGTAACGAAGACAATAACCAATCTTGCTCGTTGATGACACGTCTGAATTAACACATAAGACTACATAGATTTACTTGGATCACTAACGATGTGTTAGCTATTGATTCTACTATATATCTCATACTCATAGTCTAATTGTTACAAAATTTTCATATTATGACCACATGAGGTATCCTATGATGTAATGGATCAATCTTGCTTGGTGGTGACATTGTCATTAATTTATTTGGCTTAGCACATAGATTACGTAATTTGATAACAGTATGCAAGCAAAATTCAAAGTCAAGTGATAGCAGGCAAGGCTCATTGGGAGTGGGGAGAAGGATAAGTATATTATTCCTATCTTTAGTTGCCTTTAGATGGGAATGATTCCACACGGACTACCCGTACCAAATATTACTTGGTGCTACTCGTATTTTTTTTTAATACATACATAAAAAAGTAAATAAAATATTGTAATCTTGTGCCCATGTGACATATCATATGATGTGTATTGTGTGCCATACCTAAATATACTTACCGATATTTTGCAGATGAGCTGAGATCATTACTCATCAATCTTTGAAAACATTGAATACACAAAATGCAAAAAATATCTCATACAACCATTTGACATTTGATACCTTTCAACGTTGACTCTATAGAAATTCTGTTTTTATCCAATCAAGTCAAAATATTGAAGATATTGGTTAAAAATTGTACGTACAAAATTCCTAACGACCGTACCTACCTATTATTTTTATAAAATTGAACTATAATTAAATTGATACAAAATCACGGCAGATAAATTGCTTTAATGAAGGGTTGAAGTGTTGAGCAAAACTTTATTAGCCTTTTTTTGATCTTTTTCGGTGAAAAAGTGCATTTGTTTTTCCAACCTACTTGTTTGCATGGCAATTTTTCTCTAGTTGACAGCCAATTTGCAGCCGATGAAGGTTGTAATGAAATTTCACTGACACCAACTTTAGCCAATCAATGAATATTTCTAACCTAAATTTTCAATTTAATGTCTAATTGTCGGTTTTGTGTATGAAATGCATGTGATATTTGAATTTTTGTGAGTGGAAACAAAATGATAATAGAGTGATATTATTTCATAGTACTACGTATATTATTTCTTTTTGAAAGAAAAATTGCGGACACAACATTTGAAGTTACTAAATGTACTGATAATGTATATTGTATGGAGTAGTTTGTGATTGCGATTATTTGTGATTAAGGATATGATATGATTACAAAAAATAATTAGTACTCGTATACTAGCTAGTTGTGTCCATTATGTTTTCTCACTATTGATAAAAATGTATCTCAAAGTAAATGCATTATTATGTCCTTTCTTTGTTACGGAGAGTTTTTATTAAGTGATCAATTATGAATATTTTAAAATAGTATATAGTATATGCAACTAACGATACCAATTAGTGAAAATTTATATGGTTTGTCATTGGTACTTTAAGCTAACTTAAGGGGAATGGTAGATATCTCAATCATATGAAAATTACAACAATCGATTTACACATGATCAATAATGATAGACCGAGTAGAATTGAAATTATTTGGTTAATCGATTGCAAAATTGACATATGCAAGTATATTGTGATCATCATATCATCATTATCGATCGTTAGTTTATGATAACGGATTTGATTGTTTTGATAATTATTATACGGAGCCTAATGTAATGCATAATTTTGTTGGATGCTAAAAATTCATTGCATTATTAGTATTAGTAATATCTTAGTTCATATATGTATGCATAATGTACTTGATATACTACAAGCTCACATGCTAGAGGTAAAGAGACCGACATGAAGAAAACAAAACAACCACTAATTAAATTATTTCCATTAACAAGAAATCTTTAGCTTAATCAGATTTGGTTAAAGTATGGTTTAAGAAAAAGTAGCCTTTGATTATCTATTCGTTATACTCAAATTTTCATCTTTACTTGCCCCTCCAATCATTACTTTAGAAAAGTGGTGATTAACTTAACGGCTTTATTAAAGTCGTTATATTTTTTTCATGCATTCAAGTTTTATTCAAAAGTCGTCATTGTTATATTTAGATAATTGAAAGATTTTAGTAAGGCTTACAAGTTATTAACCATTGAAAAGGAAATATGTATATTTTATATACTTTTTGAGGCTAATTTTAATTATAAAGACCAGGAAGTAAATCAACTAAACCTTATTTGCTCCCAATTTCTTTGCCAAATTGACTAAGTCATCATTTTTGGACGGAGCTACCAGCACATGAAAATCTGTCACTAACAAAATTTGAATAATGTAATTTCAAATATACACTACTCCCGCCGTCCTTAATTTCATATTCCGTAATAACTGTCATACAAACATTTGTAGTAATAAAAAATTAATAAATAAAACTCAATGCATAGAGTAGAGTTACATTACATTAAAACTTAATTATAATGAGCTTTTTATGATATTTAGTATTATTATTAAATAAATATATAAACTCATCATCAGATTTATCACGACTGATTACGAAACAAACCATATGTTATAAATTTGCCTTAGATCATAAACAAACCATAACAAATATAAAAAAATAATTCATTGAAAGCAAGAATAAAAAAATTTAAAGTTGTTTCAAACATGTGCAAAAATCCTTATGAAGTAATCTCATTTAATCAAGTGAATGCTCAATCGTCAAATTACAAAACGTTAGATACATATTTTTCGGTTCAAGCTGTATGTATTTTTATTACTAGTAGTGATATACTTCTGGTTGAGTACAAGACTATTAGTGTAGACCAGACCAATCTTCTGCCATTTTCAAACCTGATCACAGCAATCACTGCATAAAGGAAGACATGTACTAACTACATAATACATACTGTATAACAATTTCATATACGAGTGAGCTCGGGTCAAAACTAAATTGTTTAAGTTAAGAACTAATAAGTTCAACTGTTATGTATAAATGAAAATTATTTGAATATATGAAACACGCCTTTATTCCTTTTCATGATCTTTTTGATTGCATTTAACTAAGGAACATTATGATATATATTAGTAGACAGTCCTTACAAGGAAAACACTTAACATATCAGGGAAAAGAAAATCTAACAATTTTGACAAAGAACTTATCAAAATATACCAGTAATACGTTAAGTCGTTAACACTTATCAAATTCATTATTTAAGGAAGTAGAAACCATATCGATATTCTCATGAACATAACGACAGGCAAATTGACCATGTACAAGTATGTGTTTTTCACCCGTCACTACAAAATACACAATAATAATAATAATAATAATAGAGAGGTACATATATACCATTTTCAATACTCTCGGGTGTAACCGTGTGAGACAAAAGTATTGCCCTAACTCTTACGAACTAATATTGAGTTGTTATTGATGATTACGTATTACATTATTATCCCCTCTTCTTATTAAATCCATTAGTCTTCTTCATAGAAAACATTGAAAAATTGACATTTGCGGCCTTATGCTGTTATGCTTAGGCAGATGCCCAACAAAGTTTCAACACAGACAGATACCAGATTCGCTTCACATCACAATTTAGAACATTATTACAGGTGTCACTCCATAATTGATTACTTGCACTTCTCATCCAATAAATATATTACAATAATATTATCATAATCGGTTAAATACTCACCTGAACTATATACACGCGTACACATCAATTCGTGACAGATTTGTACGAAATCATGCAAACAACAACAATTCTAGATTATTCCATGAGTACAGCTAAAAGTTCGAGCCTTACTATCTACTTGTATTTCACAATGTATGATCTTAGAGATTTGCTAATCTCTCCTGTTTCGGGGTTTTCTGATGTCCTGCGGGAGAGTTACAACACCGAGACTGGAACCGGCCGCCTGTACCTGCAAAATAACGGAGACTCCTGAGAGCTCCGCCTCCAACGGTCAAGTTAGTACCTGATTAAGGAGTAATGATTACGGAAATTAAAGTAATGAGGTCTCTCTAGGTGAGAGTGTTTAATGTATAATCCGTGAGTGATTAGTGTTCTGTCACTTTTTCTCTCTCTGATTCTCCCTCTTCTTAATGAGGATTAAGAAGAGTATTTATAGTCTTGAGAAGCGTGCCACTCTCTAGGTTTAGGGTAAACCTAGGGCTGACCGGGCCTCTAAACAGGATTGGGCCTTGGTGGCCGGTTTTCCCATTTGGCATGGGTGGACACGTGGCGTGTCTCAATTAGTCCGAAGAGGACGTATCTGTGATTGACACGTGGCAGGCTCCTATTTGCCTACGTGAAGGACACGTGGCGGAACCTGGTTGGTCCACTTGTCAGAAGGTGATTGGAGGATGAAAATCCCCTAATCATCTCCCATACTCTTAAGTGTTGAGTTTATTGACCAATATAATTAGGCCGACTAACTTGTAAAAAGTGTTCGTTCAAATACTAGCTAGTACCTAGTAGGCTATAATAGGACCCTTCTTACAAATTAATGTACAAAATGCTATATACCATATACGTATTACATGTCAACAATTAGTGGAGATTATACAGTTTACTGGTCTAGAGTCTTTAGACTAGTCAAATATTGTGCACTTAGTATATGTAAATCGTGTGTATGTATATGCGAGTTAGTGACCTAATTATACACACACTTTTAGCAGCCACGTGGACTTAAAATAATTAAATCGCGTTAATCTAGATTTAATTAAACTTTGGTTGTTGGAGTTAAGTAATCAATATCTGTATACTATGTTAACGTGACATACTCTCTTTCATTTATTGGCTCCCAAAATCTTACCTAAGAAACATTACAATTTTTATAAATAAAATGAAAAATAAAACAAAATTAAAAAGGGGTGTGAAGAACAATATATAAAAAGCAGGGGAGGCATGCAGAGGAAAATATCAACCTAAGGTAGTTGTAAACCGATAAACTGCTTATCTTTTGAAGAACAAATATTTCCTTACTTTCACACTTCATTATAAACCCTTCAAACTCTTTATTTTCTAAAACAAATCATAATTCATCACTTAAAAATAATCCCAATTTTTTTGTGTAAGAAAATTTTCCTAGAAGTTTAGCTTGTGAGTTGTAACGAAAGTTATGAAGATTATACCATCTATGGAGTCAGTTGTAGCGGAGTTAGAAGGAACACTTGTGAAGGATCCGGACCCGTTTTCATACTTCATGCTTATTGCATTTGAGGCCTCGGGTCTTATTCGATTCACCTTACTTCTCCTTCTATGGCCCATTATTCGTTTTCTTGACTCAGTGGGTATGAAGGATGCTGGATTCAAGCTTACTACTTTTATCGCGGTTGTAGGGGTTCGGCTTTCTGATATTGAATCCGTGGCACGGGCGGTTTTACCCAAGTTTTATATGGATGATGTTGATATGGATGCTTGGAGGGTTTTTAGTCATTATGATAAAAAAGTTGTGGTGACTAAAACTCCTAGGGTTATGGTGGAGAGGTTTCTTAAGGATCATTTGAAGGCCGATGAAGTTATTGGGAGTGAGTTGGTTGTGAACCGGTTTGGATATGCAATGGGTTTTGTTCTTGATGTTGGGTCAGATTCAGGTCGGGTTGCTAAGTTGTTTGGTGATGAGACACCTTCTTTGGGGTTAGGAGGGTCAAGTATAAATGATAGCAACACATTCTTATCACTTTGCGAGGTAAGTAACTAAGCATACTACGTACTTTACTTGTACACTTGTATACTTTATCGCATTAATTTTACATTGAATTTCTTTATACACCCTAGATATAAACTTATGGTATATATGTAATCCTAATTTGACATACGTAACCAATTGATGATTAATGTTTGTTACACCCTTATTTCAGGAACAATGCTACCCGCCATTCAACACAACAGACAAGCTTCTCAATGGCCATCGTGATCTCAACCGTCCACTCCCAGTGATCTTCCACGACGGGCGCCTAGTAAAGCGGCCAACACCCTTCATTGCGCTCCTCGTCCTCCTATGGCTCCCTATTGGTGTAGTCCTAGCAGTCATCCGAATGTTGTTTGGCCTAATTCTCCCATTCTGGCTAGTCCCCTACGTGACGGCTATCTTTGGTGGCGGCGTCATAGTGAAGGGCAAGCCACCGGCCTCATCCGGTGGTGTCCTCTTCGTATGCACCCACCGAACCCTAATGGACCCCGTTATACTTTCCTACGTCTTAGGCAGAAGGATCCCAGCCGTTACATATTCAATTTCAAGAGTGTCCGAAATTCTTTCACCAATTCCAACAATTCGACTAACCCGTGATCGCCACGTGGATGCCGAAAGAATTAAAAAAGAGCTAGGAAGAGGGGACTTAGTCGTTTGTCCTGAGGGTACTACGTGTAGGGAACCTTTTCTCTTAAGGTTTAGTGCCTTATTTGCTGAATTAACCGACAATATTGTGCCCGTTGCTATGAACTATAGGGTCGGGTTCTTCCACGCAACCACGGCCCGTGGGTGGAAGGGTTTGGACCCATTTTTCTTCTTCATGAACCCTAGACCTATCTATGAGGTGACCTTCTTGAACCAACTACCCGCCGAGGCTACTTGCTCATCCGGTAAAAGCCCTCACGACGTGGCAAATTACGTGCAACGTATATTGGCTGCTACATTAGGGTTTGAATGCACCAACTTCACAAGGAAGGACAAGTATAGGTTGTTGGCCGGAAACGATGGCACCGTGTCGAATGCTAAGAGTTCATGGCTTCTTGGTAGCATAAGGAAGGTGGTGAGCACTTGCAAGCCCTTCATTCACTAATACATGCAATGCAACATATTTCCCCCCTTTTAAAAATTTTACAAAATAGTTTGCCTCTACTCTATATCCATGAATCTTTTATTTGGTGGTCTTAATTAATTACTTAAATTAAATCAAAGGGGATAATTTATTAATTAACATGCTTTGTATAGAGGTAGAGGCTAGTCATTTTTATTTATTTATTTATTTGCACCTTCTCTTTATGAAAAAATTCATAGTAGAATTTTTTTTCTCTTTTTGAAGCAAGTGAATGTAAAAAATAAGGTATGTATTGTGAGAATGTGGCTGACAGATTATCATCTGTTAGTTTATTCATAATTTCAAGTTATATTCATGCAATTCAATAACATATTCTTCAAGTGTACGTTTATTCACATTTAAATAGGCAAGGTATGGATTTTTTTAAATTTTGTCATCCTAAATTAACTCAATCTCGTACGTTTGCGTAACATGACAATATTCTAATACAAATTTAATGAAATGGTGCGGCAAGTGAATAATTTCTGATTAGCGTAGGAAAATAAGATTTATCCGATCCATGAATTCAATTAATAGAGAATTTGGTAGGTACAGTTGTTTGTGATGTACCTTTGCTTGGTCTCATTTGAGGCCAATAATAGTTTCTTCTTCTTCAATGTAACATAAAAGCAATAAATAACGCTAACCTAATCTTGCGGATATGGCTCACATAATGAGAACATATCTATCCTTGTCATTGGTTGATTAATTCGGTAAGAAAGTGGGAATAGACATAACAATCCGTCCTAAGCTTAGCTTGTCGCCTCATTCTAAAGAATGTCACAACTTCTAAACCAAGCCAGTGACCATTTGACGAATTGAAACAATGGCGTTGTGTATCACATGCTATCATTGCTATGTTTCCTTCCAAGAGATTAACTCTTGTTGACCATGTACAATAAGATCAAACTATTTCGTCTAGTCTATCACTATATTGTCTTCATTGCTCTCTATTCACCATTAAATAAATTTATATTTATATATTATATACTATACCTAATTAAAATAACATATACTCCGTAATAAATAGTGAGTCTTTTGAAATAACCTTAGATGTACATAATATACATACCATGCAATAGTAGTGCACATACCATACTTGAGATAAACTTAATTGATTGTATGATTAAAATTTACATATGGTAGCATGGATGAAGTACTATCATCTAGAAATTAAAATGGTGAATGTGATTTTTGTAATGAAATCCTTTGAATCATAAAAGATAGGTGATGGGGTACGGTTTGTTTTAGGCTATCATCTAGAAAATTATTATGATTATAATAACTTGCAATTATAATACCTAGCAAGTAATATGAAGATTATCATACAAGTATACTCTATATATATTATATAAAAAAAAATAAAAAAATAAAATAAAAAAAAGTATATTAATGAAACTTGAGAGAAAATATGCTTTAAAAGTTAAAAGTATGGTTTGGTGAACAATACTGGGAAAATTTGCAAATTAGTCGCGAAATGCCGTTACTTTAACAATAAATTGGAAGTTAAATCTGGTACTTAGGTGAAAGTAGCTTTGACCACATAGTGGTCACGGAAGCTGGCTTGGTATGACTACTAAATCCCATAACAATTGACTCATCTTATCCTCATCTTTACATCACGACATCTCGTATGACCTAATTGAAACAAAGACAGCAATCAGCAATGTCATTATTGTCATATAAGTTCTAGATAGAAAACTTTACACGCTGCCAAAATACTGCTATTCTATTCTACTTCTAGTATCTAGTACGAAAAATAGCGATATGTGGAATAGCTCAACAGACTTGCATATTACGTGAATCCTTAATCTTCTTTGCAATTAGTTTTAGCTCACTCCTTTACATTGTCACATGTAATTTGTTTTTTGTTTTTTATTTTTAATTAGTCTTGAGAGAAGGTTTTCTTGCCTAACTTCGTGTATCTTTCTATCTAGAAAAAAGAAAATAAATAAATAAATAAATAAAGGTAAGTTAACAAAATGTGAAAGCCCATAACATTCTAGATGATTCTAATGTAATCTTATGACTTTGACTACCACAAAATTTTTTAAATGGATGGTTGAGATTATTTGTTTTTTTTTATTTATTTTAATTAGTAATTTAAATTAAAAATAATTTTTTTAATTTTTTAAAATATATTTTTATCTTCCAGAAATTATTATTTAATATTTTCAAAATTCTGGAAATAAAAAAATGTAAAAAATAATTCAATAAATAATCATCAATTAAAATTATAAATTAAAAATAAATTAAAAAACAAATAATCTCAGCCGTCTATTTTTAAAAATTATGGTAATCAAAAGTCATAAGACTACATTAGAATTTTCAATAGCATTTGTTAGATTAATAAGATCTTTCAATGTGAGGTTAAATAGGCGCTTTTGGGCCAATCAACAATATAGGCTTTTGAAATATTCAAAGTCTTACCTTCGTCAAATTTGCTGTTGATACTGTGTATAAAGAATTATAAGTACTCGTATTGACACCGTGTGTAGAAAATTAAAAGTTCGTGAGATTTAATATTTTATCCGTTGCGTTAATATTGCACCATTTATCTTTTAGAGAAATTTCAGAAATATTGCACCGCATCCATTTCAGACAAAATATCTCTGTTCACACTGCAAATACCCAACATATCTTTAAATTTTCACCCTTATTCTTTAGTTTATGTTTACATCACATGTATTGTGAAATAAGGAGAAACATAAGAGATTGAGAGAGAATCAATCTGTATATCTATGTTGTATATATATATATATATATATATATATATATATATATATATATATATATATATATATATATATATATATATTACAACATAATTAGGGTTTGATTGGATAAGAATATAAACCCTAGATCTAGAATATTCCGGAATAATACGACGATAATGGATATCCACAAATATTTCATAACACTCCCCCTTAGATGTCCATTAACGAAGACTGTGCCTCGTAAAAACCTTATTAGGAAAAACCCTGTGGGATAAAAACCTAATGAAGAAAAAAGAGTACAACATTCTTCGTAATACGCTCGAAATGCTGCCTCATTAAAAACCTTACCAGGAAAACCCAATGTGGGACAAAACCATGGTTAAGGTATCATTCCTTGATTTTCGATCCTCCCAAATTTTCAAATCTTCACGTGAATAAGTAAGTCTTCATATCACCATACCTATAATAATAATACATGTTTTTGTCCACATTTCATTCGAAATCTCTGTTTAAAATTGCCTAAACCATTATACTTATACCTTCTTTTGGAGGCTGTGAATAGTAGAAATTGATGATCATTATTTGATAAAGCATTCCTTAATAATTATATGGCAACACATGATATTATTAATGTTGTTTTTCAATCTTGTATGAAATAATAATAATATAACACATGTAATTATATACATTGATCATGGTTCTTCTGGACCATAAGAAAACAGTCTCACGCATAAATATCCCATTGATATTCTTTAGAGGTTTCATAAACACTACTAGAAATTGTTAGGAATAATGCTAATTTAGTACAACTAACCCTAAGAATTTGAGAAATATGAAATTACAAAATAAAATATAATCAATTACAACAACAAACCAAACACCAAAATGTCTAGAAAGTAAATTACAGAAATACAATCTAAACTACTAGTATGAAGAAATTCACTTGCCTCACTCCAAGCCAATAAAACAACCAAGAACACGAAAATACCATGGACCACGTGAGTCTTCGATACTTGATACTCGTCTAAGGCGTGAGAACACTTTCCTAAAGCGTTAATTTCCCCCACAACGGTGCTTGGGTTGAACTAGAAATACGCTTTGAGATACAATAGACGAACTCTACACTTTAAGCACTTAAATGTGTAGAAAGATGATCAAATTCTCAATCAATTAACTTAAATGATAGAGGATTAAAGAAGAAATTGCAAGTTTCTTCAATAATGGTGTAGAGAAGAGAAAATTTCAGAGAGGAAAATATATCTTCTGTATCCAAAAACCGAAAGGCACCAATCCCATATAAAGGAAATAACCGCAAAACGGATGTCGAGGGAGGCAGCGCGGGCGCGAATGAGGAGGCACAGGCGCGCCACCACAGCAGCTCGGGCGCGCCACTTGCTCGCGCGAGCGCTCCTCCCCGTTCTTCCAAAAATCCAATTTTTCCAGAATGGTGCACGGTCTAGACATGGGCACACCTAACGGTGTCGCGGGCGCGCCACTCCCAGGACCGGGCGCGTCATCAAAATCAGCCAGATTTTCCTGAGAGGTGCGCGGTTTTAAGGCGCGGTCTCTGCGCGGCCGCGCCTATAATGCGCGGGCGCTTCTTCATGGTCGCGAGCGCGCAACCATAACACTCTAAATACCTAACAGAAATAGGCCATTTTCCGACGAAATTGTTCCGACAGACTTAAATTCCGTTGGAAAATTCGAACTTTCCGACGGAATTAGGGTCTGTCAGAAAATTCCGTCGGAAAAGGTATGTTACAACGGAAAATCCCTCGCAATTCTTGCAACGGAAATTAATTCCCTCGGAACTATAGGCTTTCGACGGAATATTCCGTCAGAAAATATTTTCCGACGGAATATTCCGTCGGAAGCCTATAGTTCCGAGGGAATTAATTTCCGTCGCAAGAAATAAACCCCTTTAACCCTTTCCCCTCCTTAATATTTCCGTCTCTTTCCCCTCTCTTTCTCTCTCCTCTTCTCTTCTCCTTCCCCTTCTATTTCTCCTCTCCTCTTCTCTGAATCTCTTCTCCTTCCCCTTCTGTTTCTCCTTCCTCTTCTCTTTCCTCTTATCTCTCGTCCTTCTCCTTCCCCTTCTTTTCTCGTCTTTCTCGCCTCCTTCTTCTCTCATCTTCTTTCTCCTCCTTCTCACACCAACGTATCTCACACCAACGTTAACAACATCAACACCGCCGCACACCACGACGCAACCAACACTACCACCACCACCACTGGGCAACGTCAACAATTTTTTTTATTATTTTAAAGTTTTTTAGGCCAAATTTGACCATTAAAAGCCTAGATCTAGACTTTTCATGGCCGAATTTGACCTTGTTAAACCGTTTTCGTGGTGAAATTCGAAACCCATTTCAATTCAAGGTATGTTTATGTTTTAATTTTTCGCTTTTCTGAGTTTTTTTCTTTTTTTTTAAAAAATTTTTTTTGAGCCTCTGAGTTGTTGTGTGTGCGTGTGTGATGTGTGGGCTGGTGGTGGGTGGCGATGTGTGAATTTTTGGGTGGTTTCGTGGGGTTTGGTGGCATGGGTTAGGGTTAGTTAGGATTTTGGTGGTTTTGTGGGTTTGGTGGCGTGAGTCTGGGTGGTGGTTGTGGGTGGCCGTTTGTTTTAGATCTGTGTATTTTATAGATCTGGGCTAGGTGGGTTAGGGTTCGGTGGTGGTCGTGGTGGGTTAGGGGGTGGGGTGGGGTTATGGTGGTTGGGTGGGTTGGGGTGGGGTTATGGTGGTACGGTTCTGGTGGGTTGTGGCTAATGGGGTTACGGTGGTAGGGTGGGTTGGGGTGGGGTTATGGTGGGGTTACGGTGGTACGGTTCTGGTGTGTGGGGGTTAAGGATTAAGGGGTGGCAGTGGGGTGGGGTGGGTTGGGGTGGTGAGCAGGGGTGTGGGCAGTGGTGGATCTGGGTAGGGTAAGGGTTAGGGATGGGGCTGTTTTTTATTTATTTATTTATTTATTTTTAACTAATTTTCCGTCGGAAGTAAGTAGTTTACGACGGAAAATTTCGTCGAAAGAGGTATATTCCAACGGAATCTTTTCCATCGGAAGGTTGCAGCGGACTCTCGATTAAAGTCAAAAATAGCGCCGACAGAAATAAATCCGTCGGAAACTGGTCTTCCGACGAAATTTCCCTCGAAATAGGTCGAATTTCTACAAAAAGTTTCACGACAAAACCTTCTGACGGAATTCCGTCGGAAAGTTGATTATCGACGGAATTTTCAATGATTCTGACGGATTTTTTCCGTCAAAATTAAGCTGTTTTCTTGTAGTGAAATGACACGATAATTCTCATGCAAATACAAATAGTAATTCTCGATCTCACTAATTCTCATATGCTCAAACTTTAGGTTGAGATGTCAATAATAGAGTCACATAGACCAAAAGTTTGATATAATTACAATATTCAAAATATAAAATTTGTAAGGCTGGATATATAAATACGTCGTACATAAGTTCTTCAGGAACTCTTCTTATATGATTCATAATAACATGCTATAAAATCGACTTCATTAATAATTTCATCAAACTATAAACCCATTGGAATATAAATATTTCTTTGTAATTTTCCATCAAAGTTACAAATACGCCTTACTATATTTTGAACAAACATTCACATATACCACAATTATTGTATAGAAACTAATGCAGCAATATGAGATATAGAAAACAAAATATACATAGAATAATGCATCTAACAACTTCCGATATATGTAATGAATAATACATTAACCTAGACTTACATATGCATATGAATATACATACTCAAAATAATGCAAGACACTGTACAGTGTGGATTTAAAAATCCATATTTCATTGGACTTCTGGTCCGTGATAAACTTATCATGATTATTATTATTATGTCGACATCAAAATGGACATATATTTCAGATCTCTTATTCACTAGTCCATTCTATCACGCATATGCATTATTTATCAGTTCCATCATATACCGGTATCATCGTATAATTCCTCAAGGTACAATTTTAATTTGCATGCTATTTTGACAATGATATATGAATACATTTTTCATTGGTACCATCATAATTTTTCTTACATCATAGGACATCTATTTTAATAATTCAGATATCTATACCACTTTTGGGGTATTTATATACTATTACATTATTAAAAGTGTTAACTGCACTATCTTGCCACATATCATATCTATATTTTGGAACTGATCATACAACCCATACTTCAGGTGTAGTGATTCATGTATAATTGGCAAGAATTTATCTCAATGTATACACATAATTTAATATGACCAAAATGTAACGCTATGCAACATGACTACATGAGTCATAACTGAATACAAATCAAATCATAAATGTGCAATATATCTTGATAGTATATAGACAAAAGTTGGCATATAACTTTTCAAAAACTACCATTATAGGGATCATCAAATTTTTATTTTTCGATTTTTCCAACTTTTGCTGATTCTTCTCCCCTTAAGTTGGTAAAATATCTCTTTTATAGGGTTAGTATTTAAATTTGCATTAAAATTCATATCATTGGGAGGATCACAATCAAAATTTATCTCTCAGAAGATTTGTATTAAACAAGATTTATCTCTTTTGGAGAACAATTTCAATGAAGAATCATTTATTCATTAACTTTACATTTCATGTGTATTTATTATTACATTTTCGATAATATTTTCTCTTCTGGAGATCAATGTCAATAGGGAGACATGTGTTGTGCAGTTGTATGTTTTTCCTTTTTCTCCTATTTCTTATGTGCTGACATATAATAGTTCCAATCAAAAGAATTGGTATACAAGCGTAAATCACTTGCTTGTAATTCTACTCGTTGGTGATCTTCAAGATCTTTGAAGACTTAAAGAGTGTATTTGGTGAGCTTCTGGTCATCTATTACTGAACAATAATATATAAGTTATTCTGGTGAATTTCTGGTCGCCTATTACTCTTTCGTATATATGAAATCAAAAACTATTAACTCTTGAAATTTTTATCAACACAAATTATTATAGCTCAATTTCAATGTTATGTCTTGCCATTCAATTTATTTCATATATCTAACATTGAGAGAGTGTCAGCACATTATCAAATGAAACTTCAGGTTTCCATAACGGGTATTTATTGAACCCGGATGGCCTAATTTAATTATCACATCTCTGAAATTGAACTCTAATCAGTTTTCCAACAATAGTGATCACTTTACTTTATACATGGCCATGAGTATGATGTGATATTAGAACACCAACATGTGTTTCTTTATACAATTGGGAAGACAATCGACTAATATTTGATCTAATATTAACTCATACTCTGCTGGAGTGCTTTTGATTATAATTTTGATACATGCTAAGCTTGTTGGACATTTTATACTCTTTTGTAGTATTTTATATAATCATGGTACATATCAATTTTACTTATCATAATCTTTGGAATCTATTGGGCTACAAGTCCTACAACGCTTCAGGCGTGCTCTAGGTTCATTAGAAACTGATGATGCTTCTCTAAGACATCAAATTTAATTGGAAAATGTACAACTGGTATACAGTCAATGTCATTTATTCATATCTATCTTCAAGATGATGTCATTCTAAATATTTAATAATTATGTGACCATCTATTATTAATAAATCATTGATATTTAAGCTAATGTGTGTACCAAACTGAACATCAATGTTTCTTATTATTCATGTGCAAGGATTACATATAATAATGAAATAAATGTTATCTCCCCCTAATCCTTGCAAATGAGGGTATGAAATTAATCTGATAGCCTTTAAAATCCCTTTGCACATTTTAAGCAATACATTATTTTGGCAATGTCATGTATCAAGCAAAGTAAACTTATTCTTATAAAACTCTTACGTGTTCCTCTTGCCCGGTTATATTAATTGAAAATTCTTAAAACTATGGGCATAATAAAAAAAATTGATCATGTAATTTAAGTAGCCTACAATTTCATGTTAAATTCCTTAAACTCATATAGATTGTTTCTCAGTTAAAATTATGTTTGCAATTCTTATAAACTTTTTAACGAATTATAATCAAGAAATCATCATGCAATCAACCTACCTTGTGTCTCTTGGCAAAAATAATTTGCTTCCTTGCACTTAAACAAGGGTTAAGGGTTAGTAGAAAAAAAAAATTGACCAAAGAAATCATCATGCAAACAAGCTTGTTATCCTTTTAATCATACAAAATCTCATTCACTTATGGGAATGGTATATCTAGTACAATGTAAACGCCAATTATTTTATTTATTTATTTATTTAATAAAAATAGTTCGATGCATATATAATATATATCTAACAAACAAGATATTAATCATTCATAATTTAAAATCTTTCTCACAATTGTGTCTCATTATAATTTATGAGAATATTGGGGTATCTAGGCATCAAACTTAGAAATACGGGTAATATACAAATAATTTCTTTGCGTTAAATACTAAGGGTTTGTGGCACTTCAATGGTCCAATATTAAGACTTGTATTATTTGGCTTGTTTCTTCATTTGCTACTATATATAGTGGCTTGACAAAATTCTGCTACATATGTGGCAGCACAAACCTTTGATGATATGTATTTTTAAGAAGAAGAAAGGCTGAAAATTTTTAAGTTTAATTAACAAAATATAATAGTATAAGTACTATAGAATAGTAAAATCAAGTTGATCAAAGCATCTCTTAGCAAAATTATCAGAGTGGGAAATAAAGGATTCACATGAAAATTTATATAAATAACTTATTGACACACATTTAGACACTTATCTTATATCAAACATCATATCAAAAGCAAAATACGTGAATGTTTCATGAATAAAGCAAAACTAGAAGCCAATTTAAATTATTCTCCTTCACAAATTTAAGGAGCTCCAAGTTATATGCAATTATGAGTCTCTCTTATAAATTAATCCAACAGTACACTTAAGTACTTGACTACTTACTATGACTATAGATCACAATTAAATATCTTCTACCAAAACAACTACAGATATTTTATGTAATAACTTAAAATTTTGATAATCAAGGTCAAACACCTCATAACTAAATAGTACTCGTATAAAGTCGCAATTTATGAATTTCATAACTACAACAGTTATTTCTAATGAGTTTAATTGAAAAACTAATATCACACATTTCCTCTAACCAATCAACTAGGAGCAATTATTAAAGATTATGAACCTCATACACATTTGACTTGTAATCAACTAATGCAACAATATACAGTGTAAAAGTAACATAACAAATTATTTTAGGTCTTAATTATTAAACATTATAATTTCCCATGATGCAATGTCAATAAGAATTCTTTCGAAAACACTTTGCTCTTACTCCGATCCGTTCTCAACAAATCCATTGCATGCCAACTAGACTAGGGAGAAATAACACTTCAATTTTATGACACTTTAAAGATCAACATAAACCTGACCCTCTAAGTGAGTGTCAACATATACAACAAAAGTTCATGTATGATCAAATAAACTTCAATAGGCTTGAGGCTCCAATCAATGACTTAGTCTCAAACACCGTACCACTATTTTATTCTAATAATTAAATCAATGACTTGCGATTTTCAAAATACAAATATGACTAAAAACAATAATACGACTGTGAGGTTAATGACACACCTTTCGGCACAGTAATGACGACTCCCAAAATTAAGTTTTTCTTAATACTAAATCAATAGACACTACAATAAAATATTTCTTGATAACTGGTTTAATTTGGGATTTTAATAAAGTTGTAGAAGAATGCTAATTAGAATACATCAGTGCCTTAGGGTTTTGATATAACCATACAAATTATTGATCAAACATTAAGGAAGTAATTATGTGTAAATTATAACCATACAAATCATTGATCAAACTTATAAAAGGTATGCATCAAATAAACAAAGTAGACAGTAATCACATGCAAGTAAAGAGAAATTCAATTACATACATGCATAAACATGATGACACGGGTGAAAAAAAAAATCTAATGACGCAAGATTTTAGTGGGTAATGGGATAAACACACCATCTAGTATCAATATATAAGGCCAATAATTATGTCATTTATTTGATCAATCGCAAAAGTAAGCGACATGATCCAAAACTATTGATTTAATCAATTTAATTATCCAAATAAATAATAGAATTATGCAAAGAAAGTGTAACGGATAGTGACTCTATTAATACAAACTATAGTACTAAAAAAAAAATTAACAAGTTAGGCAGATTGAATCATAGATTCATAGCGCATCAAAATTTCTTAGACGAATTATCGGTTGTCATGAAAAATATACCAATATGGAGAACTAATTAATAACTAAGCATAATATGGAGTATATGTGTACCTTTGTTTATCCTTGAGATATGACTATAATAAAACGTGCAGGGCTCATCGTATTGTATGCTAGAGATTGGTGCTGATAACGTGTTGTGAAATAGGGAGAAACATAAGAGATTGAGAGAGAATTAATATATATATATATATATATATATATATATATATATATATATATATATATATATATATATATATATATATATAAAATTAGGGTTTCATTGGATAAGAATATAAACCCTAGATTTAGAATATTTCGGAATAATATAAGGAGGATAATGAATATCCATAAATATTTCGTAACAACATGAACAATTTTATAATTTTACCTTCATCTCTCTTCCTTTTTTCCAACCTATATGATGGAATAATTAAAAAGAAAAAAAAAAAGAGGAATTACGTTTTCAGATACCACTTGCAAAACTTGCTCTAGATGCCTGGATAAAAATTGGAAAGTCAGTAAAAGATATAAAATGTCCAACAAGTACATGGGTATCTTGTCATTCTTGTGCAAACTAAGCCCAAAAAACAAGGCGAGGCGGACTGGGTAATGTAAATAATTGGTGGGCTCTTGCCGAAGCAATTTATACCTGGGCCTTACTCGTATTATATTTTTACTCGAGCCATTTCTCTAAATTACTAAAAGTTTTCAAAAAAGAAAATGAACAAATAATAAAATACGTGTGTAAAAGAAAAATGGAGCAAGTAATAAAATACCGAGGGAGTATGCTTTTATGATTATATTCCCTTCATTCATAGTTGCAATAGGTTGAATAAAATATAGAGGGACTGAGGGAGTATACTATTATGAGTAACTTTGTTTATACTACCTTCAATTTTTTTGGATCTTGCTAACGAACGTTCCTGGAGTGTTAGGTTATTAGTTTAACATTTAAAATGTTACCTAAAGTGATATTAATTTGGGAATGCATGAAAAAATCACGTGTCGTCGCGTCGATCAATGTAATTAATGTTCTTTTTAATTCAATATTTCTAATTTCGTACTTTCATGAAGAAATAAGAAGTACCGTATAGATTATTATGTTACATTTGAATTAAGGTGAATTTTTTTTTTTTTTTTTTTTTTTTTTTTTTTTTTTTTTTTGTATACCTCCATACCCATCCACGCCTAAAACTCTTATACCCATCCCCGCCCCACTACCCATGGCGGGTACAATACCCACATCCATACCCGCCCCGTTGGGTACAAGCTAATATCCATCCCCTTCCCACCATCCATTTGGATATCCATACCCACCTCAAACCCGCCCACTCCCACCCCAAACCCGCTATCATAATGTCATATTATATTACAAAAATATGAAGCTAAGGATTATCAAATTCTAACAAATTTTTATTTTCCTCGACTTGACGAAATTCATACGAGGTTAATGTCATTAATTTATTTTATTTTTATTATATTATTATAGTATCCAAATTCTAAACTCTTCTAAGCTTGTTTCATCATTTACAAAAATTAGTATAAGGCTTATATTTGGCAAGTGATGGGTCGGGGCGGGGATGGAGCGGGTTTACTCTAAAATCTATACCCGCCCCATCACTTGTAGCGGGTACAGTTTTTATACCCAACCCCGCCCCATCACCCAATGGGACGGGTCTCCTATTTAACTCGGCCCATTATCATCCCTAGTAAACAAAAGGATGACACCACTCATTTGATTTCTATGTTAGATGTACAACTTTTGTATAGGTGTTTTCCATATATTTCATTTTTACAAGTTTATCTTTGTTTAAGAAAACTATAAAAACTTTTGCAACCTTTCACAATTGTGCATAGAATGCAATAAATTTGAATTTTGAAGTGTATCCAACTCCACTGGTATTTAGTGCATTAAATTAATTTTAAAACTACAAAAGTAATCACCGAAATTAAAAAAGCAAAAGATAGAAAAAAGTATGTTAATTGTCAAAAATAGAGTATATAAAAAGGAAGCATATTTTCCTGGATGCTCCCTCCCTCTTACGCAGAGAAGACATATCACATAGTTAGAGAATCAACAAAAATCATATAAATATATACAAAAATTCAATAATTTTATTTTTGTGTCAGCAACTAAAGATAATATAGTTAGAACTTTCTAAGAGGGTCATGCAAATTCATGAAATTCCAAAGAGAAAAGACACCAAAAATTGTTGGGAAAATGAAAGACTCATTCAAAAAAAAATGAAGGGTTGAATGATGATGTGTTATGGACCACGGTCCTGTTCCCCCGTTAATGGGTACGTGCTTCTTCTACGTTTGAGGAAATATGATTATGATGATCCCTCTATTCACATCTCAACAAAAGCAAACCCGAAAAAGAGGGGGTTTGGACCATATGTAAGGTTAAAGCATCCTCACCTCTTTAGAAATAGTTTATCGGAACAAATTATTCGTGGTGTGATTTGATCATGTTATCATGTACGAAATATATATATATATATATAAAATGAGTTTGCATTATTATGCTCCAATTATTTTCATATACTGTTCATGAGCAAAGTTTAGTTTAGTTGGTTTAGAGTTTTAATAAATTAATGTGGCTAGTGATTTGTGATTTGTGCAAATTCTTTTATACTCAAGATGGACGAAATCAGATTTTACCTAATTATTCGTATTGGTTTGTGTATATGTAGTTTGTAATGAATAAGAACAGCTCATTCTGTCAATAATAATCCTATTAGAAGATAGAGTAATATTAATACCCTTTTTTGTTTAATTGCTTTAAAATTCTAAGCAGTGTTTATAAGTTATACTATTGCTATTTTGTCCCTTTGTGTACACAAGCTAAGGGCATGTTGCAAGAATAATTCTTTTGGTGGCGTGTCGAAAATACGAAATACAAAAATATCTACTAACTTATAATTTAAAATTAAATAAGGTTGAGGATTGATGAAATTTGAAGACGAAACCTCTATATGTAGTTAAGGGTGATTTCTATTCAATTGATTCACTTATCTAAGTTTTCCTACCAACAACCCTATCTTACTCGCTCCTGGTTCAAGGCACATTTCTTACATTATATTTTGTAAATTTGATACTTATATCTCGTGCATTCATGTGTACACTACAACATTAAGTCAATATAGCAATAACTAAAATTTGTTGCTATTCACCAAAAATCAGTTGCCAACTCTAGTAAGCAACGGATTGGAAACGAAAATTTGTTGTTGCTAAAAGGCTTATTGCCATGGGATTTCGGCTACCATGCTAGTTGCAAAACATTTTTGTTGCAATATTGCATTTATTTAAATATAGATTCCATAATGGTTGTTGTTCTTGGTGCATGCGTTGCCAACTTTGGCAACAGATTACCATTGGTTGTTGCTAATTTTAGCAACAAATTATTAATGTTGGTTGCTATCAACACTACAACCTGATCCCTTGACCAATCTGAAACCTCAATCGGGTCAACTCGGCTCGGCTTTGCATGTAAGGCTCTTTGAATCCCCAATCTCAAGAATCGCAGTTGGTAGGAATTGAACATGTGACCTCAAAGTCACATGGTGAAACTCTTACCAATTATACCAAGTACTATTTGTTTACTTTTATGCACATAATTGATAATAAGTGAACAAAATATTAGAGACGGAATTGAAAAATCTGTCTCTAAATTGATAATATCAGTTGCCATAGTTTGTTGTTGTACAACAACAAGACAAAAATATGATGCCATCTAGTAACAACTAATAAGATAATTTGTTTTAAACAGCAACAAATCAAAAACATGTAGCCAATAATTAATAAAAAACTAAAGCATAAAATGTCGCTTTTAATTAGGCAATGAAAAAAATTATTTTCGTTGCTATTTAGCAACGTTTAAAATTTATTGCCAAACTTAGTTGCTAAAAAGCTTTTATTTTTATGGTGGTATATTTTTTGAAATTATAGGAATCATTCCCTAATTTTCTCCAAAACCCATCAAATCCCTATCATACCAATTTTAGGCATTTTTTTCTTAAAAACTAAAAAAAAGAAAAACTTTTTGAATAAAAAACTCCTCATACATCGTATCTATCCACGTTTATACAAAGAGAAATAAAAATAACATTAGTTAACTTATTTTCTTTGCTGTCAACATTGTTTTGTTCATTAGTAGGTACTAGGGATGTCAATTGGACGGGGCGGGACGGGGCGGATGTTGGCCTTCCCATCCCCATCTCCATCCTCATCCCCGTGGTGGGCTTAAAATTTATCCCCATCCCCGTCCCGACGGGTACAACTCCAAAACCATCCTCGCTTCATCCCCCCTTGGATATCCACCCCTACTTAAGACCAGCCTAATCCCCGCCTCCCAAATACACAATTTTTCATAATTAATAAAGATTGCAAAAAGGAAAAATTATTGTTAATATTACACTTTTTTTTTTGTTTATAATATAAGTGTATTACAAAGTATTATATTTACTATTTTATTTTACATAATTTTTTTTATAAAATAGTATAAAAGTATATAATTTTGTTTTTAAAAATATATGGATGTGGGGATGGGGCCAAATTAAGACCCATCCCAGTCCCGTTGGGGTGGGTCTCCTATTTGACCCAACCCACTGACATCCCTAGTAGGTACTCCGTATATCTTATAGTTTAAAATCAAGGAAGTACGCGTATAAATTATACTCGGTACAAAATTACAAATTACTCTGTATTATTTATGTTTTTTTTGTTAATGCAAAATTAATACATAGTTCGTACATCCTAAGAATTGACTAAAGAAATTACTCTCCATAACACCAAAGTAGGCCCCAACATTAAACGCATGCAATATATGAAAATCATGACTTGCTTCCAATATTCAAACTTTATTTAATTTCTCTATTTTAACTAAAGCATTAAAAATACCATCGTGCCAAATTCAACAGTGATTACTTGACTAAAACGGGCATTTCTTCCCGGTTTTCTCTGCACACGCTTTGAATTCACCCCGGTCCGACCGTTTTTTCTACTTAATACACAAATATTTTTTGTCTTTACCATCATGTTTTAGGGGTTTAAGTTTTCTTGTAAATTTCATGTAACTTTCGTCAAATTTTCCTTAGTCTTTGTCATTAGATTCCTAATATGGTTTGTTCAACAAGAAACCCGATTAATTAATTAGTAAAACATATTAAAAATTTAAGGATAAACTTAATACATAGGAATTTGACTCATGTATCATAACTTAGCTTATTTATTTTAATTAACCATAAATAGTCAAACTTTTAAAATAGTAGTTGCATGATGGCCGTCTCTTCTATCCACACTAATTTGATGTCTTATTTTAAGATGCAAATATTTTTGGTTGAATTGGAATACTACAAGTAAAGATTACATACTTATTTGTCAATCTCTTATAATAGTCTTTTATCACAAAAAAAATAGTTAAGGGCCGGCCTTGGTGAGATTCTACTAATCTTCATTACAAATCTTGTATTGGCATTTAGCAATAGAGAGGCAATTTTTTGAAGGAATCATTCTCTGTTTGAAGTCCATTTTACATTTTGAAAATGTAATGTTTTTTTTTTATTTTTTTTATTTTTATTTTTGGGAAAAAGATGGATAAGGCTAATCATCAAGTTATAAGTATTTTATATAATTTTCATTTACTTTATGTTAGGTGTACCTATTCGGAAACATTGAAGTCAATAAAATTGAGTTGACCGTAAGTAAACCTTCAACTCATATAGGTAAGAGCTACCCTCTTCATATGAAGCAACTAATTATGTTCCATAACTTAGCTAGCTTAGCTTGCTCAATGCAGTGTATTATCCTTTGTTTTGTTTGTGTGATGGGCATCCTTCTAAAGGACAGTACAAGTGGATTAGTGAAACATACATACCCAATCATTTGAACCTATAGGAGAACGACCATAGCACATGCAATGTATATATGTCTAGCTAACCCAATTATTGATGAAGTCCTAACCTAAGGAAGATCAAACTAATTATCTTGGCATGAATGGCATCAATTGATGTGCATATCTTTTTCAGTATTAGCAGCTACGTATAAAAGATTCTTTGAATAAAAAGTTAATGTACACACTTATTACTTTTTTTTTTTTTTTTTGAAATGACACACTTATTACTTAATTGTTTCTAATTTAGTTATTTCAATATCTAAACCATAACCTTAAACTTTCAAAATATATATATATATATATATATATATATATATATATATATATATATATATATATATATATATATATATATATATAAAGAAGAAAAAAAAAACCCTAACCTACAACTCCATACTACAATTTTTAAAAATTTTAGCATTCTGATTGAATTAATCGCACTTACCATACATAGATTATTGCCATACAAGCAAACACTAATGTTCATATTCAAGTTAAGCTGAACACAAAGTATATCATAAATTCATATACCTAGCGGTGTATATTAAAGAGTACTTCGTGATAATTTTAACCGAATATAGGAAAAAAAGTAATTTTTCTCTTGCAAATTACAAAACTTTCAACGGGAAAAATCTCATACAATTAAGTATGTCGTTCACATGTTGAAACCTTTTATTGGTAATTAGTTCTATCTATTCCCTCCGTTCCTCAATATTTGACAAGCTTTGACTTCTATTACAACTTTGACCATATTCTCTTAAAAGTAATGTGTTCGATTAATCTTAATGTTTATCAGGGATATTGCTTATTATTAAGCTTTCTAAACGACAAGCCGTTCAAAAAAAAAAAGTTTTTTAAAGGACACAAGTCAAAACATGTCACATATTCAAAATGAAGAGGAGTACTTCATAACTTTCAATCCTCTCTCAACTTAACACTCTCGTACTAAAACTGCAAACTTCTCTCAACCAAAGAAGCAAACACCCCATATAGACGAAGTTGATGTTAGATTTGTAAGTTTGTTGGGCAAATTTAGGTATTTAGGGACCCATTGGAGCGCCAAATAGTCCTCATTCATAAAATCATAAACATTCTCACATTATTATTACACACACAATGACACAAAATACACTACTCGTTCTTTCAAAAAAAAAAAAAAAAAAAAAAAAATACACTGCTCGTAGTAATAATAATACACCCTTACCCTTACCTTTACGACACGCGCCTTTTTCAAACTCTTTTTTTCCCTTCTTTCGGCAAACACTAATCAGACTAAGCACTACTATTACTCCCTCGTTAATTAAACCATTTTCTCTCTAACAATTCCAAAATTAACGCCGTTAACCCTCTCCTCCAATCACATCTCACCACGTGTCCTTCACCTGCGTGGACCCACGCGCTTATTCCGTCAAACTCTCCTCCTCAACCTCTTCTTCTCCTCCTTTTTCTTCCTTTATTTTTATTCTCACATTTTCTCTATTTTCTCTCTCCTCCATTTTTTCCCCCACTTTCTCTCTCCTCACTTCTCTCTCCTTCGCCGGGATCTTTTTCCTTTACCGGCGTCACCCGATTTCTAGGGTTTTCCCCCAATTCAATTTCCCCTATAATATTACTCATAATTATTGATTTTAATTAGGTTTTGTTGATTTACATTTTTCTGGATCTGCAGTTGTAGAAGAACAATTCAATTTGGGAATTAAATTTGGTAGAAATTCAAAGTAAAGCCCGATTTCGATGTCATCGGCAATAATTACATCATCATCACCTTCATCTCTTACATCATACTGGTGTTACAGATGCAATCGATTTGTTAGGGTTTCACCGAATCCAATTTCTCTCTCCTCCGCCATTTCTTGCCCTGATTGTCACGGCGGTTTCCTCGAAGAAATCGACTCGCCGCCGGCACCGCCGCCGCCGCTTCCGTCTCAGCTTTCCTCCTCTCCTCTCGCCGACTCCCGACGACGTCGTTTTCCGGCTGCAGCGATGTATATGGTCGGAGGAAACCCTAATTCGAACTCGAACTCTGCTTCATCTCGTGAATCTCTCTCCTCTAGCCCTAGACTTCGCCGGAGTCGGAGAAATGGTGGTGACCGGTCACCGTTTAATCCGGTAATCGTTTTGCGGGCCCCATCGGAATCAGATGCCGCTGCTGCTGCTGGTGGAGGGAGTTACGAGCTTTACTATGATGATGGTGGAGGATCTGGTCTTCGGCCTTTACCTGCTAGTGTATCGGAGTTTTTGCTGGGTTCGGGTTTTGATCGGTTGTTAGATCAGCTGGCTCAAATTGAGATCAATGGGATTGGTAGAGCAGAACAACCGCCGGCTTCGAAAGCGGCTATCGAATCAATGCCTACGATTGAGATCGTTGATGAGCATATTGAAGGGGAGTGTTATTGCGCGGTTTGTAAGGATGCATTTGAGCTTGGTTCAGAAGCAAGAGAGATGCCCTGTAAGCATATCTATCACCATGATTGTATATTGCCATGGTTGTCTTTGAGAAATTCATGTCCTGTTTGTAGGCACGAGTTGCCCTCTGATAACAGGGTTGATTCGCACTCGCATGCGCACTCGCCTGAGTTGAACCCGGGCCAAACTGGTAGTAATAATACTAGTAATATTAACAATAACAGTAATGGTCAAGGTGGTTTGGTTGAGGGGAATGAGGATGAGACTGTTGGGTTGACGATTTGGAGGTTGCCCGGTGGCGGGTTCGCTGTGGGGAGGTTTGCAGGTGGGAGGAGAGGTGAGAGGGAGTTGCCTGTGGTTTATACAGAAATGGATGGTGGGTTTAATCAAGGAGGTGTGCCAAGGAGGATTTCCTGGGGTTCTAGAGGTGGGAGGTCAAGGGAAAGTGGTGGAATTCGAAGGGTTTTCAGGAACTTGTTCTCTTGTTTTGGTGGAGGGGATAGGAATCAATCACCATTGGAAGATTCTACTAGCTCGAGCTCGGATTCAAGGATTAATAGCCAGAGGAGTCGAGCTACTTCGTTTTTTAGCGCCTCTTCGAGGACACGAAGCAGGGGTTTCGATATGGGGAGTCGGATAAGAAGATGGTGATGTCGAAAAGGTTGGAATTTGGAAAAGGAATGAAGATGGGATTAGATTGGGGGGTTGGATTTTGTACATAAAACATGGGAGTGATGAAGGAGAGTTGGAAGATTGATTAGTAGACAAAGTGTATATAGGAAAAGGGGGAAAAGAGAGGTTTAGAAGAAGAACAAGGAAGTGGAAACCTTGGAGAAGTATATGCAATGGCAATATGAATTGCATACTTGGTTGAAATGTATTGTAGTGTAATCCAATATAATCTGTTTATTTTCATCAATTCTAAGGTACCCTTTTTTGATAAGTTGTATTTAGTTGTTTGAAACTTATTAATCATTTATCTTGAATCAATTTTTTGTTTAGAAAGAATCAAAATTAGTTCAATAATATGTGTTCATTGTTAAGATATTATCTTCTCTCCATTTTTATCTGTTTGGTTCAATTGTTCTTCAGGTTGCTAGAAGAGAAAGAATTGAATTATTGTAATTTGGCTTTTCTGTTGGAACATGCCAGGGAGAAATTTTGACATTGTTAAGTTAGATCACTGTGTTTGAAGATCAATTAAAGCTTTTCTTGTTTTTATTTTGAAGTTGTCAGATCATGTCTGTTTCATTGGCATTCCGTGGTAGAATTTTGCAATTTTGTAGTTTTTGACATTGGCCAACAACTGTCATCTATCATATGCTATATACTGACAATCTTGTACATGTGGATCATTTACCTTTTATATCTGCTTGAGCTTGATCATGATCCTTTCCCATGCAGTTTTTTTCTTCTTATGGTTCGTTAATGTTTAGTAAATAGTTGCTTGAAGTATGTCTGATATGCTGCGATAAGTAAAGGTTCATTCAACTATAAGTCATTTCCCTTGTTGATTACCATTGAATCTGCGACATAAGCTTGCTTTGGTATCTGTTTCTATGGTATTAGCTTGCTTATTTGAGCAGTCGGTCTTAGCTTTGCTATATACTCGTATGTGGAATTGTGGATTAACTTGCTAATTTCAATTGTCAATAGTAGCTTTGCTATATGTGTGATATACTGGTATTAGCTTGCTAATTTGAGCAGTCTATTCTAGCTGCTATGTGTAGTATTAGCTTGCTAATTTGAGCATTCGATAGCAGCTGTGTTGTATTTGTTTGTGTTCTGCAGTTGTTTCTGTGGTTGTTGAGTTTTGAAGATGCAGCTCATTGAGCTCTGTTTTTGCAAAGAATGTATACTCATAATTCTGAATCACTAGGCAACCATACCTTTGTTCCTACCGTGATCCTTCTTTTGCCCTGATGCATCGCGCAATTGAATCTTTCAGCAGCATGTTTCGTTTTTAGCCATGATATTGCTTTGTAGAATGAGTGGTTCTATGCTATTTGTTCATCAAATAATTGAACCTACAAAAAAATTTGGCTGTCTTTTCAATTTTTTTTTTCACGTCATTAAAGTGATAGTGATTTAGTGGTTAAGACAGTTATAGAGAGCTGGTTGGAACCAGATAAGCAGCTCCTTTTGTGATTTCTCTTTCGAGAGTGTTTATTTTGTCATTCCTTAGGTGTCTTAATTTTCTAATGACTTGTTCTTTATGTTTTTTTGGTAAGACAGAGCTAAGTGATTACCAGATCAGCCACCTTTCTTAGCTTTAATTATCTTGTTGCATAAAAACCATTCCCCGTAATACGTTTTAAACACTCTCCGTAATACGTTTTATTTTTCGAAATACGGAGTACCTCTATTTTAAGACAATGGTAAGACAGAGCTAGGTAAATGCTCTTCAAGCTAACTAGTTCATCTCAACTGCAGCATGGGAAGTGGAACCCCTTTTCAAGTATGGGAAGGAATCATAGCAATGTGCATTGTTTCGTTCAAGATATAATCCTGCAATATTTTTTGACGTATTATGAATGAGAAATTCCATGTAATATTTAGTTTACTGTGCATATTGGGATTAGGAGTTCCTGTGTTTTTTCCCCTTAATTCTAGGTCTATTTTAAAATTGATCCAATTTAAAAATAACACGACATGTGTATCTAGGAAATAGTTGTGTCAATGTTTAGGATACGTTTAATAACCCATAAAATTACAAATTCGCAGAGATGGTGATTAAGAGTACAAGTATAAGTAGGTAAGTTGCAAGTTGAAATAAAAAATGAGTTTAGTTGCCGAACTAGTTGATTCAACCATAATTTAGGTGCGATACTATTGATAATTGAAAATGGCCTGGCTAATAAGGTACATTATCTTAGAGCATGTATTATAATTATGGTGTAACAAATTGTTGATTCTACAAAGGGGAACCATTTGCCTGCAATTGCTCATCTGTATGTGACTTTTAGATTCTTCGTTTATTGGAGTTTAGGGGCCATTTCTTGTAATAGGGTCCTTTTATATCACATTCTTAAATGTGCAAATTGAATCCAGTATGAATGTATGATATTAATAAGTCTATAAATATAATAGATATGCCAGCTAAGTTGGTCGATACATGGATCAGTTAAGTTGGATGTTAGTGAAAAAAGAAAGATTGATAAAGTATTATTGGATATTGGGCCATATTGTTATTCATAGCTAAGACCTAGGCATGGGTTGAGCCGGCACAAGTACTGATTAAACATAATACAAGAGGCACGTCAGTGGCCAATTGCATATATTAGCCATTCACCCTTGTGTGCCTCGGTGCCTTCTTTTTATCAATTCGAGATTTAAACATTTTATAATGTGTTTTATTGTTTCATTATACATTATTATTGAGTAAACCCCAAATACGGTCTCTAAACTAGCCAAAAGTTTGAGAGTGAGAAATAGATCAAGTGGGTAGAACTCTCATTCCGAAGATTCTCATCACTCGCCCTTATAGCTCTCTAAACACCAAAAAAAAAAAAAAAAAAAAATGCCAAAAGTTTGGATTTGGTCCCTCAAGTTTCAAGTGGCTGAATTTAGTCCCTCAACCACCACTAAATAGTAAGTACGGGCTTCTGGCAGTCTTTATGACAAAAAAAGATGACATGGCAAAGTTTAGGGACTAAAGTGATGATTTGGCATCCAAAAATAAAAGTTTAGGGACCTTGCAGGCTTGCACTGGTAAGGTGGCATAGATTGGAATTATTGTGAAAGTTTAGGGATTCTTATGCACAGATGACATTAAATACAATTACCTAGCAAAATTTAGGGACCTATAGGCATGATTTTATCAAATGATTTATTATATTTTTTAAAATCAACCATGATTTTTAAAATTAAATGATTTTATAAATATTTTGTTTAGAAAAAGAAAACGACCCCCTCCCCATATACTACCTGCCCCATCCCCGCTAGCGTACGACCTACCTTCCTCGCTGACGGCAGGCCTGGCAACCCCCACTAACATCCGTAATCCCACCGGCCACCACCCCTCCCCTTTCCCTGTATCGGCCACCCTTTCCCCCATCCCGAGTTGTGCCCCCAAATCCCAAAAACCCCACCCGAAACCCCCATGTGAAAGCAACCTTTTTAGGATTTGGGTGATTTCGGACAAGGTTTTTGGGATTAGGGGAAGCATTTTAGGTGGGGGAAAGGGAAGGGGAAGGGGTTTGATTCAAGGGAAATGGGAGGGGTGGTGTGGCTAGGGGTGTTTGGGTATGGGTCGCCGACAGGGGGAGGTTGTGTCAGCGGGTAACCGTGTGCTGGGGCTGATGGGGAGGGGGTTGGCAGTAGATGGGGTGGTGTTTTTTACAAAAAATATATATTAAAATTATTTAATTCTCTTAAAAAACTTAATTATAGTTAAACATTTAATAAAAAAATATCATTAATGTTATAAGTAAGTTATTATGTATAATAATTCATGATTACCAAAGATAATAATTTTTTTTATTAGTTCACCAAGAAAAATAAAAAAAATTGGTGTTATTGAAGAAAATTTCCCTTTTATAAAAATTTTTACATCTAAAAATAGATCAAAATAAATGAGCCGGCCCAGGTTCATCTTCGTGATAAACCTGGTGCGTTTATCTAGGGGTTAAATCATCTTTTTGCGTCATTAGTCAGGGGTGCCAAGGTAAATAGCTGGTCACGCGGAATTTTGCATGTTGACCTAATAATAAACGTCGTTATGTCTCTAAAGTTAACCATAGTTAACTTGTGTTAGTTTCTCCAAGTAATGGTCATGTTTGGTAAATGGTTTTTTGGTGGCTTTTTGGTTAGATTTTGGCTTTTTTATGTGGACAAACAGCCAAAAAAAGTGTTTCGTAATTGGCTTTTCATTCAGCGAAAAAGCTGGCTTTTAAGCCAAAATGAAAAAGCTGCTTTGAGTAGCTTTTTTTTTGTTGGCTTTTGGCTTGTTGGCCCACAAATTATCTAATAAACAGCCAACAACTAAATTTACCAAACACTTTTATTAATAGCCAGCTTAAACAACCAATTTTGCCATTATAAACAGCCAAACATTCCAGCTAGTCAAACAAGCCAAGTGAACCAGCCAACCGCCAACAACCATTTGCCAAATAAGGCCAATATCCGAATTCAGGAAACTTCTTCAATGCTCGAATGCTTCAGGAAACTCTCTTCAATGCTCGCTTTGCTCTGATTTGTGAATTGTTTTTCCACGAATTTAATAAATTGAATTGCCGAATTGGGAATCTCCTGGGTCTAGGTTTGTCGTCGATTTGTGTAGTGTGATTGGAGATGGTCGTTTCGTTGCGG
Source organism: Chenopodium quinoa (assembly GCF_001683475.1). Lineage (NCBI taxonomy): Eukaryota > Viridiplantae > Streptophyta > Magnoliopsida > Caryophyllales > Amaranthaceae > Chenopodium > Chenopodium quinoa. Next base: position 301,710 of record NW_018742669.1, read on the forward strand.
TGGTTGTTTCGCTTTTTCACTTTGGCAATCTTGAAAAGGTACACGAATCAATTTGTTGATAGTTGTACTTGTTGTTGTTATTTGATTGGGAATAAATTAAATTGATTGTGACTGGTAATTGCGAAGTGTATGGATGGTAAAATCTTTTAGTAATTGGAGTGTTGTGTTGAAATTTTAATGCAATTGGGGAAAAACGAAGAGTGTTGTTACGTTTGATGCATTTGTAATTGAAAATAGGAGGTCAATTTGAGTACTGTTTCCCTAAATTTCAGTAGTACTTGGATTGTTACTTTGATATTTTAATGCAATTGGGGAAAAGACGTACGTTTAGTTCATTAATTAATTTAAAATGGGAGGTCAATTTGAGTAATTTTCCCTAAAATTAGAATTGAAAACATCTGTTTAGGGTTTGAGTATCTGTGTTTTTCTGGGTGTGTTCATTGTTACAGTATATAGTATATGTTGTTGGTAATCGTATGAATTGTTTTTAATGGTGATGATAGAGAACGTGTTGGTGGGAAACTTCACAATGGAGGTGGCGGTATGATTATACATTATTGCTAATAGTTTGCTCCTTTTGTTTATTTTTAATTTTGGGGAAAATATGTTTTGATAACCAAATGCATTGTTTGAACTCCTGTCTACTAATGGTAATGCAGGCTAGCCATAGAATGTTGAAAAGGAAAGTTGCAGAGAGGAAAGTTAACTCACCTTGAGTTAATGGCCGTGAATCTGGGGTTAACATTGGGGAAACGGATGTTTTATCATTACTTTGCTTTTACATGGCAGCTGACAAACGTGGGCCCCTAACCTCGTTTTTTATTGGATGTTTGCGAAAACCAATGCAATATTATCACAGAAATGCCGTGGGATAAACTAACCAAGTTTATCATTGAGATGAACTTGGATTTCCTCAAAATAAATTGCTTGCATGCAATTTTATTTTATTTTATTTTTTGCCTATTTTCAGTTGAATTTGATATGATTTTTTTTTTTAAAAAAAATCTCAATTAATTTCTTGCAAATTGATATAAAATAATATTTGTCTAGCCTAAAATTTCTTTGCCTAATTAATCTTTAATATCAACATTGGTCTAGTCATCATGGGATCCATTAAAATTTAGCAAGGTCCCTAAACTTTGGTCTAGTCAGTCCTCAAGTCCCTAAACTTTGATGAGTCACTATACTAACCACCAAAAATGGTGGTGGAGGGACTAAATTCAATCACTTGAAAGTTAAGGGACCAAATCCAAATTTTTGGCAAAGTTTAGGGACCGTATTTTAACTTTACTCCATTATTATTGGCTACTTGTTTGATCACTAAATTTATGAAAATTCCCCTTTCTTCTCTTTCGACTTCTCATCAAACCAAGTGTTGTCCTCTCCAAGAGGTGCTATAAGGGGACCTTTATAAAATCAAGCAATTATTAAATTATTCTTTCTAATCTTTGGGACAATTAATAAGCCTCAGTATACTTTTTTTTTTCTTTTTTTTTTCCTTCCGAAGGAATTAAACATTTAAATTTAACATTGACTCTTCAACTAAATTAAGTTAAATATAATTTAGTTAAATTAAGTTAAACGAGTAACATGTTGTAAATGGTTCACTTTAACTAATTTACAGTTTGTTGCCCTTTTTTCACCTACGGAGTAAAAAGTGCTCGGCCCTTTACCCACTTGTATAAAATGATATTTATTACTCGTCTCAGGCTTGTTTGGTTGAACAAAAAAAATGGGGGAAATGAAAATTCGTGGAAATTTAATAATGGGGGATTTGTTTGATTGATTACAATATGGAGAAATTGCAAATTCATGGAAATTTCCAATGCCTCCAAAATGTAGGAATTAAATTACTAACCCCTCTCTTGGTAACTCAATATTCCTATTATTTGCAAATTCCTTCTTAACTGCCTATGCGAAACAAGTTCCTTGAACAAACCAAACAATAACCTAAAAAAAAAATGACATTTATTTCTCTAAATAAAGAAACGGTCTTTATGATCCAAGCACTCAACCATATCCCTAAGACCCTAACGGCCTAATGTATAATATAATTGCACAGTCAGTTAATGAGGTTTCTCCAAAACCTCAATCCTCAACTCCCATGCATTTTTTTTTTTTTAAGAAAAAACTACCCATTCCACTACTTTATTTATTTATTTTTTTAACTTTTAAAAACAAAAATCAATAACTATCCATCTACTATTTTTTTTGTATTTTTTCAAGGGACTACTAAAAATATTTCACTTTTTTTTTTTAATTTTTATTTTTTAAAACACTATTAACATTTCACTTTGTGTTATTTTTTTTTTACATATTATTATATATGTCATGCATTCACACGGGTATACAGTTCATTTATCAACAATTCACCATAGCTCTCAAAATCCCCAACCTTTCAATTATATGCATTTTTTAGGGACTACCCTCTAAACAACTTTCACTTTTCTAATCATTAAAAAAAAAAAATGTGCGGCACGCTTTTTGCGTGACTGGCCTCACCGAATAACTGCTTGCAAAAGATCAAAGTAGCTCCTAGAGCACTGATGGAATAACCCCTATGATACTAACCGAATAATCCCCATAACACTAAACGAGTAACCTCTATAGCTTGACAAAGTAAACCCCATAATAGCTTGCCACATTGCGTTGCCATCGACATATAAGAGTAAGACCCTGTTCTTTTGAGCTTCCCAACAGAGCAGAGAATATCAGATTTCAGCAAAGTAGAGCAAGTGTCAACAGGCAGAACAAGTGTTAGTGGATTATTAATACTCAGTAGAGCAAAGCTAAGCAAGGTTCAGTTGAGCAGATCTGACCACAAGTTCACAACAGACCACAACAGCTCAAAAGAACAGTGTCAAAGTTACAACATCAAAATAAATTTCCCGTATTTTAAATATATTTTTTCTTATATTATATATTTAATATGTTTTTAATATAATATATAAAATGCAAGGGTACACTACACTTTAGTCTCCCCACAATAGTACAGTCTTTGTTACTGTGTTTTCTCTTTTCTCTGTGTATTCCTCCTTTTTCAACCCTTCTTCTCCCCACTTAAGAAAAAAAAAAAAAAAAAAAAAAAAACTTCTCTTTGCCGTAGCCATGTCTTCCCCTTTTCAACCTTTAAACTTAATAACGAAGAAGAAGAAGAAAGAAATGAGTTGTTCTTGTATTGAAGAAATCAAAGATTTTATTTGGCATTGTTTTTTGTTTTCAGTTTGCTTTTTTTAAAACCAAAAACCAAAAACAGGAAACAAGAAAAAGGTGTTTCCACTTTTTTTTTTGTCAGTTTTTTAAATTATAAGAATTTTAATAAGTTTGACTAAATTTTTTATTCATTATACGACATATATCGTGTGATTTTGAAAATCAAAAAACCAAAAAATAGAAAACCACGATAATGTCAAACAAACCCTTAGGTTTTTGATTTATGTCGGGATCTTTCGGTTCAAATTGAAAGAAATGATAAGGATATTAAGGAATTGGTATGTTATGTTCCTACAATTAATGCATTGTTTTTGTTAAATTGAGTTTAATTTTTTTTTTAATTTTTTTTTTAATAAGGAATTCCTTGAGGCCCATGACGAGCTGTTTGGTGAAGTTGTTTCAAGTGTGGTTCATATCAATGTTAGAAAACTTCTGACAACGAGTTGTCCGAGTAAACGACATCGGAAATCCTACTCGGCAACGGGGTTTGCAATTTCTTCCTGGACCTCACAAAACAAGGTATGCTCTCTTATTATCACCGCCGCCGGAAACCCTCCGTTTGATCCGTCAGACTCGGTGGATAAATTTAATGCTGAAAATGAGATTCAAGTTAAATTTTATAAAGAAGATGTTATGCATAATTCTGTTGGAGTTTTGCAATTCTAGTAATGCAAATCGGAGCTTTACCAAGTGAGTGTGCAAGGAGTTAACGAGGGAAAGGTGTAGCAAGCAAGTTGGTGAGCCGCGCGAGACCGAGCTAGCAAGAGAGCTAGAGCTCGGATGCTCTCAATGGCCTGCAGCAGGTCCGAGCGAGAGCTCGCCTATGTGCTGCTGGAAATGCCTTGCGGCAGACCCGAGCGAGGGAGCTATAGCTCGCTGCTGGCAGAGCCTTGCGGCAGTCCGAGCGATAGCTCGCCAGCGAGTGAGCGATAGCTCGCAGCTCATGAAGGCTACGGCAAGGCTGAGCGATAACTCACTCGCTAGAGAGCGATAGCTCGCCAGCCCAGCCGTGGTATGGGCCTTGCGTGAGGCTTGTGCTTCTATTTCCTTTTTCTTATTACTCCTATAAATACTACTTCTTGGCTATTATTTCAATCATAGGTTAATTTCATTATTGAAATACCCTAAACACTCAAACACAAACCTACCCTTTGAGATCTGAACAGTTCTCGAATAATTCCACTCTACGGGTTCGAGTGTACGAATTACGAGAGTTGCGTTAAACTTGGGGGGTGTGCGTCACTGGGAAACTTGTACTGGTGGTGGCTTGTACTGGTGGTGGCGTATTTCGCTTTTAAGGCAGTGAATTTTGTTCCGCGGCGCAACTGTGAGTTTGAGATCTTCAATTCAGGAAAGTTTTAATCTTTATTTGTTATTGATTTCAATAGTTATTTTACCAACAAATTCATCTATCATTTCCACTGACAATGATGTTGTACTTGTATATCTTGAGGAAATTTCTACTAATATTGTTAGAATTCCGGTAAGATTTAGTAATGAATCTGATGTTCTAAGGGGTATGGTGGTATACTATTTGGCATGTTCTAGTGGCAAATATCATTTATGTGTTGAAGGTCGAGTTAGCCATATTGAAGGAAAGGAACTGTTTCACCAAGTTAGAGTTCCAAATATTAGCATCGGTGGCCCGATCTTCAACGCTGATAGGGAGGTTCTTGCTGTGATGAAGACTGGTGGTGAGGAAATTACTTTGGATTGAAATCTGCTCTTACTGTAGATGGTCTTAGACTATTTTTGATGCAGTTTTTTCATTTACACAATTTCAAAGATTCTCCAATGGATGACCTCTTGAAGGAGGTAGTAAAGAAGATGATGTGAGCTAAATCTTGACTTTGGTGTATTAAATTAATACTGTATTAGATTAGTAGAATAGATTAGATTAGTAGAAACTACAAAGGATTTGATGTATAATATTTTAAATGTGACTTTTAAATAGTATATGTAATTGAAGTTGTCAAGTGGCAAGAATGATTATTAGTAGAATGAATTGAAATTACTAGTGGTGTTTTTTTTTTCCTCTTATATATACAAGTATGATAGCTTACCAACTGTCCAACAGTGTGAGTTTATATGGTGATCATGTATTCTAGGCTTTCTAGTTCTAGCCTATCATACTGTCCAGTGCCTCAAATTATGAGGCTTGCCTAGTGCAAGCTGATGGGGCCAATTTGTGCAAATTCGGGCTGGGAAGCCCAATTATGTTAATGGTTCTTAGCATAAAATAATCTCTACCATTAATTAATATGTTAACACTTTTCCCAAATCTCAACTTTTAATATCACAAGTTGTTCAAGACATACTTTGCTTACCTCCTACTCCGTATGTTTTTTTTGATGTTTCACATGGTTCACGATACATTTTTGCACATAATTAGCTAAGTTGAGAAAAAAGGTTTTTTTTTTTTTTTTTGACACAAGAGGAATAAGGTTTTGATAAAACTACGTACGAGTATTGTAGAATTGGGCCTGTTTGTATTCTGTGGGCCAAATAACATAATACTATGTGCTATATTATAACTACAAGTATACATTATCCTCTATCACTAATTCACTACGATAGTAGTAAAACTAAAAAAAATGCTTTTTATTAGTCAATAAATAAAAGAAGACAAAATGTCACATTCTACGCAATTTTTCGGTGCTCACAAAGGGGACAACCACCCCAAACAATATAAAACGGTAATACTCGTAGTAGGCTGTTAATCTGTTATTAGTCACTGGAGTATAAATGTAGGTCCATCGCAAATTTCTGAATATAAAGAGGTTTTCCGCTTTTTTGGTTACTTGTATTGCCCACATACCACAATGCATTGCTACTTTGAGGTACTTATATACATATACAACAATAATAAAACAATAATAAAGCCTTATTCCTCATTTGATTAGAGAATGGCTAATATAAATCGTCATCAATCTCATCATAAAGGACCACTGCTCCCCCACAAATAAATGTAAAGAACAAAAATAAGTGTTAAGAGTAAAATGAAACATCTAAAGGGTGTTCAACCTGTATATTAAATAAACAAGTACAAGAAAAAAAAACTAAAGTGAAATTTTGTATATTTTCTCAATGTCAACATTTAAAAATAAAATAGTAGCAAATCTTTCCTAGCCCTTTTAGAAATTCTATAGTCTCATAAGAGTCATAACATACTTTATGACAGTGGCGGATCCAGGATTTCCGAGATAGTGTGTCACCATCAATTATTGATCATTTGTGAAAGTACAATTTTTTTTTCCATGTCTTGTTCAAAATTAATTTCAATCCAAAAATTATATATATATATATATATATATATATATATATATATATATATATATATTTCACCAAATTGATTGCAATCCAAAAATAGGACACAAAAATTCATACCACAACCAAATACAGTACTTAAGAATTCAATTTTACAAGTCGAAAATACTACAAATAACATGTTATAAACAAATGGTACAATAAAATTATTATATTGAATTAATTTTATGGTTTTTTAGTTAATTGATAAGCTTTATGGGGAAATATTAAAATTGGTTGTACAAATATAAGATATAAAAAGGGAAAAAAAATTATTAAAAAATTATACAAAAAAAAGTGAGATAACTTAAGAGACCGGTTATTAAATATAACTGGTCTCTTTAATGAAAAAAAAAGTAGCGCAAAAAAATTGCGAAATGCAATAGCAGCATCAAAGAGACCTCTTATATAAATAACAGGTCTCTTTAATATTTAAAAAAAAACCACAACAAGTCTTTTGTAGCAATAGCAGCATTAAAGAGATCGCCTATCTTAATAAGAGGTCTCTTTGATATTGTTTGTTGTTACCAACAGCAGCATCAAAGAGACCACCTATCTATAATAAGGGGTCTATTTGATATTTTTTTTAAAAAAAAATATTGTGTCACCGGACCCACTATGACTAAAGGTAGGTCCGCCCCTGCTTTATGAAAGTCTTTACAATTTGTCCATTTTCCAAGTCTTCTTCACTCGTGAACTTTTTAAGATCGGAAACCTATTCACAACAACCCAAATAATGTCATTTTCATTTTTTAATTTCGGGAGAACCTTTTATATACACCTGGGTGTACATAGAGGCATGTACACACAAAGGTGTTTTTTTTTTCCTCATTTTAGAATTTAAAATGAGCAAAAAAAGTGTATCAATTAAACATAATACACTTGGGTGCACCTTACACCCGAATGTATATAAGACAATCTCGGATAATTATACGACAAGTGGTCTCATATGCTCAAATTTGACTTTATGCAAGTTAAACATTCTAGAACACCAATACACTTTCTTAAAATCCTTATTTAACTTATCCCCTCTTTACTATCATTAGTGTACTAAAGAGGGTATACTATGTCCTTTCATAGCTTTTCTCTAGAATTTCACACTTTTGAGGCACATACCACTTATTCTTGTACCTAGCGTCCTTGACCTTCCGTCTTCGTTTATTTTGAAATCATTCCCTTCCCGGTTGCACATTCGAGCTACCAAACATACTTTTTTTTTGAGGTTGGTTGTGCGAGTCATACGAGGGACACTTGCTTCTTCATCAAGTAATGTGTGATCCTGGCTGTTCCGGTGATCCAATTTTTACTGCTGATAGGGAGGTGATAGACATAATTAGGAGTGGTATTAGATATGCCGGTTTGCAATTTAAGGTTATAACGCAAGCACTTAAACAATATTTGTTGGATTGTAATAATTGTTCTCAATGTTCCTTTGAATTTTAAAATAGTTTAAAAAAAAGTATACTATTACACAAACTTTAGAAAATGTAGTAAAAGTCTAGAATCTTAGTGTAAATTGACTTTTGTATTGAATATTCTTAAGGTTGACTTTTGATGAGGAGTATATATAATTGAAATTGCTTGGTGACATTATTTAAATGTATTTTATGTAGAATATCTGTTTCCCAAATCTCAACAGATCAAATGTAATGTAGTATTCAGTATTTATCTAGTCTGTTTCATCTATTTTCTTTTTCTCATGTAAGGCAGACATGATACATATTTTGCACATCAATTAGCTAAGTTGAGCAAGAAGGTTTGAGCTTATAAAACTGCGTATTGTGATATTGGGCCTGTGTGTTCTGTTGGGCCAAATAACATAATACTATGTGCTATATAATCCTCTATCACTATGATAGTAGTAAAACTAAAAAAAATGCTTCTTATTAGCAAATAAAAGAAGACAAAATGTCACAATCTACGCATTTTTCGGTGCTCACAAAGGGGACAACCACCCCAAACCATATAAAACGGTAGTACTCATAGTAGGCTGTATTTATGTATATATGTAGGTCCATCGCAAGTTACTGAATATAAAGAGGCTTTCCGCGTATTTTGGTTACTTGTATTGCCCACATACCACGATACATTGCTATTTTTAGGTATTTATAAAGTTATATACTTTTCTGTTCTTATATTCCTGTATAGTTACAACACTTTTTTAAAATAGAAATATAATAATAGTTGCAACACACTATAAAAGGAAGGTTTTATGTTGAAAATTGTATTATTACCTTTATTTTAAACACATGGCTCACTTAATTATACTCCTAACAACCTCTTTACCCCATTTGAAATGTATTACTCCATATATCATGTGAGGTCCGCTTTTTTAAAATATCGTGATAAGATGTGTGTTGCAATTATAAAGAAATAGAGGAAGTACAGTTACAACAAGTCAACAATAATGCCCTATTCCTCATTTGATTAGAGAACGGTTAACATGAATGAATCGTCGTCATAAGGAGCCACTTTCTCACAAAAAAAAAAAAAAAAATGTATAGAACAAAGATAAGTATTTAAGAAATGTCTATTACATCTCAGGTTTCAAGTAGAGATGTTCTAGAGATTCAATTGAGTAAATAGCTCTACAAAGTACAAACCAAAAAATCAAATTCTTGACGGTGTAAAGTTACCCCAACTCTTGCAAAACCGACTAAACACGTAGTACCAATAAAAAGAATGATAGCAAAAAGGTGAGAGTAATTAAGTCATAACTTAATTAAGTAATCAAATCAAGCTAACCACCACCATTAATGTCCAAAGCTCTAAAACGCGGTTTAATCGAAGAAGATATTAGCATACGTAGTACTACAATTAAATCTTCGACTTTCGGCCACTTTTTTAGTGCAAAAAATAGGGCTATTTCCTTCTTTCCCTTAGTAAGTTAGAACTACCACGTAGCACTTGGGCAAACCAACACTTTTTGTTTGCTTAAAACTTAACATATTATGAATTTTAGAATAATTAATATAATATAATGTTCATACTAACTTTTCAACTCATAGAATTGACTACTTTGGACTATGATTCACTAATTTCAACGGGATTAGCATTATTACTTATGATACGTGTCGAAAATTAATACATAATGACTTATTGTACTCCGTATGTTGGAGGTCCATTATTAGCAAGACTACGTTTAAAATACTAGGTACTCCATAGTAGGTAATAGATGAGATTCAAGTAATCAGCTTTATTTATGTTAGGCTTTTTATGCTCCAGTATGTCTTACTAAAGGGAATAGTAGAGGAATGATTTATTTTAATAATACTAAGATTCTATAGTATTCAAGTTACTTTGTAAGAATTCACTTTTTCTTGTAATTTGATGAAGTTGTAAGTACTCGTATATCATAATTAACTTAACAAATTCACAAGTACTTACGAGTACTATTTTTATTTTTTATTTCATCGATACATTTTTGTGGCTTTGGTCCGCCGTCAATTATTATGAGTTCACTATAGCTGATTAGCTCGAATATAGATAGGAAAGTTTGATTTCATACAGATCATAATATACAAAAAATAATTGGTCGAGGAAAGGTAGTCCATTAAACGTGTATAGAACGAGTAGTCATTTTCTTGTACTTGTTTCACTTAAGATATGTGTATGGTTGTAGTGTCGTTCAATTTATATGTTTAGCCTTCTTGATACAGAGTAATTATTTTCATCTAGGTATGTAAATCATAGAAATCTAAATAACTGAACTATACCCTCAAACCTAGAAAAGATTACAAAATAAAGCTCAACGTTTTGTCTCCTTAATGACAGTACTTACATGTTCAAATATGGACTTAATGATCCAAACTTTATCCTTAATAATTATACTATTTAATTCATTGGAGATTATGCAAGCATCATATGTCAACATTGCGAAGAATGATGAGGAATCGCAATCATAGTGTGTGTGTAATGTTTAACTAACACAGACACAGAAATAGACATGATCGAATTTGATAGACTAAATAAATAAAAAACGTCAAAATAGCATCGTTAATTTGGTCCACAATATTATATAGTACGTGTTAGGCAGGCCGCCGTTTAGGAATTTTACCAATTTCTCTCCTTCTATGTGTTGTATGTTTGCCAAATTAGCTTTTGGTTATTTTTTATAATTTGCTGATCGAAAGTAACTCTGATGTTAAGAGCACAACCGACGCCATTGTACAGTGTCCTTATAGGCTTGTTTGTGAATTTACTCCCTCTGTCCCATATTAAGGGTCTTTTGAGAATTAAGACTATGCAAAAAGAAATTAAAAAAAATAGCAATCTTAAGAAATATATGTATTGTATGCTAAATTACACGTTGTATACAAGAACGAATAATGGATTAATGGTGCATCATTCAAAGTTAATTACAGTATATGGAATGAAATAAGTAAATTAATGGTCAAACTACCTAAATGGAGCATGTAATTTTTTAGAAATGCGCCCCGTGGTTCATATAATTACTCGAAATCTGTTTCCAAAAAAAAAATTACTTGAAATATTATTAGATTATTTTTAGTGTATATTTAGTTTACTGTGTTAAATTAATGCTCCGTACAAAGTGTCTTATATTTTGTAAAGTATAATTATAGATATCTATGGTTAAAATTGCGCATTAAACATTGTGAAAAATCAAACATAAAAACTATTGTAAAATGGAGGAAGCAACCTCGTCATGATTGCTTGCTTGTATCATGATATGGATACTTCTAGTGTAGAGTTGGTTGTTGGCATATGGCAGGGCCGGCAATAAGGAGGTGTAGGGGTTCAACCGTGCAAGAAGATTAGGGACTAGAAGCTTAGAAAATAGAAAGGATGGCTAGGTCACCTATATGTGGTAAATTAGGATAGTGAAGTCTTTAATTTGAAATTAGCTAGGCCACAACGGCCCACAAGGATGTTAACAGTGTGTGCAGATAAGCTTCAATGCTTTCAGTTCTTTCGCTCATTATAATAATTGTGAATTCTATAGCAGTAAAGTGTAACACCATAGAAATTCCTTTCCTTTAAAATACCTGTTTTGCCCTTTTTAAAATACAAAATAGGAAAATCTAAGACATTCCCGCCACCGTGAAAACAGCTAAGGCAATTTCACCACGAAAACGGTTTAACAAGGCCAAATTCTGCCATGAATAGTCTAGATCTAGGCTTTTAATGGTTGAATTTGGCCTAAAAAACCTTGAAAATAATCAAAACAAACTCCGTGGTGGCAGTGGTGTTGGTTACGTAGCGCCGATGGTGGTGTTGGTTGTGCAAGGAGAAGAGAGGAGAACTGAGAAGGAGAAGAGAAATGAAGGAAGGAAAAGGAGAAGAGAGAGAAAGAGAGGGCGGATGAGAGAGGAGAACTAAAAAGGAGAAGAGAAATGGAGGAAGGAGAAGGAGAAGACAGAGAAAGAGAGGGCGGAGGAGAGAGAAGAAGGAGGCGAGAAACTGAGAAAGAGAAGGGGAAGGAGAAGAGGAGAGAGAACGAGAAACCAGAAAGAAAAGGGGAAGGAGAAGAGGAGGGAGAAAGAAAAACTGAAGAGGAGAGAGAAACCAGAAAGAGGAGGGGCGCAGGAGAGAGAAATAGAAGAGAGGAGGGGCGCAGGAGAGAGAAAGGAGGGAAAAAAGAAAAGGGTCACAGGAGAGAGAAAAAGGTTAGGGTTGGGGTTTTTTTTAATGAAATTTCATTTTTTTCCTTTTATTTTTTAAGTTATATTCCGACGGAATATTTTTCCGTCGGAAATGACCTTTTCCGACGGAATATTCCGTCGGAAAGTACAAATATGGGCTTTCTGACGGATTTTATTTCCGTTGGAAATTTTTATTCCGACGGATTTATATTCCGTCGGAATATATGGGATTTCCGACGGAAATTCGTGTCCGTCAGAAACAGTCCGTCGGAAAAAGGTCTATTTCTAGTATGTGTCCTGTACTCCCAGTAGAAGTTATGGTCAAATATAAAGTCGCATAACACCCCCCATATGTTCATACTCGAGGTATATACGTTTCAAGAGTTTTGGTGCGTAATCTCTTTCACTTTACGTTATTTACATATTATTAGACTTGGTAATGACTCTCAACCATAACACAAACCAACATTATAATCATTAAGCAATCAAACATACCAATTTAAATTCTTGAATAATTAGTGAGTACATAAATTTTAATAGTTGAACCTTTTTAATCTACCTCGGTGTCAAAGACACCTTAAACGCATAATGCGCCGCAAATCCTATCCCTCGGTGTTAGAAACACCTTAAGTGCACATAGGCACCGCAATATAATTTATTCCTGTGTACTAAGACACTTAATAGCTCAATTCCCATGCTTAAAGCATCAATAAAAATTATATGAACCATAATAAATTTCCTTTTTAATATTCCAAACCAAAATAAACATTTAGTTTAATTAAACATGCTCTTCATCATGTCAATAATAAAAGTGTGGTTCATATCCAACATGCCAACATAATTAATTCCAATCATCGATTCACCACAAATGATTCATACATCACGAATCATTCACCAACATCAATCCAATCAACAATTCCAACCAACACCTATCATGATACTACTTGGAATTAATTTATCAAAGCCTAGCATGCTTCTACATACCCAAATAATTACCAAGTACGCGAACGTACCTTGAATATGATCTCAAAATTGCCACGACTAAATAAAATCACTCACTTGGAAATCTCCTACAAACCAAAATTACAAAGAGGCCTTATTACCTATTCAATATAAATTTTCAGCAATATATACACTCTTTAAATCACTCATAAACCTTCTAAAATAAGCTGAAATTTAGCTTAAAACCCTTACTTTTATTCCCAATTAATGGGTAATTAAAAATCCTTTCAAGAAACATAATTATAGCTTATATATAAAAATTCCAGCTTTATTAAATCATCTAAAATTGCTGTAATTGTGTTTTAAAACACTTATTTCAATAATTTAAATCACCCGTAAACAATTTCCATCAATATACATAAAGTTAGAAACTTAGGGTTTTAAATTTGTGGCTTTTTTAATTCAAAATCAAATCTGAAAATTTATATACAAAATACTTATCACCAAACATCATAAAAATTATCACAAAACCCAAAAAAATAATTAGATTAAGAGTGGATTGAATTAAAAATCAAAAGAAGATTTTTTTTTTCTAAAGGGCGCACGACCACCAAGGCCGGGCTGCTACCGCGCCCGCTAGGTGGTCGCCGCTGCCGGCGAGTGCTGGTGGTGGTGGCCAGCCGGTGGTGGTGTGTGTGGGTGGTGATGAAGCAAAATAAAAATAAAGAGGAAGGGGAAAATAAGAGAGAGAAAGAGAAAATAAGAAGAGAGAAAGAGAGTTACCTTTGGGTATTCTTCACCTTGGGCAAGGTTCAATTTGCCCATGTGATGGGTATTTATACCCCCTCTCTAAACCCTCCTACTTAAATTCCCCTTTCTACCCTTAATGAACCCTTCTCTTATTCAAACTAGTATTTTGACTTTGGGAGGCAAGTCACAAAGTCCGTTGAAATACAATCCCATTTCCATCCAGGAATTTCCAATGATTGCACAGTTCCTTGCGGTCTTTTGTGTTCTATCTTCACTTTCTGACAAGTTAGACACTTTGCCACAAATTCCTCAACCTCATTCTTCATTCTGGGCCACCAATACATCTTTTTCAAGTCTTTATATAGCTTGTTCCTTCTTAGGTGTACTGAATATGGTGTATTGTGGCCTTCTTCCATCAACTTTCTCTTTACCTCCTCACATTTTTGTGGTACACACCAACGACCCTTGTACCTTAAACTCCCATCTTCATGAATTTTGAAATCCGTAGCTTTTCCTTGCTTTATTTTTTCACGAATCCTATCCAACTTTACATCTCCTGCTTGTTTTTCCCTTATCTCATCAAATATTGTTGGTTGAATACTTAGGTTTGCAAGTATGCCTGTTGGCACTCCCTATTCTACCACTTCTAGATTCATTTTCTTCATTTCTCTATACAACTCATCAGCCACTATCAAAGTATTTAGTCCATGGATGGTCTTACAACTTAGAGCGTGCGCAACTACATTTGCTTTCCCTTCATGATATTGTATTTCTAAGTCATAACCCGTCGTATATTCTAACCATCTCTTTTGGCGTGAGTTTAAATTCCTTTGAGTGAAAATGTATTTCAAACTCTTATGGTCTGTATAAATCCTACATTTCACTCCATACAAGTAGTGCCTCCAAATCTTTAGCGCAAAAATGATTGCAGCCAGTTCTAAGTCATGAGTAGGGTAATTTACTTCATGAGTCTTTAATTGTCTTGATGCATACGCAATCACCTTCCCATTTTGCATAAGTACACATCCCAGACCATTCTTGGATGCGTCACTATATACATCATAAATTCCACTATCGTCTAGCAGTGTAAGCACTGACGCTGTGATTAGCTTTTGTTTCAAGAGTTGGAATGCTTCCTCACACTTGTCATCCCACTCAAACTTCTTGTCCTTCTTCATTAGAGAGGTCATAGGCTTAGCAATCCTTGAAAAATCCTTCACAAAACGCCTATAATACCCTGCTAAACCTAAGAAACTCCTAACATCAGACACTGTTTTTGGCGTAGGCCAACCTTTCACTGCCTTAATCTTTGTTGGATCTACTTCTAGCCTATCTTTGGACACAAAATGACTTAGAAATGCTACCTTCTCCAAGCAAAACTCACCTTTAGAGAACTTTGCATAAAGCTTGTTTTCCCTCAGTGTTTGCAGAATTGCCCTCAGATGCTCTACATGTTCTTCTTTACCTTTTGAATACACCAGTATATCATCTATGAACACTACCACAAACTTGTCCATAAATGGATGAAACACCCTATTCATCAAGTCCATAAAGATTGCAGGAGCATTCGTCAATCTAAAAGGCATTACCGTGAACTCATAATGTCCATATCTTGTTCTAAATGCAGTCTTGGGAATATCTTCATCTGCGATCCTAAGTTGATGGTAACCAGACCTTAAATCAATCTTAGAAAACACAGTTGCGCCTCTCAACTGGTCAAATAGGTCATCAATCCTTGGTAATGGGTACTTGTTCTTTATGGTGACCTTATTTAACTCCCTATAGTCAATACATAACCTCATACTTTCATCTTTCTTCTTCACATATAATACCGGCGCTCCCTAAGGTGATGAACTTGGTCTTATGTATCCCGTTTCTAATAAATCCTGCAATTGCTCCTTTAACTCACTCATCTCTGCAGGTGCCATTTGATATGGTGCCTTGAAAATTGGTGTTGTTCCTAGACTTAGCTCTATTGTGAAATCAATTGCCCTTTTGGGTGACATTCTAGGAATCTCTTCTGAAAACACATCCAGAAACTCATTTACTACTTCTATATCCTCAAGCTTAGTTGTCTCTTCATGTTCCATATTCCTCACACTACAAAAATACACTGGATGCCCCTTCTTAATATACTTTGCCAATTTTAACACAGATATGATCCTTGGGCACTTGGTTTCACCATGCATCCAATATGTCACCAACTCATTATCAACTGTACTCATTTTTACTTTCTGTGATCGACAACTAATCTCCTCATTGTACTTGTTTAACCAATCCATTCCCAAAATAACATCGAAGTCAACCCAAACTCGATGAGATCTGATAGAAACACTTTTCCTTTGATTTCTAAAGGTACATCCTTAAAGGTCTTGTTACACTTTACTACCCCACCCGTAGGAATAACTATGGGCAAATCTACCTCATCTACGGTTTTCAAACAGTTTGATAATTTTGAAACAATGGCCTTTGAAATGAAAGAAAAGGTTTCACCAGAATCAAACAAGATTTTAACATGAATAGAGTTAATAGAAAAGGTACCAGTGATGACATCTTTCGTGGAATCAACCTCATGCCTACACATCACATTCAATTTCCTTGGAGCTCCACTCTTCACCTGATTTCCCCCATTATTATTGTTGTTGCCTTTCGCTCCATTCTGTTGTGCCCCCTTTTTTCCTGAATAGTTTTTATTTCCCTGAAAGTTCCTTTGAACCCCTCCTTGATTATTTCCCTGCTTGTTTTTATTGGGGTCCTTGGAGGAACATTCATACTCCCCGTGTCCTAACTTGTTGCAAGCAGGACAGGTAACCAAATTTCCATCACAATTCCTACCAGGGTGATCGTTCTTACACCTCTTGCAGTAGAAATGCCTTGCTCCTCTGTTATTTCCCTATGTAGAGTTCTTAGCTCCACCATTAAAGTTCCGACCACCTTGGCGAATGTTGCCTTGGAAATTACTGTTGTTGTGGAAGTTGTTATTATGGTGGTAATTTTGCTTTTTGAAGTTGTTCTGGTTACCTTGCGGGTTTCCAGAATTCTGTCCCACCTCTTTTCTCTTCTCCTTTCCTTCCACTTCAACTATCTCTTTCCTTTTCTTTAATTGTATATAGGTGTGCAGCTCTCCCATACACTTCATCCAAGGTTTCAAATACTTGCCCACACAACTTTAACTGCAAATCAGTAGTTAGTCCACTCTCAAACTTCCTAGCCTTAGACTTTTCTGTAGAGACATACTTTTTAGAAAATCGTGATAGCTCAATAAACTTGGTGTAGTATTCAGTGACCGACATATTCCCCAATGCAAGGTTAGAAAATTCCTCAGCTTTCTGTTTCTGTAAGAAGCTACGGTAAAACTTGTCCCTAATTTTCTCCTGAAACATCGTCCAATTGAATCTAGGTAGTGCCTTAATGGTAACTTCATTTTGCTGCCACCAAAGGTCAGCTTCACCCCTGAGGTAGTAGGTAGCACAACCTTCTTTTGAAGTTTCCGGACACCCTACTGCCCGAAACAGTTTCTCAAACTCTCTCAACCAGTTTTCCAGTATAGTTGGATCAGGCTCTCCTTGATAGGTTGGTGGCTTGCTCTGCGCCACCTTTTTAAACAGCTCTCCCTGAGCATCCACATTATTGGTTGAGTTCCTTGCCAATTGTTGGGCAACAGCTGCCAACTGCCTCACAACTTCACTTAGCTCTCCTCCATCATTGTTGTTACCACTCCCTCCTACCATCTTTCTTCGCCTGAATTAACATAAGGGGTCTTTAAAATGAGTTTGATTAACTTGTGCAACTACATAAGTTTACTGACTCACTGTGGACATGCCACTTATTGCTTCACTGAAACTGGAATAATTAAAATGCGGAAACGAATCTAAGAATCTTAAAAGAAATGAAACTACAAAAATCTAGTCCTTTCGAACATTATCCTTCTCGTCGATAGATTGTTTGTAGCTTCCAGGATCGAATTCAGGGTCATCTTCTTCCTCCATTGGTTCAGGTGACTCTGGTTCTTGCTCTATTTGGACAAACTCTTCATCTTTCTCATCGTCAGATGAAATGTCGATTATAATTTGAGTTGGAGGTGGATTTGGATTTGGAATCTCCATAATGGAACTATCAACAGTATGGTAACTCTCATCCATCATCTCTCCTTCTTCATGCCTTCCATCTGTCCCTGCTTGATTACCCTGAGTGGGAGAAGAACTTCCTGACTGATGACTAGTAGAAGGGGAATTATTCCCTGCCGGATTTTCGTAGTAGTAGTTTGGATATGGAATATGCAAGCGCTCACAATGATATTTCTCAACTCAACGAGGTAAGAAATTAGGTACCTATAATCTGGATACCACTGGCCATAATAGTCTCTGTATTTAGAGTAGTTTGGGATGTCCCCTGGTAAATAGAAATCAGAAAATTTTGCTTTGACAGCAAGGTATGGGGGTTCATCCGGAAGACAGTGAATAATCATAGCAGAAACTTGATCGATCAAGAAGGTTATAGTGCTTGTCTCCTAAGACATCGCTCATATGGGAACAATAGAATCTGATTTTGTTGACATAATCAAATGCATGTTCATTGTTTTTATTAATTAAAGTACCAAATTGGGAATGTTTGCTAGGAAGAATCGGCATCCTGTAAAGGAAAAGGCTTAGAAAAGAATTCTCTTCCCAAAGAAAATAAAAATTAATAAAGTTTTTGTATGAATTAGGTTCAATGTTCAATCAAATAATTTCACTTATTCTTAATCACATAATCACATGCTTTCAATTAATCACTCCACATGATAAAACATCACAACTTGAAATATTAATGCATACAAGAACATAATCATTTCTAACTTATATGCCCCAAATTCTTTCCTACCCAAGCTCACCAACATGCTTTTAAAAGCTTTCAACATATAATACTTACATCAATCCTTGCTTTCCTGCAAAATGAACAAACTAAAAATATTTTTGACTCCTCTTTTAAAATTAATTTTCGAAAATAAGCCCCGAAAAAGGCCAAAATATTCAGCCAACATAAAAAAAAATTCGGGCACCCCAAAATAAAAAAAAAATAAAAAAAAAAAATTGGATGTCCTTCATAAAATAAAAATTCGTATTTTCTACAATAATAAAAAAAAATTGTCTGTTTCCAAAAATTAAAATAAGGGAAAATAACTCTCTTTTAAAATTACTTGATTTAATAAACACTTGGCCAAGTTTAAAACAAAACACTTTAAAACACGTTTTTGGCTTTAGTGGTAATAAAAATCTCAACCTGACTCTAATACCACTTTATAACACCCTAGAAATTCCTTTCCTTTAAAATACCTGTTTTGCCCTTTTTAAAATACGAAATACGAAAAGCTAAGACATTACCGCCACCGTGAAAACGGCTAAGGCAATTATCAAAGACACACAACGGAAGATTTTTTTTTTTAAAACTATCCAAAACAAGTCAACTTAAAAGTCAAATCAAACGCAAGTACAGTCAAACAAAGTTAAACAAAGTCAACTTACAGCTTGGAACCATTGTAGGCCCTTAAAACCAAATAATACTCAAAACCCTTTGCGTTAATTTCACAATCATGATAAAATAAGTAATATTCAAAGCAAATAAAACACTACATATTCCTATGGAAACTAAGCATGATTCGCTCTTCACTCATGCCCGTCATGAAAATGCTCCATCACCTGAAAAACTCCTCTTTACTTGTCCCCACTACTTGCCATTAGAAATGGGTCGTCGTAGGGCCAAGGTAAAGACAAGGCCAAACAAACATACAATACACAATCAGTAATACCGAGTACATAAGCGTAATAAAAACACACTAACATGCTTTCATCTTATCATCACATAACTTACCTTGTTGCACCTGTAAACAAGCATATAAGACATCCAACATCTAACTAGACAAATACCAATGTCTATTTAATTTGATACGCACGGAAAGGGTTTTCAACCAAATCCCTGCCCAAATAAATTGAGGTAAACTACACCGGGTGCAAACCAGGTAGGCAAATGTCACATGAAGTGACTGGACGTCCTGCGCATAAAATAAATAAATAGGAGAACACAGCGTCCCGTACTCCCAGTAGAAGTTATGGTCAAATATAAAGTCGCATAACTCCCCCCATATGTTCATACTCGAGGTATATACGTTCCAAGAGTTTTGGTGTGTAATCTCTTTAACTTTACGTTATTTACATATTATTAGACTTGGTGATGACTCTCAACCATAACACAAACCAACATTATAATTATTCAAGCAATCAAACATACCAATTTAAATTCTTGAATAGTTAATGACCACATAAATTTTAATAATTGAACCCTTTTTAATCTACCTCGGTGTCAAAGACACCTTAAACTCATAATGCGCCGTAAATCCTATCCCTCGGTGTTAGAAACACCTTAAGTGCACATAGGCATCGCAATATAATTTATTCCTGTGTACTAAGACACTTAATAGCTCAATTTCCATGCTTAAAGCATCAATAAAAATTATATGAACCATAATAAATTCCTTTATAATATTCCAAACCAAAATAAACATTTAGTTTAATTAAACATGCTCTCCATCATGCCAATAATAAAAGTATGGTTCATATCTAGCATGCCAACATAATTAATTCCAATCATCAATTCGCCACAAATAATTCATACATCACAAATCATTCACCAACATCAATCCAATCAACAATTCCAACCAGCACCTATCATGATACTATTTGGAATTAATTTATCAAAGCCTAGCATGCTTCTACATACTCAAATAATTACCAAGTACGCGAACGTGCCTTGAATATGATCTCAAAATCGCCACAACTAAATAAAATCACTTACTTGGAAATCTCCTACAAACAAAAATTACAAAGAGGCATTACCTATTCAATATAAATTTCCAGCAATATATACACTCTTTAAATCACTCATAAACCCTCTAAAATAAGCTGAAATTTAGTTTAAAACCCTTACTTTTATTCCCAATTAATGGGTAATTAAAAATCCTTTCAAGAAACATAATTATAGCTTATATATAAAAATTTCAGCTTTATTAAATCATCTAAAATTGTTGTAATTGTGTTTTAAAACACTTGTTTCAATAATTTAAATCAACCATAAACAATTTCCATCAATATGCATAAACTTAGAAACCTAGGGTTTATAATTTGTGGCTTTTTAATTCAAAACCAAATTTGAAAATTTATATACAAAATACTTATCATCAAACATCATAAAAATTATCACAAAACCCAAAAACAATAATTAGATTAAGGGTGGATTGAATTAAAAATCAAAAGAAGAATTTTTTTTTTCTAAAGGGCGCACGACCACCAAGGCCGAGCTGTTGCCACGCCCGCCGCTGCCGGCGAGTGCTGGTGGTGGTGGCAGCCGGCTGGTGGTGGCTGTGGTGGTGGTCGGCCGGTTGGTGGTGTGTGTGGGTGGTGATGAAACAAAATAAAAATAAAGGGGAAGGGGAAAATAATGGGACTTGTTATTCATCGCCCGCAAATCTCTACATAAAGCCCACATTTTATAATTTTTTGACAAATTTGCCCTTTTTATAATTTTAACCGAAGATAAATTTTTCGCACTAAAAAAATGTGGAGCAGCACCGGATCGCCGAGGATCACCGGAGAATCGCCGTCGTCATCGGAAAACGAGGTTCGTAACGCATCGTAAGGACGAAATGGTGGCTGGCGCCTAGCCAAAAGGCCATGCCGTGGTTGTGGCGCCTAGCCAGGACGCCGCCACCGTGGTCACGGCGCCTGGTGGAGAAGCCTCGACCATGGTAGTGGCGCGTGGCCAGGACGCCGAAGCCACGGCCAGAGCGCCTGGCCAGGCGCCCAGGGCGTGGCTCCGGCGTCCTGGCCAGGCGCCATTAGGGGA
The DNA here is from genome assembly GCF_001683475.1 of Chenopodium quinoa. Taxonomy (NCBI): domain Eukaryota; kingdom Viridiplantae; phylum Streptophyta; class Magnoliopsida; order Caryophyllales; family Amaranthaceae; genus Chenopodium; species Chenopodium quinoa. The sequence continues at coordinate 323,402 of NW_018742669.1, forward strand.
ATATATATATATATATTTTATTTTTTTTTTTTTTGATTTTTTAATTTAATCCCTTTTTTTTTTTTTTTTTTTGTTTTGTTTTTGTTTTTTTTTTTATTGGTTTATTTGTTTTTATTTTTGTTTGTTTTTCTTTTTTTTTTTTTTTTTTTTTTTTAATTTAATCCCTTTTTTTTTTTTTTTGTTTTATTTTGTTTTATTTTGTTTTGTATTTGTTTATTTTTTTTTATTATGGTTTTTTTTGTTTGTTTATTTATGTTTGATAAATTTGAAATGAAATGTGTGTTATTATTTTGTTTTTTAAATGTATTATGCGTTAAATATAAAAATGATATTTAGAAATTTAAAATTTAGAAATTGCGTTTGTGATAATTTTGTGTTAAGTGTATTAATTTAATCTTAATGTAATTATATTTATACGTTATATGTTATTGTTACAGGATTATGGTGGAGACGGAAATGATTACAGTGGGATTTTTGTACATGATGGCCTGTTCGAAGATGCTCAACAAGCGATTGATTGGGCAAAACAGGTTGCAATTAGATCAGGCTTTTGTTTAGTAGTAGCAACTCATAAATCTCAACGGGATGGTAGAATGGATGGTAGAATGGATGCTTTGTACCATGCTCGCGTGCAACAGTGGAACAATTTAATTGCCATGTAGTTTTTGTTGATGTACACCTACCTTTTACTATGAGGCCTTGTATTGTCAATACTATGTCATTTCTATGTGTTCATTTTTAAAAGATAATGTTTCATTTTAAAAACTAACAACAATAATTTCACAATATTACAAACTAAAAAATAATATTGAATTTTAAAAACTAAGAACAATAATTTCAAATATTACAAACTAAAAAGATAATGTCTAATTTCAAATATCAGTAATCCCTCTGTGACGCCCACTGCCACTGCTCAAGAGTCCGTTCCAGATCGTCAATAACAGCTCTGCCTGATGCACTCGTCATGCAGTCCCTTTCCTCAAAAAGTCGGTGTCCCAACTGCATAATCTTGCCCATCCACTACACAAAACAAAAAACATGAAACGACGTATTATACATATATATATTAAAATAAGAGAACAACAAATAAAAGATGAGACGTACCGCATAAGAGGCAGTGGCAGGTGGCACATCGTCATCATCTGCGTCGTCGATGTCTTTGATCAACCTCGGGTGCGAGTGCCGGATGTACCATTCCATGTAGTGCTGGTCACACATGGCAGTCACCCCACTTGGCGGCCGCTGCAGCTCCGCCGTCCATAGGCGGGCAACCATCGGAAACTGCTCCCACATGGATATCATGTTTGCCGGCCATTGGACGACGTACTCCTTCGACGACGCAGATCGTACCGCCTTACTGGGCCATGCCGGTGGAGGTGGGACAACTTGGACAAATCCAAGCTGGCGAAGACAGCGCTGCGGCATGTACGCCTCTACGATCTCGCGATACTGAATCAGTCCGGTGTAGAGGGTCCTGGGTACCCTATTACTAGGGTTCTGGCCGAAAGGCATCCAGTTCACCTGCACATTATTTAAAATCAGTAACAGTCATAAAATAAAGCATCAGATTGTAAAAGTAGAAATAATTTAATCACTGTACCTCTAAGGGGGACATCCTGTCAAGCGATAACCGTATGGAGCGCAGGCGGTCAACGGACTTCTTCTCGACACGCGGACTCCACGCACAGGCACGTGGCTGGCCATCACCAATGGGAACCGGGTCGCGGTGTGGTCGAAACGCAGGAAAATACTCATATATCCAGGTCTGTAACAACGTCAGACATCCAGTGATACCTGCTGCATCAGCCCGGCTCAAGAATCCTAACTGGCGATACAGATACGCCAGCGTAGCCGACCCCCAAGAAAACTGGCCTACTCTGTCGGGCTCACACGCGTCAACTATGTCGCGTGGCCTGAGCTTGTTCCCGCTCTTATCCGGAAACAAGGTACACCCGAGAAGAAGAAAAACATATGCAGCCAGCTGTGTGTCCTGCGTCCTACGTGCCGTAGGGTGCAAACATCGCTGCAAGACGGCTGCGATCTTAACGCCGCCGTGATCCCACACACCAAGTGCCGATGTGTACAGCGCAGCCCTATCCACCGCCAACAGCTCCGCTAGTAAATCTGCCTGATCCGCATCAGTGACGACAGATGCTCGGTTTCCCTCCACGGGAATCCCAAGGATGGCCTCGACGTCATGCAACATGATCGTCATCTCACCGAACGGAAGGTGGAACGAGTTCGTATCCGGCTGCCATCGCTCAACGAAAGCCGTGATCAGCGTCCAGTCAATCATGTCGTGCATGGTGGCAGGAAGGTGACTCACTCTAGTGCCCCTCAATCGCCCGACCATCTCGCTCTCCTCCGGCCAAGCATCAGCCCAGCTACACAAAAACCTACAAGTCTTTTCCCGGGTTTGGCATTTCAAAATGCCTGTATCCAAAGCCCTCTCCTGGTCCTCCCAAATACGGGTAGCGATGTGTCCTAAAAAGCTAGGAATCACACTCCCGTCTATAGGTCCCCCGGCCACCTCACCCCTCACCATCCAAGAATCATTAACGGCCCTCGACCGTTTTCTGCTACCCGCAGACACAGTGGACGCAGATGATGTGCCAGATCTACTAACAAACCTACCATCTCGACCCTTACGCACATCTACCCTATGCGTCTCATACGTATCATCAAGCCTCTGACTGAATGGACCGTAATCATCATATGGTCCACTCTGATCGTCGACATCCTCATCTGCATCATCCTCGTCCTCGACCTCCTCCTCCTCAACCTCCTCATCATCATCTTGATCGTCCGCAGAACAGTGCACCCGTTCTCTGCGGGCCGAGGCCGAAATACCACGAGATCTAACGTGTCTGGGCCCCGAGCTCTCCATTGAGTAGATCGTACTCCTCACGACGTCAATACTCTTCCCCGCACCAGGTCCAAATTGCGATGCCTAACTCCAAGTAAATAACGAAACATAATAACGAAAACAAATTAAAAAAAGTCGAAAATAAACACAAAAGCAAATAAACAAGTCACGGAAATAAAATTATAAACATAAAAAATATAAATATATACAAGACAATATACATATAAACATAAGAAATATAAACATAAACATATACCAAAAACAAAAAATATAAACTACAAACAAAAAAAAAACAAACATAAACAAAAACAAAAACAAAAAATATAAATACAAAAAAGGAAGGACAAAAATAAACACAAAAGCAAATAAACAAGTAACGGAAATAAAATTATAAACATAAAAAATAAAAATATAAACAACACAATATAAATAAAAACATAAAAAATATAAATATAAACATAAAAAAATATAAATATGAACAAAACAATATACCAAAAACAAAATATATAACCAAAAACAAAAAATATAAACAACAAACTAAAAAATGAAAAACATAAACAAAAACAAAAAATCAAAAATGCAAAGAAAAAACCAAAAACAAAAAACTCACAAAACTTAAAAAATTTAAAATTGCAAAAACTTAAAAAAAGAAGAACATCAAAATTTTAAAGAAAATTTATAAAAAAAAAAAGGGAACTTATAATTTTTTTACATACAAAAATATAATTCAAAAAAAAAAAAAATACATAGGAACATAAAATTAAAAATTAAAACCAGAAACAATCTTTTTTTTAAAAAAAAAAAATAGAACATAAAATTAAAACAAATAAAAAAACAAAATTTAAAAAAAAAAGATAAAAAAAAAAGGGAACATACAATTTAAAAAAAAGAAAAACAAATTTTTTTTTAAAAAAAAAAAAAATTCGAAAATAAAATTTAAAATTAAAAAAAAACAAAAAAAAAATTTAAAAAAAAAAAAGAGAAGGAGGCGCCTAGGCAAGACGTCCGTACGGTGGTGGCGGCGCCTAGCCCAGACGCCACTACCACGGCTGTGGCGCTTAGCCTATGCGCCGCCGCCGTGGTAGTGGCGTCTGGGCTAGGCGCCGTCACCACCAAAAGGGCGTCTTGCCTAGGCGCTTCCTCCGTGGTGGTGGCGTCTCGCCTTGGCGCCCCACCGTCGCCGGAGGTTTTTTTTTTTTAAAAAAAATTACAAAAATTTAAAAAATTACCTTCTGGCCGGCAAACCGCCTTCCGCCCACCGTCGGTGCCGCCACTTCCTTGCCGGGCCGCCTCGACATAGCTCTGGAAATAATTTAGAGAGAGAAAGTGGAAGTAGAGAGTAGAGAGAGAAATTGTGTTTTTTAGTTTGAGGGCAAAAGTGTCATTTCACTCTTATTTTGTGGGCTTTATGTAGGAATTTGCGGGCGATGTTTAACAGTTCACAAAATAAGAGAGAGAAAAAGAAAATAAGAAGAGAGATAGAGAGTTACCTTTGGGTATTTTTCACCTTGGGCAAGGTTCAATTTGCCTATGTGATGGGTATTTATACCCCCTCTCTAAATCCTCCTGCTTAAATTCACCTTTCTACCCTTAATGATCCCTTCTTTTATTCAAACCGGTATTTTGACTTTCCTTAAATACCATTGGCTTTAAAATTTCCTTTTATAAAATAATATGCCCCAAAGTTTCCAAATCATGAAATAAAATATTTTTAAGATTGTTAAATAATTAAAATAAACTTTTAATCAAAATAATTCTTTTTAAATTAATGAAACACCATAAATAATTCATTTCGAATTATTTAAATACTTTATGAAATACTTATTTAAGTTAAAATACGTATAAAAATACGGGGTATTATAGTTAAGTGGTTTTTTGCTTCACTTATTCAATTACATATGATGATGATAAGGGTTGATGAACTAGATATGATATAATTAGCGTTTATAATTAAGGAGATAAAATTAGAACTAATAACTTTAGACAAGATAAGATGATAAGTTCAGCTAATTATGAGACACCTACGTAAGATATACAGGTGAAGCGAGCACTACGTTAAAAGTGAGATTTCGATTAATACAACCTCACGATAATTGGCCTTATCAAGTTGATTTGAGAGCACCTTAATTAATACAATGGAACCTTGTCCTAATTCCCTAGTAACGTTATAAAATTAGCATAGTTAGCCTATAGTCATAATCCAAAGTGCATAACCTAAATATGTTTACAAGTGTCAAGTTTTGGAGGAATAGGAATTGAAAGTGGAATTTTGGTTTTCTGGTGGTATAAAATTGGCAAGTCACTTTCTATAATTTTAATGAATGTATTATATAGATGACCAATGAAAGATAGGATAGGATAGTGATAAAATATGTAAGCTAAGCGTAAACATTACTTTGGATGATAAGATGATATGATCATACAGTTGGTTGGCATAAAACACTTTGAAGACGTGGTTAGCTAAGACAAGAGCAATGTTTGCATCAATGTAATTAAAACTGGCTGTGTTTGTTCTAAATTGACGGCTAACACGGTTTCCTAAGCTCCCATCTTGATGCGTTAGTGGATTTTTGAGTAGTAGCACTAGCAGCCAGAAGTGTATGTCTGTCATGCATATCTCGTGGCCCGGCCTAAAGGCCATTACTGGATTCATCGTTTATTCTTTTAGAGTCTCAATTTCCAACGTAATGATTTGAAGGTGATACTAATTATCCTGTATTGTATTTTAATTATGGAGTTAATTATGTTGAAATATGAAGATAGTACCATACCACTTTCAAGTCGACTTCTCACTATGTACTTTGGTTCATTATTTAAGCTTCATCATCATGATATATACGGAGTATTTGACTTGTATTAATTGCATATAGTACCATTAGAAGAAGAGAAAGAGAAAAAAAAAAAAAAAAAAACTTCCTCATCCTTCCAAGAGAACTCGATCGGTTTTCATACTTTTCAACGAGGCAACCTTTAGAAAGCTTTAACTTTCCAAACATAAAGCCTTGTTTGGCTGCTAAAAGTGATTAGTCCTTTGTTCACACTAACCAAATTATAATGTATAATTATGATTCAATAACAGTGTTTTATACTTCTTTTAACCAACGAAGTAAAACATATATGTCAGCATTACCTTGAGTATTCAACATAGTTATTATTTAAAATTTTGTAAAGCTTGATCCATATTGATTATCGATCTTCATATGATAAAAGACTGAAAGAATTCAATAACGATCCTATATATTTGTTAGAAGATCAACTCAAGAAATAACTAAAATTGATAGTTGATAAGTAAAAGACGCTTTCATAATTGAGTTCATTAGTCCTTTGATGATACTCGTATAATTTTCTATTAAGTGATCAGTATTTCGAGTTTTTCATATTTTTTTTCTTATACTATTCGAGTTTGATGATTACGTAGATTCACTAGGGTTTGATAACAAACATGATGTTACTAATACTATTATATACTACTATTATTTTTGTAAAATATTAATTATATCATAGTTCCCTCACTTCTCCATGTCTAGTTTAACCAACTCTTGGTAAGAATAATAATGGTTCGAGAATAATGAAATGATTAAGGGTGGAGCAAAGAATTGATTCAAGAAAAGTCTTGTCAATTAAAGATAGGCTTTCACTTTTCACTTTCAAAGAATTGAATGTGTTTTAATTACTCATTGATATATTTGGCATATCCATGCATGAAAAAGACACTATAGACGATGATTTGGACTCTTCATCATGTTTCTTTTGATTTGAGAGTTACACGTTTACACAAATCCTAAGGCAATTAGTAAATTATCTTACAAAAAGCAACGATTAAGCCAGACAACATTCTAAGCTTTTCAAAAACTAGTAAATCTTTATGCGAGTAACGTTTTAATACCGCTCTTCTTTACGCTTTGGTTAACTTTCCTTTTCTTAGCGATGATAAAATTAAACAAACACTGTTTTTTCAAAGTTAATTAAGAATGCGTACAATATGTCAATTATGTCTGTCGGCTCTAAACAATAAGAAGAAAAAAATTGAGCAAATCTTGTTAAATTCATCAAAATTAAAGTGTAATTTAAAAGTGCTAAATTTTCAAAAATTTAAGTGTTAAGTAATTAAAATGATTTATATTAGCAGTCAAAGATAAGAACAGAGATTTGATGAGGAAATCAAGTGTAAAGAGCAAAACAGAATCGAGAAGTACGTAGTATACAAATTGTTCTACACTGGCTACTCAAATTTAAAGATCACACACACTTTTCCTTGATAACTAAAAATACACGTACCCATATATAAGTAAAAAGATCGGCCATGAAATTCCTTATCTAGTAATTCTAGAAAATAAATAAAATGCATAAAATTACATTGTCCTACTTCAAATTATATCGTAAACTACAAATGATATGAATACACGATGTGACATTATGTACACAACACATTCTCCAAACAATAAATATATTTCAGTTGTTTTTGAGGTATAAATTCCCAAATCTCTCCTAGTAATTAACTCTAGTTGAATAAGTGTTGTTTCTAGGTTGTTAGTTGAACCCCTCCCTTTAAAAGAAAACAATTCCAAGAGAAATTCCAAAAAGACTGTCAATTGCGAATTTGTCAAGCACAATAAATGGAGTTCTTAGCTAAATGCCTAAATCCTTTTTTTAGTGTCCTCAAATTTTATTAGGGCTCAATTATTGAGTTGCCTTTGTCAATTGCGATTTTTCTTGTGACAAGGAGAGGTATAAAAATATAAGGCAAACTTCCAAAAATTAGGTAAAATAATGTCCGTAAACTATACACACCTCATGAAGAAAGTGCTTAATTTGAAACATTTCCCTAAAAATTAATAAAAGAAAAATAATGCATGAATTATTAGGGCACAATTATTGAGTTGCCTTTTACTTTTAGAAATTAATTTGTATAATTAGGATATTATTTAGCTGACTAGTGTAGTATACTAGTATTGTAGCTATCTCATTTGTTCCTAGTCAACTAATTAAAATTAATTAGGAATCATGATAGTTTAAGATAGGATATTGACAAGACTATTAGTATAATCCTTATATTGATCACTACTCACTTGATTAATTTCATTATTCAAATTAGGAGTGCCAAAAAACAATAATTTCAACTTCTTGGCATCCAGCCATGCATATTATTTGTAGTCCATGGCCAAATTGGCAACTTCCATCTTACATTTATGTCACAATGACTTTGTATAACATTTTGTGGAACTTTTGCTGTATAAATTCTTCATTTCATGAAATGCTTTCCATTCATTATTAATGAGCATAAACTAATACAACTAAAACCTCATATATATATATATATATATAAAGAAAATGTCATAATTTGTCATAGTCATGTTTTAATTTTTTTTTTCAATATGTAATTTTCACATTGTATCAGTAATATGTAATTAGACAATACATATCAATAGTCAAAGTTGTGTCTAAAAACCCTAATTCGAGTATATGTAAACATGTAAGTATACATGTAGTATTCATTAAAAGAAATTTATGTTTATAAGGCATACTTTAATTTTGTTTGATCTTGAAGCTCCTAACTATATTATTAAACCAAAGAAAAAAGAGAACAAGTGTCAAATGTTGGTAGAGTAGAAAATACTTGTCGGGCAGCTTCTTTGACATACTATTGACGAGGTCGATCATTGCACAGAGCTCAACAAAAAACACGATACTAACATTACTATCATTATACTTGTACGATCTATCTAACTTCTAAATTATACTTAATTTACACATTTGGAATGTAGTCTAATCAGATTAGGTGTATTTTATGTTTTATTTTTATTCATGAGCTGCACCAATTTTACTATCACCGTCACACTATCTTCGTGTTTTCACCAAATTTACTTGACCTTAAATTGGAGGTATTCGTTAAAATACTTAATTTGATTATAATCCAAGTTATTCCACTTTGTACAATACATGTATATGATACAACCGTATAATCAATTAAATTAAGCCATAAATACATTGAAAAAGATATATCTAAAAATCCACTAGATTTCGCTTGCTTTTTTTTTTTTTAATTTTTTTTTTTAATTTTTTTTTAACTAATTCCTCAACCGAGAGAACTTATACCGATATTTATTTTATAAGGACATAACGAATTAACGATTTTGGAATTTCTTACCTGAACCACCGATTTATAATTTGTCCTATTTATTATTCTCTATCTTTTCTTATCCTTTCCCCCACTATGTAACACAAAAATCCTTCCCCAAAATTTTTTAGTCTCTAGCATTTGGAAACATCTGCATCATAGGAGGCAAATTCACCCACTTTCCAAGAACAAAACTTTGAAAAAATAAAATTAGACCTATTAGTGTTTATTTATTGGTACTAAAAATTTAAATTTAAAACCACAAAAATCAAATTGAATCAAAAATTCAAAATTAAAAAAATCCCCTGTTTCTTTGTTTCCAGATCCCTAGCTTTTCCTTTTTCCATCCTTGGGAAAACCAAGTTCTTTTTCATTCATCACCAGCTGTTTTGTACTTTTCTTTCCTCCCTGGACCATCCTATATATACCATCACCAAATCCAACCCCCTTCTTTCCTTTACTATAAATAACTTCATTGCGTCATTTCATCAAACACCTTTCATACACTCTATAAATCCCAAATCAATTTTCCAAATTTCTTCCTTTTTCCCCCAAATTACACCACGAAAATCACTTCAAAACCCTTAATTAATAATACCCTTTAATGGGTAATCCGAAATTTCATCAAAAATATTTAATTTTTATAATTTTTCATTTGTTACAGATATGCTCTGTTTTCGTCCAATCAAAACAGAGCAATCACAGCTCAACTCTCTCTAATACTGTTATGTTTGCGCTTAAAGCTCAGCTAATCCCACCTGGGTCAATCCAACGGCCAGCAAGTAAGCTTCCTTTTCATCACAACGTTAGTCTTACAGTCTCTCTCCTAGTTGGCACTCCACCACAACCTGTAACAATGGTGTTAGATACAGGGAGTGAGCTCTCTTGGCTTCACTGTAAGAAAAATCCGGGTTTAAATTCCTTATTTGATCCTGTTCACTCCACTTCTTATTCTCAAATCCCGTGTAGTTCACCCACTTGTAGGGCCCGAACACGGGACTTTAATATTCCCGCGTCGTGTGACCCGAAAAAATTGTGCCACGTGTCGGTCTCCTATGCGGACTTCTCCTCTATGGAAGGAACGCTTGCTTTGGATAATTTTAAATTGGGCGAGTCGTCGATGCCCGGTGTTTTTTTTCGGGTGTATGGATCAGGGTTTTAGTAGTAGTTCCGAGACGGATTCGAGGACTACTGGGTTATTGGGTATGAACCTTGGGTCGTTATCGTTTGTGACATAAATGAATTATCCAAAGTTTTCGTATTGTATTTCGGGTCAGGACGCTTCGGGTGTGTTGTTATTTGGAGAGGCTAATTTCGCTTGGCTTAAGCCAAGAAGTTACACTCCTATGGTAAAAGTTACTAGCCCTTTACCGTATTATGACCGTGTGGCATACTCGGTACAATTTGAAGGGATTAAAGTTGGGGGTAAATTACTTCCTTTACCCAAATCCATCCTTCAACCCGATCACACGGGTGCGGGTCAAACCATGGTTGACTCGGGTACTCAATTTACTTTCTTACTTGGACCGGTCTATACCGCGTTGAAGAATGAATTTTTGGCCCAAACTAGGACCACGTTAAAAGAGTTGGGTGACCCGAATTATGTGTTTCAAGGTGTGATGGATCTATGTTATCGAGTACCCTTAACTCAAAAGGGTTACCCGGTTTTACCTACCGTGACACTAATGTTTCAAGGAGCTGAAATGAGTGTATCCGCGGAGCGATTATTATACCGGGTTCCGGGTGAGGTTAGAGGACCCGATGGGGTGCATTGCTTCACATTTGGTAATTCGGATCTACTTGGTGTAGAATCTTATATAATTGGGCATCATCATCAACAAAATATGTGGATGGAATTTGATTTGGTACAATCTAGGGTAGGGTTAGCAGAAGTTAGGTGTGATTTGGCCAGTCAGAGACTAGGATTGGGCCTCTAAAAACAGTGGATTTTTTGTCTCTTTTTTTTTTTTTTTTTGAAATATACTTTTATATGTAAATGTGAAAATAATGTGTTTAAAGCTTAAAGATATGGTGTTGGTAGGAGCTTGGTTAAGAGTTTGACCAAACAAGGATAGCTAAATATCTAAAGATAGGTCCACTTCCTTGAAGGTGAGCCGTGTGAAGTGGTTTTTAGTTGGATGGTACATGTACATGTGCTATCTTTATGTACATTTTAAGTTTTTATTTCAAGTTTTTACCTGTATATACGGAGTAACATATTACATTTGTCAACTACATGTATATGTGCTATCTTTATGTACATTTCAAGTTTTTACTTGTATATACGGAGTAACAGATTTGAATGATTAAATTTTGTTTATCATATCTTCATAGTTTTTATATAGCGAAAGCTACTACTGTGTCAATTATTGTGTTTGCTAATAAAAAGGTATAAATAAACAAAAAGGAAATTAAAAATTAAAATTGGTAGTTTTAAGTCTCGACTTTAATGAAAGAAAGGGGAAAAAACTTAGCAATAGAGTATTTATATAGGTATATATATTTACGTAAAAGAGAGTATTTGATTAGTCAACATACTTAAGTAGTAAAGCCGGTCAATGCATAAGAGCAATGTTAATGTCTACATTCTACTTTGGGTTTGGTTATAATATAAGTAAATACTTAAAAATGAGATTATCCATATTCTACTTTTAGAAATCACAACCCTAGCCATTTGCCATTTTTTACATTTCAATCCTACATACGAGTACAACTCTACAATTTATCCCTAAATATATTTCAAATCAACAACATCCAACATCTCATAGTAACCATGTAAAAATGAGATTGCATTATTTACTCGAATAAAAAACATATTTATTGTGTAACTTGACAATAATTAGAGATTTAATTGCAAAATCTACATCCATAGCAAGGTTAAAAAAAATCTAATATATATATATATATATATATATTATATTATTATTATTATATATAAGTAAAGTAGGCATTTTTGGAGAGCATTTGGAACGCCACGTAAGAAATATACTTATTTCGACCAATAAGATGAAAGATTTGTATGTTATTTTTGAATTAAAAAATTATGTCGCCACCTAGATAAAAGTAACGAATTAGATTTGATATATCTAAAATTTTAATGCCACGTAGATTATAATCCACGATTAAATTATTTGAAAAAAATGAAGTAAAAATATAGGAAAAGATAAATTTATTAATTCAATACTACAAGTATAAGAAATCCAAAAAAATTATACTAAAAAATATTTAAATGATAAACCTTATAATAAAGTTTGATACCTATCATTATAAGATAAATTTTGAAGTATTTATGATAAGAAATACAAATTGCTCGTTAATTATAATTAAATTAAAATTTGTGATACCTACCATTATAAATTGACACATCATACGACACAAACAAAATTTCGTATCAATAAAAAACCCCATCAAGCGAATTTTGTGAGAGTAATTTTGTGTTAATTTTTGATCATCAATGGCCGGGTAATTTTTAGCTTAATTTTTAAAATCCTATGTTTAAATTAATATTTCTAATAATCACTTACATTGTATTAATTTGGAATACTCAAAGATTATATGTTTATGTTTTATTTACTAAATGTTTTTTTTACATGCAGATCTAACGCATCATACGACACAAATAAAATTTCGTATCAATACAAAACCCCATCAAGTGAATTTTGTGTTGGTAATTTTGTGTTAGTTTTAGGTCATCAATGTCCGGGTAATTTTTAAAATCTTATGTTTAAATTTTAATTTGTAATTATTAGTTACATTGTATTTATTTAGGATACTTAACGATTATTTGTTTATGTAATGGCATACAATTAGATGTTGTATACTTAATATATGGATAGCTTTGGTTATTTTTGAGATGATAAAAAAATTTCAATGCATTGATTTGATTTTATATCGCAACAATTTTTCATTTATTGGTAAATATATTGATTTATTTTACATAAATGTAAAGATTTAATTTATATCAATTTCAGTTTGGCTAACATTTCACGGTTCAATTTATCTATTGATGTAGTAGGTTGGTTGTGGACGAAGTTGGTGATTCTATCGAAATAAAAGATATGGTAAAACAATGAATAATGATTTAGGATTTAAATTATTAAAAATTTATCATTTCACATTAAAGATTTTATATAACGAAAAAAATATCATATTTACAATTTATTTATATTTAATAAATTCATTATAAATTATAGTAAAAATAAATATATATTAAACTTTTGTAATTTTGTTAATAAATTAAATAATTAAAAAATCTTAGATTAAAAAACCGTGCATCACAATTTAATTTATATCAATTTCAGTTTGGCTAACATTTTACGGTTCAATTTATCCATTGATGCAGTAGGTTGGTTGTGGGCGTGGTTGGTGATTATATCGAAATAAAAGATATGGTAAAATAATGAATAATGATTTAGGATTTAAATTATTAAAAATTTATCATTTCACATTAAAGATTTTATATAACGGAAAAAATATCATATTTACAATTTATTTATATTTAATAAATTCATTATAAAGTATAGTAAAAAAATTAAATATTAAACTTTTGTAATTTTGTTTGAAATTATTAGATACAATAAATCAAATAATTAAAAATTTTAGATGAAAAAATCGTGCATCGCACGGGCTTTTATCTAATTAATGAAATAAAATCCAAAAAAAATAAAAAATAAATACTGTCTTGGTAATAATTTGCATAGCATCATCAATTTTTAACACTGAGAAAGATAAGACCAATATTAGGGAAGATTTGAGCCAGATCGCCCAGATGTATGTTTTTGATCTTTGTCACGTGTGCGCAACCATTACATTTCTAGATTCATCATCACCTTTTTATGCAGCTCCAATTTAATTGATTAATTAATTAATTGTCAGATTCATTAGCAAAAAGATAGTGTTGCTTGTAATCGTGACATGTAAACAAAGCAACAGTACATATTCATGTTGTTCATCACATATATCTTGTGATTTTCTGACTCAATAAAGTCCCTCTTTTTACTCAACAATCTCCTGGCCTCCTTGATTAGTGATCAAGTTAAATTCATTTATTTCATGTTGTTTCTTTATGTACTCTTTAATATTGAGAGAATTGTTTGATCGTGAGTTGATGTGGAAGTGACCACTGTGTATCCAACGACTATGTCAAGTAAATTACATAATGCATCGTTTTCCTTTGCCATGCCCCTATAAACATCGTGGCGATAAATGTTATAGCCTCTATGTTGAAAATCGATCATACTTTACTAATCTCTCAGACTGAATAATTTCAATGGTTTAATTTTGACATTATTCGTACATTGATTTTAATCACATATGTTTCGGTATGAAACAATAGGATCTACAGTAGGCCCTTTTTCAAGTGAGAAGACTGGTCTCGGTCCAAGTGATGACTGGGCCGAGGGTTTCATGCACAGCAAATACACGTAAACTAGTCTCGGGGGTGGTTGCCGAGGAAGGCCCCTCCGATGATAAAGTTAGTTCAGTGTATTAAGAGTAAACGCTATGCAAGAGAATTAATTGCTTGAGGCTGATTGTGAATGAATGTAAAATTATACAATAAAATTGATGGCTTTTATACCTTTGTTCAATGAATAGGCTTAAGCCATTGAAGTCAGATGGGCTTGCCATGCTGACTGGGCTTGGTTGACTTTAGCATGCTTGTAGAGAGTTGAACCTTACATTGGGCTTTGTAATTAAATCATTTGGACCGACCCAATTAGGAATGACTGAATTCGACCCAAACAATATATTTACTAAATACAAAGATCATGTGTTATTGCACAATATATTGTTAAAAATAGTAACATTGACAAACTTATGCATCAATAAAGTGAGCCAAAATAAATTTTGCAAGTTTTTAAAAACCGTAGGAGTGTGTATGTATGTCACGCATTCCCATAGTTATATTAGTCCACCATTATCAAGTTGTTAACAAATAGTGTAGCAAAAGACTTGGGGGGCGTTTGGTATAACTTAAGCCTTGTTTGGTCCACCTTATTTTTACAGATTTGGTCTGGTCTGATTTGGTCTGATCTAGTCTGGTTTGATCTGATCTGACTGTTTAATTTGACCAAACTTTGACCTTAAGTGTACGATAATCTATAAGGAAAAAATATATCAAGTGGGATATTGTTAGATTCGTAATAATGTGTAGTTTATTAATATGTAATTTTCACAATTTTTTCCATTACGAAATTAAGAATATTTAGCGATAAAAAACCGCACATAAAACGATGTTCTGATCTGAACTTATTTTTTCTGATCTAAACTTATTTTTTCTGATCTAAACTTATTTTTTCTGAAATAAGTAAAAATAAGTTGAACTAAACAAAGCCTTAGTCCACCAATATCTCATTTCTAAACTATTTATTTTCCCAATAAAATTTTTGAAAACAAAAAAAAAGTGAACTGCTATTCGTCGTTCGCAAATTACAGGGTGACGCTCCCATTTTTAGGTGAAATGACGTTTTTGCCCTTGTGTGTATTTTTTGTATATAAGGGTCTACCATGAGTCACTTTAAATATCGACAAGTTAAATATTGTTCCCGAGCCCACCACTTGTGTTAAAAAAATCCCGAGCCCCAAAAAATCCCGACCCCACCATTGTACGGTAATCCCGAACAATTTAAAAATCCCGATGCATAAACGGAAAGTGTATCGAGCCGTGTTAGACGATGAACGACGACAACGTTCATACGCCGGAGGATTCGTCGGAAGAATTTGTGAGTTTTAGGAAAATTTTTTTATTTTTGGAAATGGGACTTCCGCCCAGATCCGCCTGAAATTTCCGGATCTTAAGTGGGTGATTCGGAAATTCTGGGCGGATCCCCACTTATGCTTCCGGAAATTTTGGGCGGAAGTCCCTTAATTTTTTTTTTTTTTTTTTTTTAATGTAATTGCCTATTTTATTATTATTATTATGAATAAAAGTGATATTAGTTATTATTACTTTATATTATGTATTATTTGTTAATGTTATGTACTTATTATTATTATTATGGTTATTATTATTATTAATTTTGTTAACATTATTATTATTATTATTATTATTATTATTACTACTACTACTATTATTACTATTGTTTTTATTATTATTAATATTATTGTTGTTGTTAATATGATTATTGTTATTGTTGGATATTTATTATTTTTATTGTTTAGGTGCGCATAAATTGGGTTGCGTAAATTTTGTTGTTTGTAATTGTTTTTAGTATTGTACTACCTCCGGTCGCTATTATTTGCAACTTTGAAGGGTTTCACGGTTCACGAAGCATAATTTGATAATAAAAGGAAAGGGTACTTTGTACATGTGATTAGGAGGAGAGAGAAAAAATAAATGGGGGACCACTATATTAAAATCTGATTTTGTACATGTGGTTAGGAGGAGAGAAAAAAAATAAAAAGGGGGCCACTATATAAATGTCTTTTTAACCAAAAAAGTTTGTTAAAAAGGGAAAGAAATTGGAAAGTTGCAAATAATGTTGGGCGGCCAAAAATAGTAAATGTTGCAAATAATAGCGACCGGAGGTAGTATTATTGTTATTGTTACTTGTTTTTGTTAGTATTACTTTATGTGAATGTTAGTTTATAGTGTTTGTGTTGTAATTTTATAGGATTCGGAGGTTGAAGGAGGCGGTGACGTTGTGAATTACAGTGCAAATTTTGTGACAGACACGGTTTTTCGAACGTTTGAGGATGCAGTTAAATGGGCGGATGCTGTTGCCATAAATCTGGGATTTATTCTGGTGAAATCGTCTTTCAACAAAACCAGAGATGGTCGACCATATCGGTATTTGAGATGTGATCGGAGACACAGGAGTAAGCCGAGAGATCTTGAGAACGCTATTCAGAAGGACACAAAACCAAAGCCAATGGTTGTCCTTTCTACATCAAGATATACTACGAGTTCATCACCCACAACCATCCATTGACTGCGTATCCAGAGGGGCATCGTAAAATTAGTGGGTTGAGCCCGGATGCGAAGCAGGTTGTGCGTGACATGACGAAGTCTAAGGTTGAACCGCGTAACATCATGGCGACTATTGCCGAGCAGTTTCCTGATGATCATCTAAACATCAAACACATCTACAATTGCCGGAATGACCTGAGATCGAAGATGTCTGACGGGAGAGGAGTTGTTCAACAGTTTCTACATTTGGCGAGACAGAGTCAATATCTTTACTGGGTCATGTCTGATGATGAAGGCGTTTTACAGCACGCCTTTATGGCGCACCCAGTCACGGTAGAAATCTTTCAGACGTACCCATATATGCTCGGTATGGATTCCACTTACAAGACCAACCGATACGGGATGCCGTTCTTTGAGATAGTAGGTGTGACACCAACAAATCAGAATTTCCTCGTTGCTTACGTGTTCATGCGCAACGAGTGCACGGCAAGCTATCGATGGGTTTTGCAGAGATTGAGAGACTTTATTGGGTATAATAAGGAACCGTCGGTTATCTTGTCAAACCGTGAGCTTGGGCTATGTGCGGCCTTGAGGGAAGTGTTTCCAGGGACCCCGCACTTACTTTATCGATGGCACATTAACAAAGATGTGGAGGCTCGAGTCACTGCTATGTTCAAAAACAAGAAGATCGGTGCGCAATTCAAAAATGGGAAATGGAAACGTATCATGGATGCTGCAACCGAGGAGGATTATGATGCTACTGTAGATACAATGAAAGATTGGTGGGCAAGTTATCCAGCGGTGATACAATATGTTGAGAGAACATGGCTTTGTCATAAAATGAAGTTTGTGACATTTTGGACAAACCAAGTTCTTCATCTAGGCAACAGCAACACTTGTAGAGTTGAGAGCCAACATTCGGCCGTGAAGATGTGGTTTGAATCTTCGACAGGTTCGTTGTTTGGACTTTGCTGTAGTTATTGATTAATATTAATATTTTTATTGTTATGATTATTATTTTTTTTGTTATGATTATTATGATTATTTTTGTTATTATTATTATTATTATTATTATTGTTATTATTATTATTATTATTATTGTGATTTTCACGTTGTTATTGTTGTTATTATTGTTATTTTTATTGTTATTTTTATTATCACTCCTGACGGTTTTTTTGTAATGTGCAGGTTCTTTGGATACCGTATGGGCCCGAGTTCATTGCCACATTGGTAATCATATCATCGCAATTCGTAACGGTTTGGAGGCGTCTAGGTTGAAGATTGGTCAGAAGTACCGACAATTGCCATTGTCACGTATTAACGACAAGGTGTCTCTGCATTGTTTGAAGGTTCTCGATGACGAGACGAAAAGGATGAGGGAGCTGAGCTATCAGGTGTATGAGCGATGTGGATGTGCCATGCATGTGACCCACGGTTTGCCCTGTGCTTTCCAGATACATGACCTTAGTTATCGGTGATGGTGATGATGGACCGGTGTTCGGTAATGACTCGGCCGAGGACGCCGCACATTTTCGTTCTCTGATGGATGAGGTAATCGGTAGTGATCCTGCTGTTCTTCGAAACGTATCTCGCATCATTGAAGAAGAACTGCATCTGGATCATTCAGAACTCGGAGATCCTGCTGTAAACCACCAGGTTCGTGGTCGACGAAGAAACAATGATACAAGACGTGATCCTTGTTATTTTGAACATGTGAACCGCCAGAACACTGCACGTGGTGCACGCCAAATAGGTAAGATTGACTATTGTGATTTTCACGTATATCATTATTTACTCTACTAATAACTGAACCCTAAATTTGTGCAGAAGTCCATGTGACATTAGCCAAAGCCGTTATCGACACATGCTTCCAGGACCGATGTTGCCTTACATTACAGGATGGAAGGATGTCATCGGCGATGGTAACTGCGGTTTTCGTTGTGTGGCCGAGTTCTTCTTCGGTGATCAAGGACGATGGTATGACACTCGAGAAACAATAGCAAACGAGGTCCTTGGTTATCCAGCCCTGTACGAAAGGATTTACGGTCTTGGAAGACTTGGGATCAATGTGGAGCGAATTAGATGGGACGGTGGGGCGGTTGATTCTCGTAATTGGATGGCTGCAATTCAAGATTTATTTCCTATTTCTAATTGGTTCAACGCAATGGTTATTATTCTTGGTGTTGGCACCGTACCAACCTGCTACTACCCATGCCTCACGATTTTGCCGTTGCGGGCACGAAGGGGGGTCACTGCACCTGAACGAGAGTTTGTGATCGCTGCAGTTGGGGGCTCACATTTTATCTGTATTGACCTTGCACCAGATTCACCTCTTCCCCCGATTGCAGGTTGGTGGACTGAGAACCATGAGCCAAGTGTTGACGGTTGGGATCAGCGTTACGCAGCTAGAAGGAACATGTGGGATGCGTTAATTAGATAATGAACGCATTTATGTACATTCATTTATTGTGAACAGTTGTAGAAACAATAGTCCAATTCTTAAAATACATGCCAAATGTAGAGTAAATAAATGAAATGCGTACAACTCAAAAAAACTAATAAATAGGGAAGTCACAACCCCATCATCGCCCTCCAATCAGCTCGTAGAGCCTCAGCCATTGCCCTCGTATCACGCGATACGCTCGGATACTCCTCCAGTGTCCTGTTGATAACCTCCATGGACCGACCCATCCACTGCAATAAAAAAAAAACATATTAAACAAATAAGATGTATTTGTAGTGATAATTATAGTACCAAAAAACACAAGTACTTACGTAATCCGTGTTAGTTCTCTCTGGCAGTGCGCGACTCCCATGTGATGACGCAACTGGAGAAACACGAGGATGAGAAAATCGGTACAACCACTGCATGTAACCAGGACCGACCATAGGAGCACCACCACCAAGCCTGCTGAGGGGACCTAACACCACACTGAAGACGCACCAGGGACAAACCGAGTCCACATCACATATGTCATCTCTGGCGGAAAGTCCACTCGATACATCTTCAAGTTCGTCAGTCTCTTCGCCTTCTCAGGCTTGATGATGGCTTGTGGAATGCCCTGAACGTATCCAAGTTGTCGAACCACTCGATTAGGCATATATGGCTCAATGATGCTACGGTACTGGATGCAGCCAATGAATAGAGTAGCAGGCACGCGCCGTGCTGGATCAACTCCGTACGGTAGCCAGTTCACCTCATTGTCAGTCAGATGATCCAACCTAGCACGAAAAGCGAGGAGGCGCTCGATGCTCTTGTTGGGGCACCCCGATCCGACATCCCAGGCAGACGCACGAGGAACAGTAAGCTCTCTGGTCAAGGTCCCCTGCTGAGGCCGAAAACAGGGAAAGTACTCGTAGATCCACGCCTGCAGAAGCGTAAGACAACCAGCGATTGAATCAGCATCTTTTCGTGATGCTGTACCCAACTGCCGATACATATATGCTACCACAGCAGAACCCCAGGAGTACTCAGTAATCTGAACATCCTCAACAAACAGCTCGTTGAGGAAGGAAGGATGAGTACGGTTGCCACTCTTGTTCAAAAACAGACATTCGCCAAGTACTAACCACAAGTACGCCTTGTAATGGAAACTGAAGGGCCTCTGCGACTCCAAGGTCGACTCCATTATCCTCTCAGTGAGCACCCCACTACCCTGCCATACGGTTTTAGTACCGCACTTCTCATTCAGCTCTTCTGCAGTCATATCCATGGTATTCGAGCACGCGTCCCGTAAAACGTTCGTGCTAGGAGTAGTGGAAACCATGGAGCCGTCGACACGGAGCCCTAGAATATGATACACATCATGCAGCATGATCGTGATCTCCCCAAATGGCATGTGAAACGTGTTCGTGTCTAGCTGCCATCTCTCAACAAAAGCAGAAATCAGGGGCCAGTGAAATCGCCGGAACATGATCTCGGGTAGGTGAGATAGACCACTGCCATCAATCAGTTCCAGGTGCTGCTGCGGAAGACGAGCGCGCCAGTTACCCAATTCAGTACACAACTGTGTCCTGCTCAAACACCGTAGAACATTTCGCTCCTGCCCAGCCCATAAATATGCAACCACGTGACCCCCAAAGCTAGGAATAACAGTACCATCCTCAGGCCCACCTGACATCGGCTCCTGTACTACCCACGTCTCTGAGGAGCTGGTAGAAGGTTGGCCTGGCTCCAACAAATCCCCCATGCTGAGTCCTATACACAGTACGATAATCCTGAGGGTCGTACTCTGAATCTCGACTAGCATGACTAGCTCGCTCGTCGTCCTCATCGTCAGATTCAGGCACTCTACCCGACGAGTACATGGGGGCGCTCCCATCTGACTGATGCTGCCCCGACCAAGTACCACCAGACCCGTACTGCTGCTCATGATGAAACGGTGCCTCCGAAGGTCCTGCACCACCTAACTCCCTCCTAACCGATGCATTCAAACGTCTTGATCTTGCATGTCGAGCGCCCGAACCCTCAATCTGCATTACATAAGTACAAAATCAGATTTCATTCATACTTACACACACAACTATGATATCAAACTTGAATCACTAATATTCAAATTCAAAAATATCATTTCAAAACTATAATAAACCAAATCAAATAAACAATAATAACAACATTACCAAGGATCAATAATAACTAATAATAATTTGACATCAATAACAATAAACCAAATCAAAACAATAATAAACCACAAAATCGACAACATTACAACACAACAACAACAACAATAATAATAACAACAATGGTAATAACAACAACAACAATAATTTCAATCCATTTTTTATCAAATTTTAATCACGAAAAAATTACATAACAACAATACATAACAATAACAACAAAAACAATATAATTATATTAGTAAAAAAAAACATATCAATAATCACGAGGAAAAAAAATTCCGAAATTAATAAAAACCATAATACATAACAATTACACATAACAATAACAATAACAATAAAAACAATTAAAATTAAATTACTCAACAAAAAAAAATTACATATCAATAATCACACGGAATTTTTTTTTCCGAAATTCATAAATAACATACACATAACAATAACAATAAATTTATATTACTCACAAATAATACAAAAAAAAAAAAAAATCGACCAAAAAAAACAAAAAAAAAAAAAAAATAATCAGAAAACCCAGACTTCCGGAAATTTCAGGCGGAAGTCTGAGTTTTACTTTTTTTTTTTTTTTGTTTTCCAAAATCTGAAACAATAAAACACCAACTAACCTGCTCGCCGCCACTAACGCCGCCCCCACGACCACCGTAAGTCAGCCCAACGCATCGCTGGTCCGCCATACCCGGATTCAACCTTCGATTGGTGTTCGTTGTTCTTTGTTTGATTTTCAAAGTTTGGGGTTTTTTTTGAAAAAAAATTTCTGATTTTTTTTTTTTTTTACAATTTCTGACTTTTTTTTAGAGAGAGAAAATTTTAGAGAGAGAGAGTGTGGGTTGTGAAGTGACTTGCGAGTTTCGGGAGTGAGTTTCCCGAGTATTTATATACGAGGGGCAAATTAGAAAATTCAAGTAATAAATGCAAGTGTCACCTAGTAATTTGCGAACGACGTTTAACAACACCCAACAAAAATTACACTAGCTAGATATATCTATAAAAAAACACGTGCATGTTCACTTTCTTAAACTCTTTCTCTTTTCCCTTAACGAGCCAAACGTCATCTTAAAAAAAAGCGTAGTATGGTCCAGTGGTTGATGGGTTGAAGCTAGTCAACCATGAAGAGAAGTTGGCCAAGAATGGGTTGTATTGTACAGTCAATAGTAATAGACCTCGTGCTGCCCATCCTTCTTGACTGGGTTGGATCCAGTTGGCTCGTGGGCCCGTGGATCCCCCATCCACTTTTTTTCTTTTTTTGCAGGTTTTGGATTTTTGGCTTGTAAAAAACGTAAAAAAAAAGAGAAGAAGGTTAACACAAATTCTTATATGTGGTTGGCCATGTGGTGTAGTCAATCATAATGGGGGTTAGTTCGTTAGTATTATAGGGGTTACGCGATCAATGTTACAGGGTTTACTTCGTCAGTGTCTAGGGGTACATCTGATCTAGCAGTTTCGCTTTCTGCCCTTTCTTCTCTACGGTTTCGGCTTCTTTTGTTGATAAATAGTAGCAAGCTGCTCTTTGTCACCCCATTTTCCCCAGGGGTGCATAGGAAGCTTAAGGAAAAGTGCTAGAGATTGTCATTCTTAAAGTCCCGGGTGAGTGCGCTAGCACAAAAGCCGTTGCGCCTTCTATCATCAAAAGCGGGGGCAGAAACAACCTACCAGGCTGGGCCGTAGAACATTTTATTTAGGCTGGAAGCAACATTTTGCCTTTTCCAAGACAGAGCACTCATGGCACACACGCTTTATCCAGAAACTCGGGATCGTAAATGGATTCGGGTACCATTCTAATTGCCTTGAGAAATGAAGAAAGACTTATTCTTCCCCAATTCAGGAAGACAGAAATCATCGGTTGGTTCTTAACCAATGATCCGAACTCCCACAGAAATTAACACCACTTTACTCAATTAGAGTTACAAGGGTTACTTGATCAGAGTTATAAGGGTTACTTTGTTTTTTTACAACAGGCCACATGGTATGACCAGCCGCACACAAGTATTAGTTTATAGAATTTTTTTTTTTTGAAATTTAATTTTAATGTGGACTTTTTTTTTTTTCTATTCCTGAATCTTGCTAAGGAGTAGTTACCCTCATGTAAAGAATTTTCAGATTAAAATTTAGAATGGAATCTTCTATTAAATATAAGTAAATTGTAGTACTCGTAAGAGCTAGTAAAAAAAGAGACAAATATTGAAAGGTGAAACATGTAATGATTAGTCAAATATAATTTTCAGTTAAATTTAGATGCTATTAAAGGATTATATAGGTTGCCAATGCAATTTTATGACATTCCTACCCCTTAATTCACAGTCCAATTTTTACTCGAACTTACATTTTGAACTTTTGTGTAAAAAATATACAGAGTAGAATAATTTGGAATGTACAAGTTACATCTAATTTAAGCCTAACTTGTTGAGCTTGGTAACCCAAACTTGTGACCCAAGTAGGAGCATTAAAGTGGCGAAATTTATGAAAGTTTCAAGCATCTGTCAGGTAATGGCGGTAGCTCATTCAACATACAAATAAAACTTAGCTGTTGGCTAACACATGCAGTGCGATAGACCCAAAAAATTTAAGCCTAACTTCTAAGTTCTAACGACTAATTAATTAGTAAATCGGGAGTATCATTATTATCCATAAAAAAACATAGTTGGATTGACAAAATAAATGTTACTCCGTAGGATTGACAAGGTAATTCCGTAACTTCTGTTATTATCCAACTCCAACCGCTGCGTTTTAATAAAACTTCAAGTTTTTACAACACAAAAATAAAAAAAATGTAAAAAAATTTCTGGAAAATTGGAGCTGACGAGAGAGACCTCCCGAGTCAAAAAGTTGTGCGCAACTCGGTCTCCGACTCTCAACGCGTCTGAGTCACACCGCCGGCTTTCGTTGTCTACAATTCTAAACCTCTCAAAATTCTTTCAATTTTTTAATTGAGTTTGTTATTTAGGATTTAGTATACTCAAGAAAAAATTTGATCAATTTGATTTTGATCAAATTTTGAGTTCATTTTGTTCTATTCTACTCACAATTTCTGACACGATTAATCGTAAGTTTCTCATTTTTCATTTATTCTGTATAATTTTGTTTGATTTGTCTTTTATTTTGATTTTTAGGGTTTGTTAGGTGAATTGGAGTTAAATTTAGCGTTATGCTATCTGTTTTTCTTGAATTGAGAAACTTTTTGGTTGAAGAATCAAGAATTTGAGCTGTGTTTGGTAATTTTAGGTTTCCATTTCTAAATTGATCTGCTAATACGATGAAATTTTGTGGCTTTATGATTTGTAAGATATGAATTGATCCCTTATTTGACGACATTAAATTTTCACTCCAAGAACTTAATTAATTAATTTAGGTTTTTTTTTTTTTTTTTTTTTTTTTTTTTACTGGCATGTTTCCAATAAAGGGTTAAAATGGATTATAATGTGGGTTTACTTGGACAGTTTATGGAGAATTGTATATTTGTATGTATTGCAGAATGCAAAAGTTTATGAGATTGTGTATTGGGGCAAATTTATTGGATGTTTGTAACTTTGTATTGACATTTTTGTTGTTGTTGTTGTTTGTTTTGAACCTTTGAAGGGAAGCTCTTCATACAACATACAGATTAATATTTTACCGAAGTTCGTTTTGTGAAATTATACGATCATGAGTTTTGTGTTTCGAGGGTCTCGAGCTGACATCGAGAATGCTTTTCCAGGAATGATTCCTGAACGGCGTGTGGTACATATCGTATAGCTTGCTTTCAAGTTGGATATCCTTATTTTTGGAAAATTTTAGGATTAGCACAACAGTTAAAAATCCCAGACCCCTGTGTATGAATTTCACTGATATGAAATGCCCTGGTTTAATAAAATTTACCTTGTCAAACCTGACATTTCTTGTTTTATGATATTGACACTAACGCAAACATTCATTTCTTCTGTTGTTTTTGTTTATCAGCGCATTCATGCAGCACGGCCAGTGAATACCAATTCACTTGCTTTTCTTGTAACTGGTATATTACTTGCTTCTATCTTTGTAATATTTGCAGCTTTGGTTTTTGTTTATATATGTTTCTATTGATCAATTTTGGATTTGGCTAATTCTTATACATTTATATTTGTTGCAGTACTTTTGATCTTCATGATTCTAAATTCACATCAAATGTCACCGAATTTTTTGGTATATATGTTTGAGATATGCAAGTTGATTTGTGTTTAGTATATCCAGTTATTTTAAGTGGTAACATGATGTGTTTTTACTCTACGTGAAGCTCTGGCTGGTATTTGGCTTCTTTTTGATGGCTACTAGCCTAAGAATGTATGCCACATGTCAACAACTTCAAGCACAGGCACAAGCACATGCTGTAGCAGCCAGTGGCCTACTTCGCCATACTGAGCTCCGTGTGCAGATGCCACCATCTATTGCATTTGCCACTAGAGGACGTCTGCATGGCCTTAGGTTGCAGCTTGCACTTCTTGATCGGGAGTTTGACGATCTAGGTATAGTGAATTGAGTTGCCTTTTGCGCTTGCCTATAATTTAAGTATTTAACTGGTGGAATGATGCTGATGATTCACAAATGTTCATATTGTTTTTTTTTTTTTTATCTATCCATTTTCCTTGTGTTCTTTCTTCTAAAATAAAATTATCATCTTATGTTGTATCATTGCAGATTATGAAACTTTAAGAGCTCTGGATGCTGACAATGCACCTGCCGTTCCTTCAATGAGCGAGGATGAAATAAATGCTCTTCCTGTTCACAAATATAAAGTTACCGATGTGGAAGGGTGAGATTTTGTTTGGTCTTGTTTTCAGCAAGAAGGTTCCCTATGTATACATTTCTTTATTTAAATGTCTTCGACAAGTGTTATAGAAGTTTCACATCACTATCAATTTGTGGCCTATATTTTGGATATGCAAGTATTCTTCCATGAAAAATGACATGCACACACACACGCATATCAACTGCTAAACATGGCTATTAGGTTGCTGTGATATGTGAACTGTGACAGGTAAGCAGATTTATAACAAACATCATCTTATTGGAGAGATTGAAGCCCATAACTGTCTTTATAATTTGTCTTGGTGTACATGAAGTGATAGTATTCTTAAACTTAATTTTCATGTTTGTGCATGCACTTGTCAATTTCCAGTTTGAAGCTTCTACTTCCGCATTTTTCTTTAATCTTTTGTTTATGTAAATTTGTTTCTGTATATTTTTGTATTTTTCTTTGGAATAGGTTATCCTGCTTATCTTTTCTTGATATCTGTGGACAATAATTAGGCCAATCTTGGCAGAGATAATCTATATTAATGCTCAAGATGGATTTTGAATTTTTATTTTATTTTTTAAAAGTTTGTTGTTAAATTTTGCTAGCATATGCATATTGACATTTTGTTTTCTTTTGAGACAGTGATATGGTATCAAAGAAGCAGGCATCATCTTCAGCGTCTTCTGAGGTAATCTACTTCTGTGTGCTTGATTTTTGTTGGCTTGAATTCCATAAGATGGTGTACGGAAATGGCTGTTTCAGGGTTGGCAGTTGCCACATTCTGCTCATCTGTGAGCTAATTTATTTGGTGTCCTATAGTACAAGTAGTGGATCACTACTATACCACAGTCTAGATGAAGATTAGTTCAGTGAGTTCAATAGCTTATAGGCCATCTTATTAGTTTCTTAAGAAGAAAGAGAGATACAAGGTCAATTTAATCAATTACTTAACAAGTAATAACAGTCTCCCTTAGGCTTTAACAATCCAACAGAGCTGATAATTATATGTTTAATTAAGCATCCCATGAGAATTAGCAAGATCTCGGTTCTCGTATATATTCTGTGTAGTGGAACAAACAATATTCCAGGCAGCTCTGTGTCAAATATCGCTTCCTCTCCTCCTCCTCCTCCTCCTCCTTATGTCAAGCTATGTGACAAAGTTTTACATTGGCTGTCACAGACCTACCAAACCCTCCTCCTTTATTGCTTCCTCTTGATTGCATTTTTTATTTTAAAATCTAGACACTGATAAGTAACTTTTTAGGTATACTAGGTTGAAATGATATTCGATGGCATGGAGGTGCGGTAGATCAGTTTTTTCTCTGCTACTATATTTACCTTTTTTTTTTCCTCACCAGATGAGCGAGCTATTGTAGTCCAACATTATGTGTATTTGTGGTTACTCAGCACTGAATATTCAACCTTTTCATCAAGCCTCTGTTTATTCCTGGCTCTCTAGTTGTTTTACTTTAGTCGGTAAACAGCACTTCTTCCTCCCTTCATGCTTACCTTTTTCCTTTAATATCTTCTTCCTATCTTTGTCTCTAGTTTTTCTTGAAAATCCTTATTTCATTTAATAGGAATCATAAATTTTGCTAGAGCTTCAGATATATAGGCATCTCCATTATCTTTGGGCCATAATTCTACCTTGAAACGTCTACTAAAGGTCATTGGATCATTATATGGGTCTTCCATTTATTCAAGTGCTCTGTGAAAGGGAAGCAAAGAGAGGGGTTTTTTTTTTTTTGGGTGGGGGGGGGGGGGGGGGTGGGAGGTTGGGGGGGGGAGATGTGGTGGTGGTTAATAAAGCCCTCTCAGTCCCAAAATCCTAGGCCTATTACCCTTATATATTTTTGCACGATTGAGATATGTTGGACCATGCCATTGTAGTCTATATACCAATAAGCGTTTCCATTGATTGTGGTTATATACAGATTACTGTAATTTGACTGAGATAGTAAGTCATAAATGAAACCTGGATTTGCTCTCATCTGCTCAAGAACAGTTGGATATCCTTGTAATAGGATTTTTTCTGTTTCATGTTCCTGTTGTTATGATGTGAAGATACCTGTGTGCTGTTGTTAAAATCAGTTGCAAAAAGGGAGAGACTGCTGTTAATATAATGTGGCTACTGCCTAGGGGGATGGGCATATATCATCTGCTCAAGTAACTCGTCAACTGAGAAGAAATTATTTCTAAATGGGCTTCGATAGTTGTTTATCATCTGAAAGGTTTTCTTTGATGAATGGCCGATGGGTTGCTCTTCTATATGAAGCAATTTGTCTTTGGGAGCATGATTATTTTGTCCGAGGTCTTGTTTTCTTTTTAACTCCAGCACTTTTGTGCATTTTTTCGTGATTTGTTCTTTGTTTAAGGGTGAAATCTTTTCTGTTTAGATTTAGAAACTGAATATACTCATGGTTCTTGTTTATGTGGTTCATTCTGATTTATTTATATCTGCAGAGGAGGAGGTCAAATTTCTAGTTTCTGTTTTGTCCCTAGATTAGGCCCATACTAAATTTTTTGTTAATTGAATATATGGCTATTGAGCTTGAACCAATAATAGCTGATTTAGTATTGAACTTTGTAAAGAATGCAATTGATCTTGTCTATTCATTACATTATATTGATATCTTTTGTTGGGTAACTTTCTTCTAAACCCGAAGCAGCAGGACATTTCTATCAATGTTGGCAGCTCAAAGGGAAGCTCAGAAGATGAACTAACTTGTACTGTATGTTTGGAGCAAGTAAATGTTGGAGAACTCATTCGTAGCTTGCCATGTTTGCACCAGGTGAGTGCTATTAGAGGTTATCTTTGCTTTTCTTGCTTGTTTTTGAGTGGGCTCTACGTTGATTATTTTCTGAGATGAAAAGCAGAAATTTGTGTCCTCTGTTGGTTTACACAACTCTGTGTTGTGAGAAAATGAGCTTGATATATTGTTGCCTATTACTGATAATACAGTATTTCATAAGGTTGGTAAGTTGATTTTCTGTTTTTTTTTTTTTTTTTTTTTTTAGTCAGTCTTTAAACTTGAAATTTGTTGTTCCATGCAACAGAGGTACAGTTTCTCCTCTTTCTGTATGACCACTATGGTTATGGTGCTTCAATCTATTAAAAAGCTTTTAACGAGTGTGACTAAACTGAGTAATGATTGCATGTTTAAAGTTTTTTGTCATCTCATTTTAGAAATCTTATGCTGTTTTTTTCTTGCTCGTGCAGTACCATGCTAGTTGCATTGACCCATGGCTTAAACAGCAGGGAACGTGCCCTGTATGTAAGTATAAGGTTGGGACTGGCTGGCAAGAAGACAGCCACGATGATGCTTCATATATGGTTTAAAAAGTAGCTCTGTAATCATTGCATTCAGCCTGTTTACGATTATATGTAGCTTTAGTCCTAAGCTGGATGCCTCTACATTCATGTGAAAAATTAGCTGATCCCGGAACATACCAGTAGTAGGAGTATTTGCTGATGCCTTGTTAGAAAATTTATACACGGCATGCTCGATATGAGATAATAGAATAGACAGAAAGGCAATGATGTTTCATGTGAACATGACTACAATATGGCCTATATGTAGCCGTGTTAGGTACTGAAAAATACCACTGAGTATGTTCTTCTTTGGGCTATAGGATGAAGATTACATGTAACAATGTAACATTGCCACTCTCTATATTTTATTGTGTACCAAACAAGTCGTCAAGTTTAGCCTCTTGCTTTGCTTTGTAAATTTATTAGCATTATTAGAGAACCTGCATTACATTTTTTTATTTTATTGTGAATTTACTCTGATTTCCTCCAAAGTCTATGAAATTTGATTTTGATGCTGATACAGATTGAGATTAGCTTGGGATTTATTGACTTATTGTTTATGAGAGCTGGTAATATTAATATATACTTCTATTGAATACGAAGTATTGCAGTAAGATTGAGGCCATTATTAACTTCCAACATCTTTTATAGATTGGATTGAACTTCCAACATTAAAGAACATGCATGTATAATAAAAAAAGACATTAATCAAGAGCATAATGTAAATCATGCTCTCGAGTGCACAAAATATTATATAATGGGATCTACATCCACAAGATATTAGTAGTCATAAAATTGGTAGCTCTATAAAGCTTGGTTTGGTTTTTTATTATTATTATTATTATTATTATTATTTTAATATTTTTAAGTGGTAAGATAAAAAATAATTAGAAAGCCCTCTTCACGAGAGGTATTTTTAATGTTTCAGTCGAAAAAATAGAGTAAAGCGTATATTTTAGAGAAGAAAAGTTGGGAAAAGAAGAATGCATGCTTAATCCATCTTCAATTATCTTTTTATTTCATTTGTTCAAGTGCATCGTTGATTGCGTACCAAACTAAATTTAATGTCTAATCTCGTATCATCTACATATATCCTAAAAATATCTTCATTCATCTCTCTCAAATTATACTGTATTATTCATCGTATAATAAATTGTTAGCAGAAGTACGTATTGTGTAATGCACTCTTGTATACGAAATTGAAGTGGACTTTGCAACCATGCATGCATACGTTTATAAGGAAAGCCTATCAACAGGAGTACCCTCTAAGTGACTCTTTTTTTGCTACATGCATTTCACAACAGCTGTATATGCTTAATTCTATCGATTTCACTAGTCATTTACTAAAAAAATAAACAAGTAAAAATTTATCACTACAAGTATACGCTTACAAGTCCGATTAGCAAGATTGGACTTACAAAGAGAGAGTTGGCTTGATAACTGACTTGACAATAACATAGTCGTGCTAAAATATCATGTCATCATTTTGCTATTGTGTTTGAAATCATATTTACACTTACACATGCCCTCGCTCTCAATTTGATAATGATTTGCACTACCAATATCAATACAAATTCTCATAAATGACTGTATTTGACACAAACACATACTCGTGTTGGTGTGTTGATTAATAATTACATCTTGCTACTAGCCTACTACTGGTTACTTTAGCATATATGATGATCATCATTTTGC
This sequence comes from Chenopodium quinoa, assembly GCF_001683475.1. Classification (NCBI taxonomy): domain Eukaryota; kingdom Viridiplantae; phylum Streptophyta; class Magnoliopsida; order Caryophyllales; family Amaranthaceae; genus Chenopodium; species Chenopodium quinoa. The sequence continues at coordinate 354,685 of NW_018742669.1, forward strand.
AATGAATATATTCACAAAATGAAAAATTAACTTCATTATCACATGAACACTAGCTAAGAAAACTAAGCAAGGCTTTGCTAATAGTAATAATCAAGAATAGAAAAAAGGAACAAGTAACAATTTACTTAGTTAATTTTTGTTCTTTTTGTATAATTACAATAAAAATACACGAGAGAATCTATATACTTTGGGATTACTCTAAAACCAACAATCTAACAAACATATTAGATTAGTCCATTAGTACTTGCTGGAGCTTCGATTACCATTACTTTTGTTTTCCCTCCTACCTAATTTGTCAAAATACACCCTATATAAGCTCCTTAGTTTATAGCAAAATCCAAAATCATTCTCGAGTTGGTGATATCATTCTCTAATACACTCTCTTAAGCTTATCAGGTTGCAAAATATGGCAACTTCCTACAGATTGTTCTTTCTCCTTTTCAGCTTCGTGTGCTCGATTCTTTCCAACAATGTTGTTAATGCAGCTGACACTGGCATCACTAGGCACTACAAGTTCGACGTACATGAAACAACTCTATATATAGTTTTGTTCTTATATTATATGCAACATTATGTTCTAACTCGATATATTCTTGTTGCAATATTATGCTTGTAGATCAAGCTGCAAAATGTGACAAGATTATGCCACACCAAGAGCATTGTCACAGTTAACGGAGAGTTTCCAGGGCCTCGTATTGTTGCTCGAGAGGGTGATCGACTAGTTATCAAAGTTGTCAACCACGTCCAAAACAACATTACCATTCATTGGTATACTTGTCATCAAGTTAATTTATTCTTGACAATTGACATAAAAAAAAAATTAAAAAAAAAATTGTACTGATTCGTGTGACTATATACCAGGCATGGGATTAGGCAGATACGAAGTGGATGGGCAGATGGACCGGCTTACATAGCGCAGTGCCCTATACAAACAGGACAGACTTATGTATACAACTTCACCGTTGTTGGACAGAGAGGCACACTTTGGTGGCATGCTCATATTTCGTGGCTCAGATCAACCCTTTACGGACCTATGGTTATTCTTCCTAAGCGCGGTGTTCCTTACCCTTTTCCCCAGCCTTACAAGGAAGTTCCTCTTATCTTTGGTAATGCTTCCATCTCTACTGCATGCTACACTTCAATTTCAATCATCATTTAGAATGACTAAAAATTAACATTTTGCGAAATTTATCAAACTATACGTATCTGGGCTTGCAGGGGAATGGTGGAATGCAGACACTGAGGCAGTCATCAACCAAGCTACGAAAACAGGAGGCGGTCCAAATGTATCGGATGCCTACACCATCAATGGCCTTCCCGGACTATTATACAACTGCTCAGCTAAAGGTATATGCTAGCAAGATTTAAAATTATTTGAAATGAACATATAAATTGTGACTAATTGTGAGTGTATGTGCAGACACCTTCAGATTGAGTGTAAAACCAGGCAAAACTTATCTCCTAAGGCTTATTAATGCTGCGCTCAATGACGATCTCTTCTTTAGCATTGCTAATCACACTCTCACAACAGTGGATGTCGATGCTGTCTATGTTAAGCCCTTTGAGACCGAAACAATCATCATAACTCCCGGTCAAACTACCAATGTCCTTCTCAAGACAAAGCCTAATTACCCTGGTGCGACCTTCCTCATGATGGCTCGGCCTTATGCTACAGGAAGCGGCACCTTTGACAACTCTACTGTTGCCGGTATGCTTGAATACCAACACCCAAAACCGTCGACTTCAATCAAGAACCTTCCTCTCTTCAAGCCCACCCTTCCAGCCCTTAATGACACTTCTTTTGTAGCCAACTTCACCAACAAACTTAGAAGCCTAGCAAATGTTAAATACCCGGCGAATGTACCAAGGAATGTCGACAAACACTTCTTCTTCACAGTGGGGTTAGGAACCAACCCATGTCCTAAAAACCATACATGTCAAGGCCCAACCAATACCACCATGTTCGCGGCTGCTATCAACAATGTCTCCTTTATCATGCCTACAAAAGCTCTGTTGCAATCACACTTCTCCCGTCAATCAAATGGTGTCTTCACCACCAATCTTCCTACATCACCGCTAATCCCCTTCAACTACACCGGTACACCACCTAACAACACGAATGTGATAGATGGAACTAAGGTGGTGTCAATTCCATTCAACACAAGCGTCGAGCTTGTGATGCAGGGCACCAGTATTCTAGGGGCAGAGAGCCACCCACTTCACCTTCATGGGTTTAACTTCTTTGTGGTTGGACAAGGCTTTGGAAACTTCGATTCTAAAAAAGACCCTGCTAAGTACAACCTTGTTGATCCTGTTGAGAGGAACACAGTTGGTGTGCCTGCGGGAGGGTGGGTTGCCATTCGATTTCATGCAGACAATCCAGGTATGATAACAACCAATTTTGAGATTATGAAAAATAATTTGATAAAATTTTGAATGTATTTAAGACTATATATTAATATTAGCACAATTTCTTTAAAGACTGTACGTTCTAATTAATTATGAAAATTTATAATGCAATCTTTATAGGAGTATGGTTTATGCACTGTCATTTGGAAGTTCACACAAGTTGGGGCTTGAAGATGGCTTGGGTAGTCGAAGACGGAAAGCTGCCTAATCAGAAGCTGCCACCACCCCCAGCCGATTATCCCAAGTGTTGATCAAAGTGCTTCACCTGAGAATTTTTTCCTGTAATGAGTGACAGAAAATGACTGATATTTTTTTTCTAGGAAAGTTTTTTCCTTAAGTTTGTTTGTTATGACTTTCACAGTGCGGCTCAATTTCTAACTTGTTATACCTTATGAAGGATAGGATGAGTGGCCAATTAGCCGTAGAAAGATTTCTTCTTAAATTTTCTCATTTTGTATTGTTTTCGTTGATCAAGTGTAAGTTGAACTTCTGTATGAATCTTCTTTTACCAATTTTTCAAAAGAAATTGCTCAAATTATTCCATTACATCAGCTCACGTTTTTCAATTTAGGTACTTCAGTATGCCTTTGCAATATTACTTGGTTCAATTAAAAAATAAAATACGTAGAATGTGAAGTTCTTGGATGAAAACTACAACGCTGTTGGAACTAGTACGATATAAGCAACCGTGCCTCGTTGTCAAAAAAAAAAAAAAAAAAAAGAGCGCCTCAAGCTTCACACATCCTTCTAGGAGTATATGGTAGTATGACAAAGCAACCTTCCCCTTACCAAGATTCATATTATTATTTTGTATCGAATATAGGCAACCGGCGCGCTTTAAATAATAATAGCAACTAACCGACACCGAGTCCATTAGGTATCAGTGTATAACATGGCACCAAATTAACTTGTAGAGGGCACAGTACAGGTAATAACATAGCTATGATGAGCGAGCTACGGGTATGCCACAATGGCTAACATCGAGCCAATTAGGCTACCAACCCCGTCGTGAATTTGATGTGCACGTAAACAAAACCGTTGTATACACCATTACACTCTATGACTAAGAAGACCCTAAGGGCAACTAACCGGGAAAGCGTCAATCCTATGACATTTCTGATTTTGTGCAACAGCAACTGTACGCCTCTACCACCTTCGCCATCACATTATTGATTTGTACTACGGAGTATTAGATATTAACACAGTTTTTAGTATCATTATAATGATAAAGAGTACCATTAGATGTAGCTTGCTTATAGTACATTTGACTGTCCTACTAATAATTTTCAAGATCTTACAGAAATTAATGTCATTGTATTAGACTCCTAATTCCGTCAAAAAAAAAAAAAGACTCCTATTTAACCGTTGCCATAGGATTTTAGACTACAATTTAACTTGATGTGTGTGTTACTTTAATAACATAACATTAACACCCTTAACGATATACTTAAGATACGTTAAGCTAGATCTTAATTGGAATCATTTACCTTTTGAACTTTGATGTTGATGAATGAAATCATTGTCATTTTGAGCTTTGAAGTTTGATAAAGTTGCTCATTGTCATGTTGATGGTGATCATTGCTTTTTGTTTTGGTCACCTAATATTTTAGGTTTGAATTGTTTAATACTACTATATAATAATGGCCAAACCTTTCTTTGACCCTATCTATCGTGTATTCGGTTCATCATATATTTTCTTTTAGGAAAAATGTGCTAATGAACTAAAAAGTTAATAATAGTTATTCAAGTTCTATTTACATCTAAATTAAATTAATTATTTTAAATAAAATGGATATTTCTGTAGTCTTTTTTAAAATGATTACCACTATACTTAAATTTTATTAGCCAATTTTTTATTTATTTTTTTGTTGGTCAAACTTAGCTTATAAAAAATGATTTTTCTTTTTTAAAAATTCATTTTTTTTTTTTCAAATTCAGATAATTAAAAAAGTCGAACTTTCAATTATTTTTTTGAAAAGTTGAATTTTCAATTCATTACTAACCAATGACAATATTGCTAATTAATCATAGTTAAAAACCAAAATCATATATAATAAAAATTAAATTAGAATATAAAAGGCACAAGTAAGAAAAAAACAAAGTGTTTAACATGTATCAAAAAAATATTGCAATGTCTAATTATTGCAACATTCATACCACACCTACCAATCAAAAATTATACACCATACGAAATACTTCATACTATTTTTATAGACTACTAGTAGTTCACTAGAATATATACATGCTAATGCAAAATGGAAAAGTGTGAAAAATATCAACAATGGAATTTGTGAAACCTCACCTAGACAATATAATGTAACTTTCATTCTTTAAATTATAATGGACATTGCAATAATCTTTATTGTAACTTTGTAAGTGTCAATCAATATCAAGAACAATGTTCTTTATCGCACCAAACAACATCGTGTCGAGATTCTCATGAACCTATTAAGTATACACATCCTATACTTTATCATATAATTTCCTCAAAATTATAATTAAATTCTTTCTAAAATGCCTTGCTCGAGAAGTAGCAGTATTTTGTAATGCACTCTTTTACGGAGGTAGACCTTACAACCATGCATGCAGACGTTTACAAGAAAAGCCTTTCAACAGGAGTACCCTTAAAGTGACGCCTTTTTATTTTTTAGGGTACATTTTCATAACTTAACAGCTTATGCCATGCTTCTATTCTTCTATTTCCTCTAAATATTTACTTATCAGTACTTTGATAATGTTGAGACATAACATCTATCGTATTCTTGAAATCGAATCAAAACAACATTGCATTAACATCTATCGTATTCTCTAAATGGAGCCAAAACAACATTGCATTATACGTACATTCACTGGTCGAACTTGTTAACGAAGAATAGGCTTATTGGTGTCCTTCCCCTACACAATCAAAAAAATATTAGAGAATTTAGTGTCAAAATTTTAACACAATCGGAAAGTGCTTTACTGTGCTATTCTTTGATGCAGGAAATCAATTTTATTATTGAGATTGAACTACATACATCTTTTAATCCTTACTACGACAGTAGCTAAATAAGCTAATACCAATGATAAACAAAAATCTCAAATATTATGCATTGACTTTAGGATCACTCTAAAACCAACAATGTAACAAACGATTTGGTCCATTGTGCTGGAACTTCAATATTCAATTTTTTTGCACACCTAATCATAGGAGATACACTCTATATAACCTCCAATCTTGTAAACTCAAATCATCATTCTCATTCTCATAATACTTTCTCTTAAGCTTCTTAGTTCGATAGATATGGCAACTTTCCACAGTTTGCTCATCATTGCCCTTTTTAGCATCGCCTGCTCGATGCTTTCATACAATGTCTCCGCTGCAACTTCTACTGGCATCACCAGACACTACAAATTCGATGTACATGAAATCACTTATTAAGTTGGCTCTGAAATTCAACATAGTTTTGACCTTATATATCATACATGCAGGCTGCAGCATTGTCTTTACTAATCATTTTTATTACAACATTTTGTTTGTAGATTAAGATGCAAAATGTGACAAGATTATGCCACACTAAGAGCATTGTGACAGTGAACGGGCAGTTTCCAGGGCCTCGTATTGTTGCTAGAGAGGGTGATCGACTTGTTATCAAAGTAGTCAACCATGTCAAAAACAATATTACACTCCATTGGTATATCTTCCATCTTCAAGTTTCATTTTTATTTGCTAATGTAATGACATCAAACAATATCATACTGAATTATGTGACTATGAGCAGGCATGGGATCAGGCAAATACGAAGTGGATGGGCAGACGGACCAGCATACATAACACAGTGCCCCATACAAACTGGACAGACTTATGTATACAACTTCACCATTGTTGGCCAGAGAGGAACACTTTGGTGGCACGCACACATTTCTTGGTTAAGATCAACCCTTTACGGACCTATCATTATTCTCCCTAAGCGCGGTGTTCCATATCCATTTCCCCAGCCATATAAGGAAGTTCCCCTTATCTTTGGTAATGCTTCCAACTCTACTGTATGCTTCTCTTCAATTTCAAACATTGTTTAGAACACTAAAAATTATCATTGTGTGAAATTAATCAAATCGTATGTGGGCTTGCAGGGGAATGGTGGAATGCAGACACTGAGGCAGTCATTAACCAAGCAACGAAAACAGGAGGTGGTCCAAATGTATCAGATGCCTACACCATCAACGGCCTTCCCGGACTATTATACAACTGCTCAGCTAAAGGTATATGCAAGAAAGGCTTAAACTTATTTCACTGAATATACAAACAGTGACTAATCACAAACGTCTGTGCAGACACCTCCAAATTGAGCGTAAAACCTGGCAAAACTTATCTCCTAAGGCTTATTAATGCTGCGCTCAATGACGATCTCTTCTTTAGCATTGCCAATCACACTCTCACAACAGTGGATGTCGATGCTGTCTATGTTAAGCCCTTTGAGAGCAATACAATCATCATAACTCCCGGTCAAACTACCAATGTCCTCCTCAAGACAAAGCCTACTTACCCTGGTGCTACCTTCCTCATGATGGCTCGGCCTTATGCTACAGGAAGTGGCACCTTTGACAACTCTACTGTTGCCGGTATGCTTGAATATCAACACCCAAAACCGTCGACTTCAATCAAGAAGCTTCCTCTCTTCAAGCCCACTCTTCCAGCCCTTAATGACACTTCTTTTGTAGCCAACTTCACCAACAAACTTAGAAGTCTAGCAAATGTCAAATATCCGGTGAATGTACCAAAGAATGTCGACAGACACTTCTTCTTCACAGTGGGGTTAGGAACCAATCCATGTCCCAAAAACCATACCTGTCAAGGCCCAACCAATACCACCATGTTCGCGGCTTCTATTAACAATGTCTCCTTTGTCATGCCTACAAAAGCCCTTTTGCAATCACACTTCCAACGTCAATCAAACGGGGTTTTCACTGCCAATCTTCCTACCTCACCACTAATCCCTTTTAACTACACCGGTACACCACCAAACAACACAAATGTGATAGACGGAACTAAGGTGGTATCGATTCCATTCAACACCAGCGTGGAACTGGTGATGCAAGGCACCAGCATTCTAGGGGCAGAGAGCCACCCACTTCACCTTCATGGGTTTAACTTCTTTGTGGTTGGACAAGGCTTCGGAAACTTCGATTCTAAAAAAGACCCTGCTAAGTATAACCTTGTTGATCCTGTTGAGAGGAACACAGTCGGTGTTCCTGCAGGAGGGTGGGTCGCCATTCGATTCCTTGCAGACAATCCAGGTATGATAATTAAGTTTGATAACAACCATTTTTGAGATTGTGTAAAATAATTAGCTTAAATATTGAATCTAAATAAGACTAACATATAGACGTCTTTTTTTATTATTATTATTTTGGATGCAATTTTTATAGGAGTATGGTTCATGCACTGCCATTTGGAAGTTCACACAAGTTGGGGCTTGAAGATGGCTTGGGTAGTCGAAGACGGAATGCTGCCTAATCAGAAGCTGCCACCACCCCCAGCCGACTATCCTAAGTGTTGAAAGTGCTTCACTGAGAAAATTTTCTGCACTAACAGAGATTGATTCTAAGTTTTTCCTAGGAAATCTTTTGTTATATTCGCAAATATCTGCTTCATAAATTTCATAATATGTCACAATCTTCCTTAGCTTGTCAACCCTTTTGAAGGAAGTAGAAGGATATTATCGGATATTTTTATCCACTTTAAATTGTATCTCGATCTTATAGATGTCTTTGTTTGACAACCAAGTGAAAAGAAAATTTCTGTATGTATTTCATACTTTGCTTACAACAACAAACTTCAAGTATGAAATAAATTTTGAGTATTTCACACTCAGTTTAAAATTATCTTTCTAATAGGTTTCGATCAATAAGAACATCGAGTATTATCGTATCAAACACTCTCTTATAAAGTTAAAGGAGCCAAAACACTTTATAATCCAACAGCTATATTATGATGAAGACTTCGACACTTCGTTTCACACCTAGCTTAAAACCTTATGAAGGACGTTGATTCTAAACATTTATGGACGATAGATTCAATATAATGCTTACCAAAAACATGCAGAAACGTTGTCGTTTTTAGGTGTGACTAAGCAATTCAAAGAACAAACTCAAGGTAAAATATTCTTTACTATGCTCATTGCTCATACAATCAAAGCACTTAAATTACAAAATGATGAATGCGACATAATATGAAATTTAAACCCAATAATAATACGAAGTAATACAAATGCCAATATATCAGTATTGCCATTCTCTCTTCCTTTAAAAGTCTAAGGAAAATTAATGTAGTAGGTGAAAATTTTCTTAATTATGAATGCCAATATCAGCCACGCTCAATTAATAAAAAAATAAATAAATATAATCTGACACCATTTAAAACTTAAATTTCATTTGATATAGTAGGTCCAAAATTTCTTAATTATGAATGCCCTTATTCAGTTATTTGATCATGTAGCCGTTATTATAATTAGACTGTGGTTAAGATGCAACATACTCCTCCATGTAGGGAGAATTAATATGAAGCCCGGTGTTTTTTGCACTTTCTATTTAGAATTCACAAAATATTCCTTATTATCGATTGCTAATTTTTACAGAACTACAGTAGAAGCTTTTCGTGCCCTTAGATATGCAAGTCAGAAGGCATTTAAATGTGGCTAAGTTACCTAAAAATAAAAATAATCCCGACTTCTGTGTCACACAGTCAATCCCCAACAAATCAGTAGCAATCTTTTAGGGCTAGCCAAGTGCCCGTATGTTCTGATGACTCGACTCATGTTGTATCCTATTGCCTTTGGTGGTACCTTTTCTTGAACCCTCCCTGCAATCTCTTCACTCTTCGCATTGCTGCAACCCAGTATAAAACCTATCCATTGTGTCCTTCAGCCAACGTAACCATTTAATTATGACGCCTAGTTTCCCTAGCAGCCAGAGTTGTTCTGCCTACCTTCCTTTCTCATCAGCTTTCTATGGCTCTACCTCTTCATTTTTTTTCTCATTCCCCACAGCCACAACCCCTTATGGGAAAAAAATGAAAAATGGGGCTGCGAAGTAGTGGTCAGGACAGTGTGTAGGCAGTCCGCGGGATGGTAATGGAAGGGGAGAGGAGGGGTTTAAGATTATTTTTTTAAAAAAAAAATGACGTTAACATAATAATAAAGGTGGGCAACATGCCGGGCCGGGCCATCGCGGGCTAGCCATGGCGGCGGGCCGTGCCTCCATTTCCACCAGGCCAGCCCACGTGCCAGGCATGTTTGAACTTCGACTTTGTTCTTTTTTTTTTTTAAAAAAAGAAAATGATTATATTATTTTTTAAAAATAAATTAATATTATATATATATATATATATATAAACGGGGCGTGCTTGGCGGGCCGGCAAGCAGGCCAAGGGGCGGGCTCATACCGTGCCGTGCTGGAAAATTGCAACTGTTGTCCGTGGCACGGCCCACGGCACGCCAAGCGACCACCGTGCCAGGCCGGGCCAGATGACGGGCCCTGCCGTGCCTCGTCGAATTTCGTGTCGGGCTGGGCCGGGCCGCCTGCAGGCCAATCCGGCCCGTGCCCACCTTTACGTAATAATATGATAAGATCGCCATGTAGAATTTTCCTAAAAAATGTGATGTGGCAAGGGACTATGATTGATCAACTCGGTCTCAACATTAAATCAATGTGTATATTAAGATCCATATCTCCACATCATTCATATGAAACAAAATTAAAAGTCTATTGTCTTAACTGGCAATATATTCTATACTTTTTGCCCTCAAAATTTTAAACTTATCCTGGCTTACAAAAGGCCTTGCTCAGGAAGTATTAGTATTTTGTAATGCACTCTTTTGTGGAGATTGACCTTGCAACTGTGTATGCATACGTTTATAAGGAAGGCCTTTGAACAGGAGTACCCTTCAAGTGAAGCTTTTTTAGGGTACATTCAATACAGCTAGTATTTGCTTCTATTGTCAACTCAGTTTACACCATATTTTCACTAACCATTTACTAACTCACTGCTACTAATCACACTGTTAAGTAATGACGCGACTACATTATCATGAATTTAAACTAATACATTAATCATTATAAAATTACCAGCTAAACTTGTAGAAGAAGAGTAGGCTTGGTGTCATTTTCTTTCTTAAACAGTTCTCAGACAAATTATGAAATAGTAATTTCAAACTGGGAAAAATCAATCTATTAATTGGAATATTTGGAAATGGGCTACACTATATTTTGACAATTACTAATAGATTAAACTAATTTACCTATTAAAGCATTAATTTCGCATTGCTCTGCGCCTCTGCTAGGAACTTCATTAGGCAAATAGAACTTCATCAGAGTGCCTACAGAAGTGTTAATAGACAATAATTAGCCTACGACCCAAACTTACGGGATTTTCAAATATGCAGAAAAATCTTAAACAGAATTCAAATGTTGGACTAAGCAGCAACAAGTCCGAGGACACCATTGCTAACCTCTAATATATGAAGGCAAAATTAACCAGAGTTTTGCTAAACCAATAATAAAGCTGCAATGAAACAAGTAAATAAACCTAAGCACGTAACTTGGTAATTGTCCCTAGTTTTGTTGTAGTATTACATTCAGAACCAAGGCATAATTGTCACTTAATTTAACATTACAAACATTAACCCTAGAGTTTAAAGAGTAACAACAGACTTCAGAATCACTCTAAAACCAACAATGTAACAACCAAATTGGTCACAATGCTGAAAGTTTCAATATCCATTTTTCCTACCTAATCATCTGAGATGTACCCTATATAAGCTCATCTCTTAAAAGTTCCATCATCTATCATTCTTAATTTGGTAGTATCACTCACAAATACAATCTCTTAGCTACCAAGTTTGCCAAAAATGGCAACTTTCAACAGATTGCTTATTGCCCTTTTTAGCATTTCCTGCTACATGCTTTCCAACAATGTCGCCAATGCAGCTTACACAGGCATCACCAGGCACTACACGTTTGATGTACATGAATAAACTTTTATAGTCACCTTGAAAATTCAATTCATTATATACTTATTTTCCTAACCATTCTCATTTCATTATTATATAAATTGTAGATCAAGTTGAAAAATGTTACAAGATTATGCCACACCAAGAGCATTGTCACAGTAAATGGGCAATTTCCAGGGCCTCGTATTGTTGCTCGAGAGGGTGATCGACTCAATATTAAAGTTGTCAACCATGTCCAAAACAATATTACCATCCATTGGTATCCTTTCATCAAGTTTTATAAAATTATAACAAATGACATCAAAACAATCTCAAACTAATATGTGCGACTGTGTACACAGGCATGGGATCAGGCAGCTCCGAAGTGGATGGGCAGATGGACCAGCATATATAACACAATGCCCCATACAAACAGGAAAGACTTATGTATACAATTTCACCATTTTCGGTCAGAGGGGCACACTATGGTGGCATGCCCACATTTCTTGGCTAAGATCAACCCTCTACGGACCTATAATTATTCTCCCTAAGCGTGGTGTTCCATACCCATTTCCCCAGCCCTATAAGGAAGTTCCTCTTATCTTTGGTAATACTTCCATCTCTACTATAAGCTACATTTCAATATCAAACATTGTATAGAATGACTAAAAATAATCATTGTGTGAAATAAATCAAATTGTATGTGGGCTTGCAGGAGAATGGTGGAATGCAGACACTGAGGCAGTCATTAACCAAGCAACGAAAACAGGAGGCGGTCCAAATGTATCAGATGCCTACACCATCAATGGCCTTCCTGGACTATTATACAACTGCTCAGCTAAAGGTATATGGCAAGAAAGATTTAACATTGTCTGAACTGAATATATAAACTGTGACTAATACAAAAGTTTATGTGCAGACACCTTCAAATTGGGTGTAAAACCGGGCAAAACTTATCTCTTAAGGCTTGTTAATGCTGCACTCAATGACGATCTCTTCTTTAGCATTGCCAATCACACTCTCACAACAGTGGATGTTGATGCTGTCTATGTTAAGCCCTTTGAGTCGGATACAATTATCATAACTCCTGGGCAAACTACCAATGTCCTCCTCAAGACAAAGCCTCATTACCCTGAAGCTACCTTCCTCATGATGGCTCGGCCTTATGTTACAGGAAACGGTACCTTTGACAACTCTACTGTTGCCGGAATCCTTGAATACCACCAACCAAAGCCATCAACTTCAATCAAAAAGCTTCCTCTCTTCAAGCCCACCCTTCCAGCCTTGGGAGACACGTCTTTTGTAGCCAACTTCACCAACAAACTTAGAAGCCTAGCAAATGTCAAATACCCGGCCAATGTACCAAAGATTGTCGATAAATACTTCTTCTTCACAGTAGGGTTAGGGACCAACCCATGTCCTAAAAACCATACATGCCAAGGCCCAACTAATACCACCATGTTCGCGGCTGCTATTAACAATGTCTCTTTTGTCATGCCTACAAAAGCTCTCCTGCAATCACACTTCCTCCGACAATCGAACGGGGTTTTCACCACTAATCTTCCCACTGCACCACTAATCCCCTTCAACTACACCGGTACACCACCTAATAACACGAATGTGATAGATGGGACAAAGGTGGTGTCGGTTCCATTTAATACCAGTGTTGAGCTGGTTATGCAAGGCACCAGCATTCTTGGGGCAGAGAGCCACCCACTTCACCTTCATGGGTACAACTTCTTTGTAGTTGGACAAGGCTTTGGAAACTTTGATCCTAAAAAAGACCCAGCAAAGTACAACCTTGTTGACCCCGTAGAGAGGAACACTGTTGGTGTGCCTGCAGGAGGGTGGGTTGCCATTCGTTTCCTTGCAGACAATCCAGGTATGCTACATCCATTTTAGTGATTATTATCAAAAATAGTCTGCAAAATTTATGAAGGTAACTAAAACTAATAGTAATTTTTGTGATTTGACTTATCTATATAGGAGTATGGTTCATGCATTGCCATTTGGAAGTTCACACAAGCTGGGGCTTGAAAATGGCCTGGGTAGTTGAAGATGGAAAGCTGCCAAACCAGAAGCTGCCACCACCCCCATCTGATCTCCCGAAATGCTGAAAGTGCTTCACCCGAAAATTTTTCCACAACTCCTCTACCAGAGAACGGTTTCCCAGCCCCCTCTTCAAATTCCAAACAACCCCCCCCCCCCCTCTCCTAAGTTTCTGTTAAATTTATTACACTGCCACTCATTTTCTACTTTGTCAAACCCTAAACAGGATAGAGTGGACAATTAGCTGTAGAAAGTTTTCTTTTCAATTTTCCATTCTTCATTGTTTTTTCATTTAATTTTCCTTGTTTAATGATCATGTAAAGGACAAGATACACAATGAAATTCACAAGTTTTTTACGAGACACAAACATGCAATTTCATTAACGAAAAAGATGTTTATTACATTATCTCACACTGAATTTGTATACTTGCTAACAGAAAATGGTCTTACTGGAGCATTCATATGCTTCCCATTATTGTAGCAAAGTGACACGGAAAGGCAGAGATATGTTCTACTTTCTACATGTCTGAAGGATGGCTATGAAAGGCCAGAACAGTACCTATTTTCCTTTGCCCTTTCCCTTCCCCTGGCCTTTCTTTGCCTCCATCTTGGCTTGGATACGAGCAGCAGCTGCTGCTTTAGCTTCCTCTCGCTTCTTCTTCTCTTCTTCTTTCATTGCAGCTGCCATCTCTCTCTGCTTTTTCAACTCCCTATTTTGTTGTCATACAACAGAAAGTAATGAACAATAATACACTGGCCAAAAGACTAATCGAGAATAGAAATAAGCAACTTACTCAAGCCTAGCCCTCTCATCTGCAGCACCACCAACACTCATACCCTTGCGTGGTCGGCAGGCTACCAACTCCACCTCAAATATTAAGGTTGCACTACATAATACAAGATCAAGTCGATGAAATTAACAAAAGGAGACAACAATTACGAACTTCAGAAGAAAAATTCTTGATCCCCCAAACACCAACCCCCCCCCCCCCCCCGCTCCCTCTTTTTTCTCAAAAAACATCATGAAGCATTGATTAGAATGAAATAACAAAACGGCTTAGCAGTTAGCACTTAGCAATACAACCAAAAAAAAAAAAAAGGTTTTGACAGGAATCATTAAGTTGAAAAGGCAGTGAGCGGTGACATACCCTGGAGGAATGTCTGGAGGTGAACCTGCACTTCCATATGCATACTCGGGCTTGCAAGTAATCTTAGCTATTTCACCAACCTGTTAAAAAACTGATTGTCAAATTTCAACTAGATGATACTAATAATTAGGTGGAAGAGCTTATGAATAAGCAAATCAGTGATATTCACCTTCATAGTTTTGACTGCAATATCCCATGCTTTGATCACTGTGCCCTGTCCTATCTCAAATGAGAAGATTGTATTGTCTTCATGTGTACTATCAAAGACTTCATCTGTTTCAGCCAGAATGCCTTCATAATGAACTGCCACACCCAAAAATGAAAAAGTCAGACTAAAGTAACAGCTATAGAATTTCATTGCTGTAACAACATTTTAATAGCACATACATCATACGAAGAAAATTCTTCATTGCCATTACCCTCTTGATACAAACTACCTATCCTTCAATTTGTTCAAGTCCAAATTATAACTATAACACAGTTCTATACTAAAGAGTTTGAGTAACCCATATCAAGCTCCCCTATATCGGAAAAAGGAATAAGCAAGAGGCTCTTAATACAAGTAAGAAAAAGAAAAACCAACAGATATCCTTTCTAAAAGACAATTAAAAAAAGAGCAGTGAATCAACCACCTTGATTGAAGAAAGAACGATGCATAAGATAATTTTTTATAAAAAAAAAGAAGTCAAACTCAAAACTTCCATAATAATGATGCACAGTTATTATCAAGCTATTGCTGAATTTGACATCTTTAATAAAAAATTGTATGATTGTTCCAAAATAGTGATGTGCATTTATTCTCAAGCTACCAGAATGCATTCATGAGACATTTTCCTCCTCTATCCTCTCAAGGTATTTCTTGTAATGGTTTAATGACAGTATATACTTCCATTAGTTCCATAGGGGGGAAAAGGCAAAGGAGTAGGAGATAAATATCATAATATCCAGTTTTGTGAGTGTTTGTGTCTATCCCAAATAACAACACCATCAATTCAGTGACAGCAGCCGAGTCATAAACAAAAGATCATCTTATTCAAGGACCGATTTACAAGTCTCTCCACAACTATTAAATCTCTGATTATTTTCTACATCTCAAAAAATGATTCGCCACTACAACTCTACAAGGTGCAAAATCATTAATCTCTAGTTATCCTCTATATCTCATAAAATGTTTTCCCACAACAGGCTGCAGCAACAACTCAAATCATCTCTAGTTATCTTCGATAGCCTGTAAAAATATTCGCCACTACAACTCTAGAAGCTAAGAAATCATTAATCTCTAGTTATCCTCTATATCTCATAAAATGTTTTCCCACAACAGGCTGTGGCAACAACTCAAATCGTCTCTAGTTATCTTCTATAGCTCGTAAAATGTTTCGCCACGACAATGCGGCTCAAAGGATTATAAAGACACAAACACAATCAAAAAGACATCATAAGCATTGATAAGTATTCTCAAGTGAATATACCATCCACAAGAGGAAGTTCATCTGTTGGACCAACAGCATTATCCTTAGGCCGCCTTACAAAAGTCTTCAGAACACCACCATCACCAGTTAAATCAATTACATCCCCCATACTTCCGATTGTTTCAAACACCTGATGAACCAAACAGTAATCACAAGGTCATTAATTTTCAATTCATAATACAAATACATAAAATGCACAAATATAATTCAAAACATACTCATAAATATCCAAACTTGTTAATTCCAATCAATCAACACCAAAAATACTCAAATTCATCTCAATTCGACATACGAAAGCTAAAAATTCAACAGTAATCGAACATAGAAAAGCCAAATTTAGATAATAAAAAACGCAATTCCACAAAAATTAGGTTAAAACAAATTAAATTCGACGCCATTTTTTTTTTTATAGAATTGAGTATCAGCAAAGAGAGAAAGAGAGCTAACCGATAAAGTAGTGAAGAGGGCGACGGAAAGAGACGGCGGAGTAAGCGGTGGCGACGGCGGCGGAGAAAATTAGGAGAGAGAAATTATATAAACCGAGAAATTTGAAGGCCATAGCAGTAGAAACAACACGATTTATGCGAGGATTGTTGAATACTCTGTTTTTTAAAGAGGGAATAAATTTTTTTATAGAGAACTTTATCTTATCTCATCATATTATTTTAAAGTCAAAGTTTTTTTTTTTAATTATTTATAAAAGGAGGTGAAGAATTCATTTTTATTTTTTTGTCAAAAAGAAAAAAAGAAAGAAAGAAAGAAAAAAAGAAAAGAAAAGGAGGGGTGAAGATTTAATTTTTTTGTGAAAATCATTAAAAAGGAGGGAGAAAATATGGAATCTTTAGTTGGGAAATGGGCTATTTATTGAGTCAAGTGTGTAGTAGTGACATTACACAAAAGGTTTGGTATGCCCCCAATTAGTAAAGTTCATATGTCATAAATCATTACTTTATCATCCAACATTTATACATGTGTCTTTCATAACTCTTTTTTTTTTTTTTTTTTTTTCCCTCAAATAATTACCATCCTTCAAATCATACAAGAACTAGTTTTTTTATTACCCAGGTGATGCCCGGGTTATTACATGAAATTGATTATTAATATACGTTGTAATATATGACTCAATTTTCTTGTAATTAAATTTGTGGTTCATATTGTCATTTGCTACATATTAATATTTTGTATTTAAAAGATTGTATAAAAAATCACACAACTTGGTGGTAAGACACTTAGTTGTAAGAGTATAAGTTGCATGTTCAAATCTTGTGAAGAACTTTTTTTTAATTATTATAAGTGCATGACATGCAATGAATTTTTTTTTTTAATTATTATAAGTGCATGACATGCAATGAAATATAAATGAAAGTAATTGAGTGGGTGACGTGACGTAGTGAGAGGAGTATACGTGACACATAGACGTTCTTAGAAACGCCTTTTAATATATTATGAAAGTACTCTTAGTAATTGAATGGGTGACTTGGCGTAATGAGGGGAGTATACGTGACACATAGACGTTAAACACCTTATAATGTATTATGAAAGTACTCGTATATAATAAGGAAACCATATGGAATATTGGATGATTTCATCTAAGTTTGGTTTGATGGAAGGAAGGGAAGGGGTGGAAGCTCACCTATGAGAGCTTTCTCTGTTAAAACAACCTTACAAGGAATTAGGTGTGAATATGTGATGATAATGCAATTTGCGACAAGAATTGGGATTTAAACTAGCGGGTTTAAGTATAACGAGTACATGTAGCCATGTATTTACGGTTTTGTATGCAGGATGGGCTAATGAAAAATGTGAAACTTGTTAAAAGAAATGCAGTATATGGCCCTAAATGCAAGCACTATGGTGCAAAACATACATCTTCGTACGTGTTTTTGGGATTGTGCGCAGCTAGAGAGGTATGGAGAAATGTAGATGGACTGGCTAAGGACATTTACTTCATTGAGTCGAGAACCCTCTAAAACAATGTCTAATATATAATTATCAACTACTTCAATCAAAGTAACCACCCATACCAAATTGGCTAACGCGTATTTCAATGTTTTGAAAAATTAAGTATAGTTGTCCAAAGTAATTGGCTCCTTATAAAAAATAAAAAAATCACAATTCGATTTTGACTTCTTATGGAATTTCATAATCTCATAAGTTACAATTCGATTTTGGTTTATAACAGCAGTCACAATTCCATAATCTATCTAGAATACAAAATCTAATTGTGACTTATATAAACAGTCATCAATTATGGAATTGTGGCTTCTTAGCTAGGGACATTAAAAAATTAAGCATAGTCATGACATAGTTCTGCATCCATCCTTGTAATGTTTTAGAAAATTAGGCCCAACTCTTTATTTTTAGACAATTTCACCTTCATTTAACAAATTGATTTGGTAGTTGAAATGTTAATCTCTTTACTCCTAGCTCCAAAGAAAATTAAGTTGATCAAATTTATAAGTCCTCCAAATTGGATTCAATAATAGTTCCAAAGGCATGCTTCATACTACAAAGTACTCCATATTTGCTAAGTTTGCCTATATATGATAGTGGTTAAAAAATTTGTAAACAATCAAAAGATTTGAAATATAGTTTTTAAAAAATCTATAAAGTATCATAATAATTTTGCATTGTAAACTCATGTATGTACTTATTAACATCTTGTGCAACTTATTTAAGTACACATGAAAGCATGTCTTCCCAATCAATACGACGATAATTTAGATGCGGAAATAAAAAGAAAGGATCCTTTCTTTCTCATTTAAATTATAGTCATACCATATGAAAGCGCAAACTCTCATATGCACCTAACAGTTCTCACCAACAAATCTTCTCATTGAAAGAAGCTGCTACAAAATAACAGAAAAGGGGGTAACCGTTGATTTAAGACTACAAAAAATTGAGGGAATAATAACACTACAGCTCTTCAACCAACCCTATTACCTAGCCTTAGCTACAGTTTGATGTGTGAAATTTGGCAAAATTCTTACAAAAAGTGTAATGCCCTATAAGGTACTCATAACAGCTAAAAGGACCTGACAGGCCAAAGGCAAAACTACTCATTCGCTACTTCGTTTTCTTCACTCCCAGATGAATTCGGCCTTCTAACAAATCGCCCCTGCAACATGACATGAATCCTGATTTAAGTAAGAGATATAATTATGGAGAGAAATGCAAGATATCAACCATTAACTTAGGATGATCATGATCACAGCATACACTGCATACAGATGCAAAACATATAACCTAAGGAAACTCGCTCACATGAACAAATGGACTGTGATTAAAAGAGAATATTAGTGATAAGTGCAGGAAGATTACAATAACATTTTCAAGAACTAGAAAATCTTCGCAGTTGCAGGAAAGAACAGTTGTATTACAAAGAATTGACTGAAACTTTCTAAGAATTTGAGAATAGAACATGAACATCAAATAATCAAATCAGCAAAAGCTACAATTATGCCTTCGGTACAAGTCACACCATAGTCTCAAACAACATACTCCCTCTGTCCTTGTAAAAAAAAGTCACAATTCTATTTTGAATCATCCAAAATAATTGGCTCCTTACTAGATTACAAACGAAATTTGAAATTTATCATATGCCTTCATCAGTATCCTTAACCAGGAACATAAAGCAAAAGGCTTTGGAATTGCAAACATTTCAATGATGAAGCATAATTATGGGCTTATGGCATACTGTTTAAAGGATGGATGGAGCACATTACATATAAGCTCAGAAAAACTAACCCAAACACATCTAAACAAACATATATCTCTTATGTACTTCCTTTAAGGTAGAAGAGCCAAAAAAGGCACAAAGCACCAAGAACAAATGCACACCCACATATATAACTTTGACATGACTGAGATTGAGCACTGACCGAATTGGCATAGTTGCATACCTTCATTCTTGGTCGTTGATCGGCATTAACTTTTCTAACTTGATATCTAATCTTCTTTGAGAAGAAACGTGTTCGCCTTTTCTCCTTGTAGCGCTGAACACTTGCTTCCCTCAAGGCTCCAGGCTCACCGAATAGATCTATTTGCGCCAATCGTGCTTGCTATAAAAACAGTTCAATCCTTTAGTTTGTATTGTTTTATTAATGATTCCATCATAAGTGAATACAAGCATGCAAAACGCTTCTATCTAAAAGATTAACTGTGTTAGACAAACAATGTTAGCAAAAAAAAGCATCTATGCAAACCCTAATTTAGGGGCCTGCACAGATTAAATAAATATATAAGTAAAAAAGGAATAATATAATATGTATTATAATACATAACACAAATATTCTTCATTTTGTCTCACTTGATTAAATAAATCATTTTGCAACTGAGGTATTGCCCAAAGAAGAAACATCAAAACTGGAAAACTCCAAAACCGAAACTTTTTAATTAGGAAAGAAAAGTTTGGTGACCGTTTAATCCAAACGTCAAGTATCATTAGGCGCCAAACACTGTCAAACTAATTTTCTCAATCCATACAAGAGAGCGTCTATTTCCACTTCACTATAGTCTATATGCCCTCCACAGTAGTTAAGATTTTCACAATTTAGTCATTCTAAAAGGAGCAGGAATAGAGTTTTATGGACTCGGAATAAACACTTCATTCATAAAATCTCTATTTGAATTATTCAATATTAGCAATGAAATCATGAAGAACTTAAATGAAACAGAGGTAAATTTAGAACATACCAAGGCATCACTTCCAGAAAGCTCGGAGCCCACAATGTCATCGGAGAAAGGCGAGCCTCGATTTGACCAGGCATCCAAAACCTCATCATAATTCAATTTCAAGAGCACCCCAGGGCTGGATTTAGAATTTTGGGTTGAATTTTCCTTGCCTGATGATGTTGAACTGGATTTAGGACTTGAAGACGAATTTTCTTTGCTCAAGCCTGGACTGGACTTGGGAACCGACACTGAATTTTCTTTCTTTAAGGCTGAAGGAGAGGATTTAGTGTTCACTTTTTCCAATTTTTTCTTCTTTTCAGCTGGCAAAGGCTTGCTCAACCTTGGTGAAATTTCACCAACATCAACAGCAGGAAATCTCCACCAGTCTCCCTCGTCATTTTGTCTAAATGCCTTGGCCACTCCACCTCTCATCAATCCGAATCCGAAATCAAATCTCCCACCTAATCCTAATCCTAATCCTAATCCTAACCCCACAGGATACCCATAACAGAAACTAACCGGGCCAACACTACCATCATTGGAGCAAGCAGTGGATTCCCCTTCAACACACACATTCACATCCCCCATTATGCTGTCTATAGCACCCTCCCCAATCTCTTCATCAAGGATTGATTCTGCATCGAAATCCTCGTATCCATCACATAAATCAGAGGAATTCGTATGGCAACCAATTTCATCCATGTCATATGAGCATGACTTACCATAGGCAGTTGAATCTAGCTGAAAAACTGGTTTCTCAACTGGGAAAGGTAGGAGCAATTCACCAGAGGGTTCTTCACAGGAAAAGGAAGAATACTCACGAGGTTTGATGAATTTGCCTGGCTTACACATATCCTTGGCAGGAAAAATATTTGGATATGCTGTGGAAAGCAGAGCAGCTGCCTCATTGTAGGTCTGATTTGGGCGTTTCCGGGGAGTCCGTGGTTTACGAGTTGAGATGGCTAGTGGGGAATTGCTTGATTCTGATATAGTCGAAGAAGGCGATGAAGAATGAGAGGTACGGGTTGAAGTAGAGGGAGATTTAATAATATCAAGGTCAATTGCATAGGCAGCCCGTCCACCTCCACTCAAGCAGGAGCTCATTGTTGAAATGAATCTCCTGGCTGAACTTCAATCAAACAGGCCTAATTCAATTAGAACTCAACGATGAGAGACTGAGCAAGATTGAATTAATCCTCATTAGCTTCAAGAAGCTTAGGTTCAAAGCTGCCAGAATCAGAAATGGATGAAGAAGACTCAATTTCAAAACATCAGTTATCTGACAGTGGCACAGAACCAAAAAAAAAAAAGTAAAGCTTTGGACTCAGCAAAGTTGGTAGATTTAGTAAGCTTTTGAGAGGCAAATAAGGAGAATTCAAAACTTTACCAAAGGAATGGCAAAGCAAAGAGAGTGGAAATCAAGCTTCAAGCTTTGTACCAAAGTAGGCAAAAGGCCAAAACCCTGAACCCTAGAAAAGCACTTACTATCAAGGTGAAAAGCAAAAAGATGTCTAGAGTACACTAAACCCAGTTTGCAAGAACAAGGAAATTTCTGAGTCCTAAGCTTAAACCCTGAAAAACCCCATATCTGAATTGACCACAAGAAGCAATTCTAAAAATGTGGATTGCTAAATTGTTTATGTAGGAAGACAATGGATTCTCTTTCTAATTTATACAGGAGCAAGGAAGAAAGGCACAAAGCTCAAAAATCACAATCTGAACAGTGGATGGGTTTTGCAGTGAAGAATCAGAAGTCAGCAAGAAGAAAATATACCCGCTGAGAGTTCAAAAGAGAAATCTAGCCCCACAATGAAAACTTGGGGGGTTGGAATGGAGGGGAATGGGGGAGGAGAGAGAGTTGATGGGCGATTTGTGTATATGAGCAGGTCACGGGGGATGAGATAAGAGGTAGTAAAAAAAATCCGTTAAAGAAGCTCTGAAGATAGCAAAAGCAGAA
Organism: Chenopodium quinoa; assembly: GCF_001683475.1. Taxonomy (NCBI): domain Eukaryota; kingdom Viridiplantae; phylum Streptophyta; class Magnoliopsida; order Caryophyllales; family Amaranthaceae; genus Chenopodium; species Chenopodium quinoa. Next base: position 377,361 of record NW_018742669.1, read on the forward strand.
GAGTGGGACTCTCAGAAACAGAGAGGTGGGAGTATGTGTTCTTATGAGTAATGAACTGATGGTTAAGAAAACAGGGCAAGAGCCAACCTTTTCTTTCATATGCCAACAATAGTTACTGGACCACTATTCTCTCTCTCCCTCTACTGTCTACACCAAAGTATTTACAATAATTTAACCAGCGGCATTGACTACAATGCCCCTGAATTTGAAGTACATTCTCAAATCTCAAAGGTACTATGTTACCATCACAGAATTCTTTTTTCACTGCAGGAAAAATTATCACCCAGAAGGAGATTGATTGCCAAGTGCCAACACACTAAGGGGTGTGTTCTCAGCTCTCCCAAACTTATTCTCGATCATGATTAAACTCGGGTAACCTTTATTAAATTTTACCTGAGGAAAATACAGCTTATTAATCAAGCTGCCAAAAAGTATCAGACATGTTCAAAGTGTATATAATCACATTTTGGCGATCAATCACTATAAGGAATATTGGATGCCTAACTCATTTCTTGATGATATTTTATATTTCAGAGAAATTTACAGAGATTTCTGAATTAATTGGCCCCATCAACTTTCCAGAGAGCTTGCAGATTTGTAGTAACATATGTTATGCAGCCAAATTTTCTGCACACAGATTACTGAATTAATTCTGAAAATTGTAAAAATCTCTAGATATTTTCAAAGTAAAATTAAAATTCCAAATATTTCAGTCCAAAATTATAAATAAAGAACGGTTCTTTTTTGTTGGCCTAACAATAATCCTTATTTATTACTACATATGCTATATTCATGATATAATAATCAAACATGTGAATTAAAATATAATTCATGGAAAAAAAAAAACTCCCTAATAAAGATTGACTATGTAAAATTCTTCTTTTTTTTTTTTTTTTTTTTTTATTGTTGTCAGAAGTTAAATAAGTCAATCCTTCCCATGGAATAATATAATGTATATAGGGTGCAAAACCAAAATAATTCATCTTCTCTCTCATAAAATAATAATAATAATAACAATAATAATAATAATAATAATAATAATTACAGTATCATTGTCTTTTTATATATATGTTAGCAAGAATATAACAGAGTAATGTTATATTTTATATTTAAATGAGAAGGGCAATAAAAAAAAATTCAAGATTGTGGCTCTATATGAATCTATCCTAATCATGGGCAAGTATGGTGGGCTAGATAGATTTTTGCTGAATTACTGAATTAGCTACCCAACGGATCTACTAAAGTAATCAATCCACAGTCATTTATTGCCCATTTATATTGGAAGCTCTCTTATCCGATGACATGGCAAAATACTATTGGGTGTCCGGATTTTTTACGGCTGACCTGGAGGATACTTTTATAGGTTGGTGGCACTTTCACGTGTATCTAGAAAGGAGAGAGAGAGAAAAAAATGAAATAAAAAATTAAATAAAATAACTTTTGGGAAACGAAATTAAAAAAAATTTCCCTCAACGCGGCAGCGAAATGATTTGCAACTTTTTGGTGTGTTGTGTCCAAATTTATGTGTGGCAGATGACCCCTTAACGTTGCACTAAAAAACTCCTTCAGATTTCGGATTAGAATTTAGAAAAAAGCCAAGGTTTCGTGATATTGGAATACTACTACTTGCACATCATTTTGCAATCGTTATCCTTTTAAGCTTACAGCGAAGCCAAGAGTCGTATTTTATGAAAATGTGAGGCTTTAGTCTATACAATTTAGCATGTAACAAAATTCCACCACTCTTACAAAGATTGAATCTGGTATGATTGAGACTCAAGATTATTCTAACCCTACACTTTAACATTATCTAAGATATTAAACCATTTGATAAATTGAGGTTCCAAGTTTACAAATACTCCACGTAGTGATTAAATTAGTGACTTGTTAATATTGAGCATAGGTAGCAATGTGAATATGTGATCAATTGGAGAGCAACCAAAATAAATATGCCGAGTAAGCGAGTATATCAAAATCTTTGATGTAAACTTTGGAAGATTAAATAATATTTCGAGGTGAATCCATAACTATAGAAATGATAATGGACACTAACTATATAATTAGTGAGCGATTATTTGATTATGTAATGGCATACGATTAGAAGTTGTATACTTAATATATGGATGGCTTTGGTTATTTTTGGAGATGATGAAAAAATTCCAATACATAGATATGATTTTATATCGCAAAAATTTTTCATTTATTGGTAAATATATTGATTTATTTTATATAAATGTAAAGATTTAATTAATATCAATTTCAGTTTGGCTAACATTTCACGGTTCAATTTATCCATTGATGTAGTAGGTTGGTTGTGGACGAGGTTGGTAATTCTATCGAAATAAAAGATATGGTAAAACAATGAATAATGATTTAGGATTTAAATTATTAAAAATTTATCATTTCAAATTAAAGATTTATATAACGGAAAAAATATCATATTTATAATTTATTTATATTTAATAAATTCAATATAATTTATAGTAAAAAAAAAATTAAATTTTTGTAATTTTGTCTGAAATTATTAAATACAATAAATCAAATAATTAAAAATCTTAGATGAAAAAACTTTGCATCGCACGGACTTCCATCTAGTAATGAAATAATCAGATACTTCGTAAAATATTTTATAAAGAAGATATATTTGAATCCCTCCTTCATAATTTGTGAATACTTTTCAAATGAAAATGTGATGAATTGAAATTAGCATACACGGATAAGGATCCTCTTTTATTATCAAAAAGAATCCCAACATTTTTTATTTTGCTTGTCAACTTTAAACACTACGAGTAATAATTATCATTAAGTTGATAAGTGTCCAAATCTAAAGAGGTTGGCAAACAAGATGGGACATGGACACAACATATGAAATATGAGCATATGACCTGTAATTTTGAATTTTTAACCCTTTTAGGAAATATTCATACAACATTCAAACTCCAATGATTTGGAAAATCTTGAACATCTTATAAATTGTTAACTAATATGAAAATATATCTTTAATGCCGCACAGCAATTAAAGCTCAAAAAATGCTCCATATGTTTGAACCATCAATTGCTGGGTTGTTTAGTTGGGCAGGGAACGGGTAGACAGAAACATAAAGATTTTGATGAAGGGGCAGTTTAGCCAACATATTTAAAGGTAAATGAAACTAGTTGCTGAAGTCATATAAGATGTAAATACAAAGTACCTTGGACATTAATTTTAGAAGTTAAGACACCACAAAGAAAACGCAGGGGCACCATAAAGAAAAACGCTTGAATCATGAGCTTCTTTCTATCCTACCCATAAATATAACAAAAACCAAATAAAATATTTTGGGAAAAATGAGTTAGGGGTGCACCAAAGTCTAGCTTACCTCGATAGAGAATCGTGAGTTGTTGAGGTCCTTTGCTTATGAGCTCGTGCTGTTGTACCTAGTAATGGAGACAGTCTTCAACAGTGACTTCCAAGTGCTAAATTATCCTGAGTAAAGTTGCGTTAGCGACTGAAGTCACATGCTGAACGATAGAAGTAGAAAGAAAATTTTTTGCATCGACTATAATAGAATCAGTAATCACAATCACACATTTCAACTGCCGTTGTCTCCAACAATCATCACGAAAGACATGGAAAAGAATTCCATCCAATGAATACAGTGGTACGGTGCAAATATGCAGAACTCTTTGTTCTGCAATGTGCTGAATGATGAGAGAAATTGTTGAAGTTAGGCTATCATTTACATCAACCTGGACAGTCATGAAAGTGTTTCTGTACTAGGAATGCAATAGTAACACTTCATCAGGCAAACCCTTTTCTCCAGAAAACAGGTGATAAAGATGGGTCCTTTTACTGCCAGAAACCTGACTTATGTTAGCATATCACAAAACAGACTGATATGTTCTGATGACAGTTAATTAACTTACCATAAAACTTATAAAATCATTCTAGAATTCGCATACTCAGCAACGCATGCAGGCCCTTAGGCATAAATTACTAAAAAAAAATTTAAAAAAAAATTAAAAAAATAAAACAGATTAATTGAAAGCAGGTTGTCCACAAAAGGGTCTGTATTGTTAAAGAAAATCATCTGAAGCCCTTTTCCCACATGCTTCTCAAAGCTACACCCAGTGTCAAGACAAAAGGGGACAAATGAGGCTGTGGTGAGATACCACTTCACAATTGCTTCATCAATATTTCAAGCAGCTTGACTAGAACTTAATTGATCAATCAAGCGCAGGTAAAAACACGTCAATTCACTTAGAGAAAATTTTATTTTAATTTAAAATTAAGTAGAAACTGATCACTCTTGAACAAACAAAACTTTGACAGAAGCAAAATCAAGTTTCAGTTGACCGCTAGCAATACCTCCCCAAGCCTTATCCATGATGATCCTCTCTTCTTCCATTCGCTTTTAGTGTTTTCTTTATGTCATTCCTAACTCCCTCTATCCAAATCATATTTGGCCTCCCTCGGCTTATTACGAAATCTCCATTATTCTAAGCTTCAACTTCCTTACCAACAGTCCAGTATATACTTTGGTCGACATCTTACATGCCAAAACCAACGTAGCTGATTTTCCCTTATCTTATCTTCAACTCCGTCTATCCTTTAAATATTTAAACTCCTAATCTCATCCATCAAGGTGTTCCCACACAAACATCTCAATATACACAACTCTGCTACACTTATCTTCTTCATATGCTCCTTCCTAAATGCCCAACATTCTCACCTGTACAGTAACGCCGGTCAAATTGTTGTCCTATAGAATATTTCTTTCAACCTTAGCACACTACAATCATACAATCATGTAATAATCCAGGCATTGTTCTCCATTTTTTACCACCTAGACGTAACTCTATTGAGATACATCCTGATCGAAATCACCATTTCTTTAAAAATTTGATTTGAGATACTTAAAACATTCACTAACATGTAACTCCTTGTCATCTAAAGTCAATAGAACTCAATACATCCTCGCTTCTCCTCCTCAATACTAAAATGACACTCAGTATTACTCCAACTTAACTCCAGATTCTAACTTTTGTCTTTATCACTCCCAACTTAGCACTCATCCCAATGTTTGTTCTACTAACCAACATGATAGCTTTCCACTGCTTTTAGGGACGAAGAATGAATAATAGGAGACTATAAATAGTTTAAATATAGTACGAATACAGTGTAGTACGTTCCAATTTTTGAGCATGCAGTGGGTGTGCCAGCCATCTATATTATTGCATTTGCATTCTGGTATGTTACTTAAGGGAGAAAGAATGAAGGATACTTGGAATATACAGGATCGTTCTGAGTGTTTTGGTGACTGGAAAGAAACTAAGAAAGGATATTTGGGGTTAGAGAAATTATCCTTTCACAATGTTAGTGTTCTTATATGAGGATTTTCCAAGATTATCATTTAATATATACAACACTTGGGTGGCATGCAATCATCTTCATGGGCATATGGGGGCCTAATCCTCCATCATTGTATACTCTGTTCACAAAGTTCAGTAACATATTTCTTATCCCCTAAAAAGAAAAAACAAACAAAAAAGAGAAAGAACAAAAAGACAACATATAAGAGAAGAAAAGGTGTATATTAAATGGATGGGGTTCTGAGGGTTTGGGACTAGCAGGGGAAGCATTTATAAGTATCAATGAGGCAGCGATATGTAACCTATCGAACATAAATTAAGCATTTACAGCCCCAAGGGTTCAGATTCTGTGTGCTTAGACGAAAATCTGAATGCTAGAAAGTTTGAATTTAGAAAACACATGAGCTATTGACCTATTGTCTTCCATTCGAAAATGACACAACACGCAAGTTTGCAAGCAACCTAAGAAGTGCTTAGTAAACCAACAGAATCCATTAAACAAAGACCACTAGTGGGCAGGATATCAATAAAGTGAAGATGTACCCATGGACATATATGCCAACCGTAAAAAAACATATAAGAACAATGTGAACACATTGCTATAATCAGTCATATATAGCATTATTGGAGGGTAGCTGACTCTTTAAAAGACAAAGTCTTCTAATATCAAGGCACATCGTGAAATAAAAGCAACTTCTTAATCTTATATTCTTTATCTCATGAAATACGACAACAAATTTTTATTATCATCACAAATACCTTCTCTTCCTTATTCAAACAATTAGTACATGTTAGCACCTTTACCCAGGGAAACAGTATCCCAGGATCATTGATGCTAGATATAAACATAATATTACAGAAAAACAAAGCTAGTTTCAGGGCAGTTATACACTCCCCCTGTTACAACAATACGAAGTTAGCTTCAAACCCAATTGAAATATAAATAAAGACACCTTCAGTAGACCAAACACTTCATCATTGTGCTCAATTAACATTGTGAAAAATTTCCTAAAGGAAAAAGGGAAACTAAGCAAATTAAGTTAACAGTCCAGCAGCTAACAGAACTTATCTAGCATGAAATATTTAATTTTCCTAACTAGCCGGCATATATCAGTTCATAAGCAAATGCTTTTCCGGAACCTGAGTTTATTCTCCAAAGTACAAACTTAATCAACTAGCCAGAGCACTGCACAAAGCCACAAACACAACTTCTGTTGCTCCTGCTCTTTTAAACACCAAACCCTTGCATGATTCACCAAATACAAGCCCAAATATAATCCCATATAATCTCAATCCATAAGAGCTAAATTGCTCCAATGTTCCTTACCTAATAATCTAGCCAGACCTAAGCACTAAAAGAGTTATATGTAAAAAAAATAAAAATAAATAAAAATGGGTTAGTGGTTGAATGGATGCACCTGCATCAACTGTCTACTAGTACTGAATGAATAGTGGATAAATAACAAACTGACCTCCCTAGACCCTCAAGTAGTTGGAGACAGAAATAGGACACAGGGGCATGGCTATTGAGAGTTAAAATTGTCATAAGTAGCTTTTTCCTACAGAGGTTTAGACAACTATAAATTTAAGTCTGTGATTCACTGTATCCTTTCCCTTGATCACTCCTCAATTGTCCAACTATTAGCTGTTACGAGATCAAGAGGCTCCATCTATGAATGAATTAGGGGAGAAATGTCAAGTTTCCCCATTATATGGGCTTCCATGACTTCCATATTCCAATTTGGAAAGTTCACTGAAAATCGAATGCTCATTTCCTTAAAGCGAACACAAGTACAAGCCACAAAGTAATAATTCCATTACTAACACTTATCATAGATTTACCACTATCTTCTTAAGCATCTGTAAATTTGTTATGACTTGAGTTTTGACACCCCCCCCCCCTCTCCCATGTCGCTTATAAAAGCATTGCCCTGGAATATCCTAGGTATGATCCAAATCAACAAGATCAAGGGCATGGTAAATGCCAAGAGATAGATGGAAATCCTACTTCAAATGATGTGACATAATAGAGTCTACTCTTTATGATTACCAAAAGTAACAATAAAAAGGTCACCTTGGCATCAAATGATGAATAAATATAACTTTGACCAATGCTTTACATCACTAAATTTTGGAAAAATTTAAAAAGTACTTTGTATATAATAATCCTAGTACGTAGTATACAATCTACAAAGCTCAACCTCAAAAGGCCATAGGAAAAAGGCATATCGAAAGGAGAGGATACATTAGAACAAAATGAGCACTATGTACCGAGAACTACCAACAAATTCACAGTCAAACAAGAAGAATTCCGCAAAAACTTAGTCATCAGCATAATGAGAAGATAAATTATCGACAAACTCTCATTGCATACAACTAATTAGTAATTTCATTCAATTTCAACTTTCCAGAACTCGTTCGTAAACGAAAATTTTCAAAAATTGAACTAAAATTAGCGCAATAATTCAAACCATTACCAAAGTGAAATCTCAAAATAGGGCCGAATTCTGCACTCTTCTAGCTGAATTTGCAAAACAACAACACATGATCGTTCAAGACCGCAAGTTAATATGCCCTAAAAATCAAATTTTCGAATTAGTAAGCCCTAATTGCCGAAAAACAGCGTAAAATCAGATTAAAACAATATAAATAAAACAGAATAGGATGAAATAGATGAGAGAGAAAAACAGTAAGTGTGAGATACCTGATAATCCGCCATTAAAGGTGAGAGAGAAAGCTCGGATCAAAATTGGTTGTTTACAGAAGGCGTATGGAGGAGAGAGAGTAGGGATTGCGGGAAATGAGAAATCCGTTGGAAGAAAGGAGGGAAGGAGGGAAGGAGATCAGGAAGAGAAATAAAAGGTAGTTGGGGTTTGCAATCGTTGCCCAATTGGATTGAGCAAAAAGATCTTACAATCTCTTATGTGGCATTAGCCAATGTGAACTTGACCTCGTAATTCACACGTGTCGTTCGTTGGACAAGTGAACGCGGATCATAATCGAGTGAGAGGTTTCGATTGAGTCAGGTCATATACGTGTGTATTGTTGATTGGTTTATTGTAAAAGACTAATCAACTTCAAACATTCATCATAGCGTAATCAAATTTGGCTAGGGTCACATAAGATTTGGATCATCTGAGTTTAAGTGTCGAAGCACTGTTCAGGTTGATGTTGGGTTAAATTTGCCTACTCGTGTTACTATGGGAATGTTCAGTATATTCAAAGACAACCAAGCACTATATTATTTCAAATTTAGTTCACCAAGGCCTTGCTCAATCAAAGTCCAACTTTGAACTAGCTTGTCATGTCTTCTATGTGGTGCTAACCATTAACATTGCTTTGTAATTTCAAGCATATCCAAGTTAAATTGAATTTTCAGCGAACATTTTAAAAGAGAAGTTAAACATATTGAGACTACTAAAGATGCCTTTACAAGGTCAACTGCAATATATTAGAAGCTTAAGGCAACTTTTTTGCTCGTTTTGGAAGAGTTCCCAGTGAACAAAACTGAGTGTGGGGAGTATGGTGATGTTGGTGCACAATGCATAATGTCTACCCTACTTCGTCTGCTTAGTTGCCCATGCTCATGACCTTAACCTAGCCTAGACTCAACAAGTTTGTAGCCACACTATTAAAAAAAAATATATAGTGATTGTAGTAATGGATCGAATAATTATTTTACCGATAATTAAAGTTATTATTCTATATACTACCAACCGTACTAAAAAATCCACAATTCACTAGTAGCTATCCCCTTTGATTTTTTAGAGTCTCGATGCAAAATTTGACCCGTTGTAATTGATACTGGAATATCTCTTTTTGAATAATGTGCATTAGGCTAAAGTTTTACAGATTTACAAGATACTTTATAAGAGCAAGTTTGGAGTACTATTGTTTGGCATGGGTGCATTAGCTTATGCATAGTCCCATAGTACAAAGTTTTATGACCTCTCACATCTAAATAATGCATTAGTTAGAGTGCATGAACACATAAGAGTACATGGGATTGATGTAAAATGGTGTAAAAAATAAATACATATGGTCCATACTCTATAAACAACTTGAGGTTTATGCGTGTTGGAATATAAACCACAAAGAAATGTTAAAAATCAATGCACAACATGATACATGTAATGGATTAGACACGGCATGACACGTAATTGTTATCATTGAACCATGGCCACAACTTTTAAATTGCACAATATGACTCAACACGATAAAATAATAACACATAAACAGGGCATAGTATCACTTAAGCTTGAGTGGTCATTTTATAATTCTTGATACGATACTTAGGCATCAAGCCATCCGCAGGACCTAGCCATCCCCATAACACACAAGCTCGTCACGAGGACTGGCCCCATAGCCATTTTCAAAGATTTTGACTACACCTGCCGTCACTTATAGTAGATTATGTGTGTTAGAGACTAATTAAAGAGAGAAATTGGTGTTTAGTAGCTATCAAGGCCTACAAAACGCCTTTTTTGATTGGGTCGAGGGCCTCAAGGCCATGTAGGAGAGTTGACCTGGACTTCACGTGAACAACGAGTTCATGGCGAACAAGAAAGGCAAAAGCCCAGATCGTGGGCCTTCTTTTTAGTTTTATCTTTTGTAATGTTGAGATCTGGCTATTAAACAGAAAAATAAGTGCAACTACTAATGTATTTAGCTGGAGCTTTGCTGTTTAGGGAGCTGGCCCTGCTTCCCTTGAACTTTCTCTTTAGTGTCGACCTAATCAATAATACGGAGTTTGACTTTTGACACTCGTCACAAACACTATTGTGACCATCATTGTAATATAAAAGAAAAATATAATCTTATAAAATCATGTTAAGATTTTACGTTGACATTCATAAAAAAAAAGTAAAATGTTGAGAACTTTTATAGTACGAAGGTAGTACTAGCTAGGTTGATGACGGTGACCAAGGTTGGGTGGAGCTATATGCTCATATTTACCCCTTACGGAGTAAAAATTTTAAGACTTTTCAAAGTGTTAATAATATTTATAACGGAGTATAATCTTCATCTACCAAATAAAAATAATGTAACATAAAAATCTAATGCCAACCTTTATTGTATTTTTATTTTTTATTTTTTTGGAAACGCCGTGTTGAGTATGTTGAAAACAATAGTTTATAGAATGATTAGAATTGTAGCAATAATAACGTTGGTTAGGTTACGAGTTCCATGCAAATCTAATTTGTATTCATTCGCATACCAATGCTCGTGCCTCATTGTGGACATGTCACATTGGTTGTATATGTTACATTTACATTTGCAACCATGGCGTGGTTGCTGCATGTGGGCCTTTTATAATTATCAATTCTCTTTAAGTTTATGGGGCCCTTATTTGGTAGCCTATCTTGTCTAACTTATGATTCTCCCTGTTTAAATAAACCATGACTTGATCATATAGTAAATCTTTATAAATGCATTAACACAGATTTTTACAAATTACGTCTAGAACTTTAGATCATCTATAATTATAATGAGAACTCAAAATATACAAAAACAATACAAAGTTTCATCCATGACAAAACATTTCTTACTGTATTTTTCTTGTACATGGTTAATGGGAAAGCCACTAAGGTGTAACTGTGTAACCCTATTATAATATAAACATGTTGTACACATCTACTTTTGGTCCCCTGTCCCGGCCGGAAGTGCTATGACGATAAATAATTCAATTTTTGTGCTGCATTGACGTAAGGAATGCTTATGGACCACTGATTAAGGCCTAAACACATAAAACTAACTAGCTTGACCCAAACGGAACGAACCAAAGCTCATTAACACTAAGCCCGATCAGAAATTAGGCCTAACCCCGAGATTAAACCTAATTTCGAACGGATTTAGAGTGCCTAGGTTAAAATATAGGGTTGCTGCAGGAAAATCCGCGCGCAACTCAAGGAGTCGCGCTGGCTTGGGGTGCGCAACTTACTAGGTTGCGCGCGGCATCCAGCGCAACCCCCAAAGATGCGCTTGCGGAAAATTCAGAATTTCAAAAATATACTGAATCCAATCTTACCATAAAGCCACGCGAAAGACCAGAGGTTGCGCTTCCTCTAGCAGCGCAACCCAATCACTTTCGCGCAGCAGCCGCGCGTAACCTCCCGAGTTGCGCGCGCCACCTGCTGCGGCAGAATCTCCAAAACCCTAAACTCACCCATTCCCTATAAATAAGGGTTTAATACGAGCTTTGAAGATACAGAAAAATCAGCCTAAAGTCAGCAGTAACATCTTTGTGAACTAATCAACCCTCTTGTCCTAAACACTCACCCTTTTAATTAATTTGTTTTTACGTTGGAGTTTTCCGAACAAAAAGGAGTCCATAAGTGTTCTAAACGAAGATCTATCAAGGAAAAGTGGTAAATTCCCGAGCACTTAGATAAATCACAATACCTTTCTTGTCCTAAATAACTTTAATTAATCAATTAGTGTTGTTTGATCACTTTAAATAAACTTTAATTAATTAATTTCACATAATATTCTTGCGTTAATTAAAGACTAGAATAGAATAATAAATTGATTGTTTTATCACCTAAGCCAAGACGAATATTTTTTATTTATTGTTCTTTTCACGAATTTGGAATAAATAAGAATAACGACAATCGTTGCAATGTAATCTTTATGTGATTAACAAGTGTAAATAAAATCAACTAACTAAGTTTTAGGTATCACGTTGCATATATTGTTTGGTGATGAAATTGTGAAAAAAGGAAGAGCTAGTAAAGGCCGCACTTGGGCTAGGATAGCGATTCCCTCCTAAAGGGAACGTTATTTTAGTACCCTCGCTCCCGAACTCATTTCTGGTATAAGTAGACCAATTTGGGCATGGGCAAACTTATGATTCATGCTAAATATCCCTTGAACTCTACTTGGGAGAAAGGCATGAGCGAGGTTTATGAGTTTTCCTAAAACTCCTTGGCCACTCCTTATTAGTTTCTTACAAAAAAACGTAATGATAAAATCAATTCTAATTCAAGGTCCCCCAAACAGTCAGGAATTCGAATCCTAACACACCTTAAAAAGCGTAAAGTCCTAGGCTTTAAAGGGTCATGGGAATAGAGGAAAAGGATCCCCAACGACGGGCACACCCTCCTCACACATGTCTTTTGTTTTCTCTTATAAATATAATTGTATTAACTATTTTACCGTCTTTAACACCTCGTGAACATAATGTCGACACCCTATTCTCAAAATCATGGCTCCGCCATTATACATGACTGAGGGAAGAAAATAAAGTTTTAAGGATGGAAATCAAATTAGAATTTCCTAGAGAAAGAGATAGCTTGTCTTGTAAAATAGATGTCATGATAAAAGTTTGAAAGTTGTGAAACTAAGGTAAGCAGAGAGAAAAGAGAATACTATATAATGAAAAAGTTTAGTATCATAAGCTAATCACATATTCACGTGTCCTTTTCTATGACATGTTATTTTCCACATTATTTTTTGGAGACTAATCTTGGATCAATGGATTGCGCCATGAAGTGTCAAGCTCCATCCAAGATGAAAACAAACTTTAAATAAAAATGAGACCCACCTTTAATCATGCTTTGCCTTGCCATGCCATGCCTCGGCTCTTGCTCGTTTTACCTTGCCTTTTCGAAAATACCCCTAATACGAGCAAATATGTTACCCTCTATTGCTATAACGTTCTCCCTTTCCCTTTTTTTTTACCAACCTGGTTAATTTAACTATTTTTATGTCAATACTGGATCAATTCTCCCCTCTCCCTCTTTTTTACCAACTTGATCAATTGAACTCTTTTTATAATAATTCGAAATCAATATTTTATTCTCAAAAATATCACTAATATAGACGGAAAATGATCACATGTTCAACACCACCAACATGGTAAAAACCATGCGGTAAAAAAGTAACGGGCGGTGGTAAAGAGTGGAGAGTGGAGAGTGGTGGTAGACTGGTAGGGCCAAGAATGAGGTTAGGTGGGAGCACAAATGATGTGACCGTTGACCAAACAAGGAGGGCCATGTTGATGGTGTTTGGGCTATTCGTATATCATATAGAAAAAGCTTTGATTGAGCCCCTCATGTCTATTTTTACAAGCCTTGGGGCTACACATTTGGCCCACCAACAGTTAGTAAATACGTCTTGGATAAGGATTTTGGATTCTCTTTGATTATGTTTCTTCCACTTTTCAAATTCCTTCCATTATTTACGACTACTTATCCAATAGGGGTAGAAAACTAAAAAATAATGATCTCTTCATAAAATAAAAAAGGTATATCTTCAATTTTATTAAAATTAGGTTAGAATCCGTGCAATGCACGTTTTATATAAAATCTATTTTTATAATTTGTATAATTAAACAAAAAAATGGATAAATATAAATAAGAATTATGCAATAGTTGTAATTTTATAGTTTTAGAATTTTATCAAAATTATAATATAATACCTGTTTAACGTCACCTAATACATGTTTCAATGTAGGAGTCCATTTATTAGTGTGCTATTTACAATTGTTTCATTTTTTTAAAGAGAAATTGATAGGTTGTAGTTGTAATGTAGAAGCTTCTAATATTTAAATTTCAAAATTGTTAAATATGGTAGCTCCACAAACAAAAACAAAAAAAAATGACATCATCCTTGCATTTAGGCGGGAAATAAATTTATTATGTGAGTGACATGTGGACAGTGATGACGTTAGCAACGTTTTGTTTTAGTAATAGTTAATAGATTTTAGATTAGTAAAGATAATTAACTTTGAAGCATAATTATATTACGATTAGCAAATTCTTAATTGATAATTATATGGTTTTGTAAATAGAGACTCTCGCCTCTCCTCTCCTCTCCTTTTCTCTCCTCCTCTCTTCTAGGGTTTCTCCAAAATCTTGGTCGTTAGGCTGGAAATAGTCTATTTTATTCGAAATCTATTTTTGACCCTTTTCCCTTAATTTTCTTTAGTTTCACAATTTAGCTTTCAATAAATCTACACGAGTAGTGTAGATATTCTTTTGTGTCCCTATGGTGGTTTCGTTAGTTTTTGTTTAGGTTTTTTTTTTCTTTTTGTGTGTGTGTGTGTGTGTGTGTGTGTTAGGGTTTATTAAAAAGGTAACCATTTTTTGTCCTATTATCTATTAGTTGATAAAGAGTTGTCCGATATCGCAACGGTTGTCAAATCTTCAAAGGCGTTCAAGTGAATTAGATGAAATTTATCCTTACGGCTACAACAAATCGTTAGACCGTCTCTTTGAAAAGGTTGTATATTCCAGCGAAGTGTGTGAGAGATGTACCACAGTGCAAGATCTATTCAACGATCGTAGCTTTGACAAAGGAAATCCTTATTTGATTCAATTTTATGTATTTGTTGATTTAGATTTCGATTGTAGATAACGTATGACTTTTGATTAATGAATTGATTTGTTTCAAAAAAAATAAAATACAATAGCAAATTAGTAAAGAAAAAAAAAATTATTTAAAGTGAACAAAAATAATTTAGTTTATAAAATATCGAGTGAGTAGGATAATTTGTACATATAATACAAATTTAAATATCCCTCTTTAATTTGGTTTGTAATGTCCTTATGATTTATTAGGACAAATATATACAATATATGAGTAAAGCTATGTTTAGTTCAGAATCTTATTACTAATTTCATATCAAATTAGAAAAAATAAGTTCAAATTAGATACCGTGATAAACACAAATGAGGTGATTGGTATTTTTCTCTCTTACCTTTTCCTATTATTATAACGAATGAACCATAAAACACGAAGTGGCAGTTGCTAAATAGTTCTTAGTGTTAAAGAAAACAATAGAAATTAAAGTGAATGATGTTAGTGAGAGCAAAATAATTTATAGGATGACACTAATTCCTTGTCAAATTTATTTTAAAGGGCTAACAAGCGTCTCAGGGCGTTAGATAATTACTCAATATATTACTTAAAATATTATTAAGTTCGGAATGCATGACAAAATCACGAGTCGATCGGTGTAATTAATGTTAATTTACTTTAATATTTACACATTTAGCTCTTTTATCTAACACTCCGGGGATGCTCGTTAGCTTTTGCCTAAAGGATTCCTTGTCAAAATTAATTAATAATAACAAAATAGAAAAATTATTAAATAATAATAATAATAATAATAATAATAATAAATAGATAAAATTATTTTTGTTGGCGAGTGTGAAATGCCTTGAGCCCTTGACTAAGCAAAACCATGTGGAATTCTCATGCTGCCTTGTCAGCATAAGACCCCAATTTGCCATTTCCAAAAAATCCATTAGACCCCGTTCACTTCACCTTATTTTTGCTAAACCGAAATTATTTTTATTGAACTGAAATAATTTTTGTTGAACTGAAATTATTTTTACTAATTCCATGTTATATTTCTTCTTTAGAGTTACTGATTTTTACTGAACTGAAATTATTTTTACTAAACTGAAATTATTTTTGCTGAACTGAACTTATTTTTACTGAAATAGAGTTACTTTTACTTAATATTATTTTTTTAAGGTGAAATGAACATGGCCTACTCTAATGAAATCCCCCCAATTAAAAGTTAGGAGTACTACTAAGGCAAAGCTAATCAAGAGACGAATTTAGCCCATGACTTATCTCATAATTACACCACCAACCTACCTTCAAGAACCCAGAAACGCATCTTGCAATTACTTACGTGTTGTGTGCTTGTGTTTCCAATTCATAAAGTAGTAATCAATTATGGATAAAATAATTCATGTTCAATCACATTTTCATAATAATTTTATGGTTTATTCTCTATTTTATAATCATTGATTTTTTTATTGTTTTTATTTTTTTTATATTTGAACATTCAATTTTAATTGATGATTGATCTCTAAAACTATGTAACGGCTGCAACACACTTTAATTGTATTCATTTTTACATTATGTTTAATAATAATACGTAGTGAGTGAGATATAACCTCTTTGGTTTTTTTTTTTTTAATCTCTGAAAGTCAAACATATTTTCTAAAATACTCACTTTAATTATCAAGTGCATTCTTATATAGTTAATCAATTTCCTCTATTAACACAGAACTAGCTTAGCTACTCCGCATTGATTGATACACATTTATGGTTATATGGTTTGTAATCCTCAATACTCGTAAAAAGTCAACTAACATGCATAATTTTCTTGACACTAATAAAGTAATAAGGGATTTAATAAGGGAGTATGTCAAAAAATATGATTTTTAATACTACATCAAGTTTACCAAACATGCCATAAAATTGGAATCAGTGCATATCCTGATGTCAACTTGATATACTTCCTTGTTCTTTTGGGTGAGGGAAAAAATATGGAGAAAGGACGATTGCACCATTGAAGTTCAACTCAAATGAAAAAAGTAGAGAGAAAAAAGGTACGGGTAAAAATAGTTAGTGAAAATATTGAGAGTATAGACGATAAGTTACCTTATTCAGTATGAGTACTTAACAGCACTTGACTTTTTCTTACCCTGTAATTTCTTTCCTTTTATGTGCGACCTAGAAGAACAACACTATCTTTGGGAATAGGCAATTAAGGAAGTCAATTAATTCAGCATATTAGGTCAAATTTGTTAAATGATGCTCATCTTTTCACCGAAAGTCACATTTCATTCGATCCAATGAAAAGTACACATTACTAGAATTAATGTTGATTAGGATCAGTACTTAAAAAAGTTATTTGTTCTTATCAATGTGTTGATTTGACAGGTATTTTAAGTAATGTCACACAACATTGTTACTCAGTTACTCTGTGAGTACTTTAGGATTAGGTCTTCAAGCAATTCAGTCTAGTAATTTAATTTTCACCTCAATTAATCATACCTCAAAATAATTTTGTATGATATTGAGTGCAATATGAAGTTCAAATCCAAGGTTCGTACAAGGGCTCTCTTATTGTCTTTTTGTAAATGGGCTAGTTACTAGGAGTCGTGTTACCAATATTCTTGTTAAAGAGGAATAAAAGCTTATTGAACCATAAATAGAGTTAAAATCCAAATTGTTTAATGAATGACCAATATAACCAACTCGTACCAAATAAATTAGTTAGCATTCGTAGTATACCAACTAAACATGAATTGTAATCCAAGTAGCAAGATCAACATGGTCATCCACAATTTCTAGCAGTATGGCTGCCCTACTTTCCTAAGGCAAGGCACCATATTCACTTGATCCACTTGGCTTAAAACCCAAAAGCCACAAAGCCAAGTTGAGCCTAGGATAAGTCAAAGTGGTCCATTAGGTGGTCAAATAACCCGTAGTATGAGCCCCCAAGCTATCTTGAGTTCATTACTCAAGCTAGGTTCTTATCTACTACGTAGATGCATAAATACATTGCCAAATGACAAATCAATATGTGTCAAATTCATTTTTCTTTTAGTTGATAATGACTTGATTAAATTATCACCCCACAATATATCTCTTGTTTTTTTTAATCATAAGACTCGCCCTTACCTTTCAATCATTAATATGAATCAAACCTTAACTACTTTAATCCTAAACACAACTTATTTCTTATCTTGAAAATGCTAGATATTTTGATCTCAAACATCTTATTATCTTAATATAGTATCCATAACTATTAATCCCGAACAAATCAAGTAATCTAAATTGACCCATAACCAATTACTTGACCCGAGGTACAGAATACTTGTGCTAAAACCCAAACACCACCCTAAATCACTTGACTTGACCCAACCTAATTTGACATGATCATCAATGCATCTCAACAAAAATGGCTAGAAGCCTAGAACCGATTCCTAACCCAGAATCAAGCCGAACAAGCATGAATCAATTCAAACCCGATTTGACCGCCCGATAAACACCTCTACGAATCTACGATGATCACCCAACCTAAATCCTAGCCGGGCAACCCGAGTCAACCAGGGTGAAGATCCAATTTCCTAAAAAAAATGCACATACCACCATAATTAAAAACAAAGTTTCCTTGATTAACAAAAATAATGCTCCTAGGGAGTTGGAATAGTAACTTTTAGCAACAAAATTAAGGGCATCTCTGCCACCCTTTTAGGCATCCCTATAACTTTCTCTCTCACTCCCACGTTCATCCATATGCTCAACCGCAAATCTCTTAATCATTATCTCACCAAGTCATTACGTTTCACTAATTTCACCCTAATTACACTTAAAATCAATTAATCAACCATTAATGAAACTACTTAATTAACTGTATAGTCCGTTGTACTTGATCATCAACCACATTTGCGGCTTCAAAAAAGCTAAACAATTTGTAATCAACAAATGAATACACATTAATTCAAATATGCAAATTGCAAAACCCAGAAACAGAATTATAAACAGAGCAAGATTAATCAAGAAACAGAGTTGCAGAAGAACACAAATTGCTTAGAAGAGATTATAGAAGGTTTTTTCCTTCAATTTTTAATTTTCTGGGATTTGTTTTTCCTTTTTTGGGGGGAATTACAACTTGCTATGAACCCAATAAAAGTCCTAATTTATGGAAAACAAAATTAAAAAAAAAAATTAGATCTGTACAGTATATGATCTTAGAACCCTAATAATTCCTCTTCTTCCTCGGACGCCAACAAAAGTGTGATTAAAGTGCAAAATCAAAATCTTTGAATTGGGTATTTTTTATCATCTCAAAATCTATCTCGAAGAAAGAAAGAGAAAGAAAAAAGAACCTAATTTTAAAAAGAGGAAAAAGATGAAAAAAAGAAAAATTCTTTCGTTTAGGATTCTCTTTCTAAAAAAAGATTTATTTTTTTATGCAAAAATTCTCTAATCTTTCTCCTTAATCAAGAATCGGCATAATCTCTCCAACAAAGGAGCATAACAACACACCTCCGCATGATATAGAACCTTGCTCTCTGTTCTTTAACAAGACTCGCACATTTTCTCGAGAACGCACACCTTCTGTTCGACGAATTGCCTGAAAGAAACGACGATGAATTTGAAGAAGATTTGGAACTTCCGACGCTTCTTCTACTGCCGTCTTTCTTCGATAACTTCCATTTTTCGTCGAAATATAACGCCGGTGTTGTTGTTGATGATGATGTCGATGTTGTTGATGTCGAAGAAAACGCAGTTTCTAATGCCATCGTTATTGCCAGGAGAAATTGAAGGCTTTTAATGGGGGTTTGATTAATTTGAAGATTTGGGATTTTGATTGCAGAGTGAAAAACGAGGAGAGAGAAAGAGAGATTGAAGAAGATGATTATGATGAGAGAGAGAGAGGATTTGGAGAAGAAGATGGGGTCTGCTATTTATTTACAGGTTGGGAGAGAGAAGGGGTGACAGATGAGTGTGGCAGTGGGTATCACCTGGGCCTCCGTTTTGCTTCGATAAGCCCACTTTCATTTTCTACAAAATATATTCTTAATAATTTAACTTTTATATGGAGTAGTTTGTATTATGTCAAAAGCTTTTGTATACATTCGATGTATAGTAATTATTATTTTATATTGAGATAACTTTTTTTAAATTTAGGATAATTTTTAGACTTTTTTTAGGTAATTTTTATCAATAAAACATAAATATATTTTATTTATGTAGTATATAGATAACTTTCATTCATTTACATGGTAACTTTCGATCATTTTAAGCTAACTTTATAGCTTTTTAAATGTTTGTCGTATAATGTATACTCTGTATTATTCAAAACTATTCGTATTTATTTAAACACTAATTATTTAATGATCTATATGAGTATTTAATGCGGAGTAAGAAACATAGTGGTGGAAAATTTTGATAAATTTATCTAATTATTATTATCATACTTAAATACCCAATAAACCCTTATTTTTAAGGCCTGATTCTTTAAGGGGGTGTTTGGTTCATTATATATGAATTCTAAAACTCATACTAGCCTAAAGTTGTTTGGTTTAATGTTGGAATGATTGTATTTTTTATTACTATAATGGATTGTGAATCTTAGGGGGAGGGGAGGGTATGGGATTCCATAGGTAAGGGGGGAGGGGGAGTTAGAACCCCTTGGGTATGACATTCTATTACTAAAAACCTCAACCAAACAAAAAAAAATAGATGAAATGGATTTTAACTCCATTCCAACCCATTCCAAATGATCCACCAAACGACCTCTAATTTAATTTTACATCACATGGATGATTTTGCATTTTACCCCTCTCTTTCTTTCTTTTTCCCACTACCAAAAAAAGTGAGCCCAATCTCTGTAGTGCAACATTAAAAGAACGGAGAAAGTATAACGCTTTGAGTTTTATATAAAGTATAATTTGTTTGCTTGTTATATTTGATGATTTATACCAATATTTGATACGAACATAGTCATGGAAAATTGTGTTAAATTCATATTAAAATACACTTAATTATCAAAGTTATAAAAAGTGCGAAGCATATAAGATTAATTTTTTTTTGTTACTGTTACAATTTTGGTAACCTAGCGTAGCAAGTGTAGCAACGCCCAAATTGTTAATTTTGTTTTTTGTTGAGATTATTATTTGAAAATTAATATTGTAATGGTATAGTGAATTCCCAAGGCACACGCCATGTTTGGATGGAAGTGAGGTGATACATTGAAAATAGGAGAGGAATGGAGAAAATAGGAGGAGTTCCGCATTTTATGATGAAAATTCTTAGGTGGTTTGGATTTACTGCCTTAATTTTCGTATTTACTTGGTTAAAGATAATTTTAAGATTGATAGTCCCCTATTTTTATCTTTTTCACGATATTAAGAATTTTAAACAAGATAAATATTTTTTGAGTTTTGTTAAACATGCACTCATAGTTAGACTTGTTCTTTAATTTGCGGATAAAGTAGGAGAAATTATAGAAAGTACTCGGTAGAAATTTTCATGTTATTATTAGTGTTATTAATTGAGTTGAGATTTGCTCTTGAGTTTTGTTTTGTTAAGCAGGTAATTAGACTCGTTCTCTAATTTGCGGATAAAATAGGAGAAATTATAGTAAATAGGAAATTTCACGTTATTAATTAAGAGTGCTATTAATTGAGTTGAGAGATTTGTCCTTGAGTTTTGTTAAGCAAGTAGTTAGACTTGTTCTCTTATTTGCGGATAAAGTAGGAGAAATTATAGGGAGTAGGAAAGAGTTTTTTTTACCAAGTACATAGTTAGTTAGATTAGCTTGTTTTGATGTTTTCTAATTTGCTGATAAAGTAGGAGAAATTATAGGAAGTAATGAATGACACAGTCTAATAAAAGGATAGATGTGGCAATTTTTAAAGAAGATTATCATATTATCAATGTTACCAAAGTCGTAAAACATTAAGGAGTTTGACATGGCACATTATGTGAAGTACTCTTGTTTAGTTAAATTCTTAAATACTTCATATACGAAAGTATATGAAGAGAATAATTTTATGAGAAATTTTGAATGTTATTGGTGATTGATGTATTTATAGTCAACTAGCCTTCTGGCCCGCACAATGCACGGGTTGTTTATAGGTATACAATATATACATTTTTTTTTTAATAATATGGTTTTATTGGAAAATGAATAGTTTTTAAAGGAGAAAAAGGGGTGAAAATTAAATGTAATTGTAGAAGATGTTAAGTTGGGGGAAAGTGAACCAAACAACATTCATACATGTATTGAATTAAAGCTAGGTATTTATTTATTTATTTATTTATTTTAATATGAGAAAGGGGATTTAAAAAGAAAAGGTTAAATAAAATGACATGTGGCATTGGTGAAGAATAAAATTTACATGTGACAAAATGGACATGATGGTTTATGTTTTTAAATATTAAGTATAGATATAGATATTGGTAAAAATTAAAGTTAAATATTAATAATAAGCGAGACTATTAAAATTGTGACAATTATTCAAAAACGGACGAAACTCGTATTTGGTGGTGGGTAGAGGGAGTACTCGTATATATAAATATAATAGCTGTAAAATGAAAGAATGCAGTCCCTGAAGTGGGGGAGAGGTATGCAGATGGCAGACTGGAAAACTGAAACAGAAGCAGCAAATTAATATAAGTGTATGTGTATGTAAATGGTAATGAAAAAAGAGGGACTTCATTCATAAAGGCTATTTGTATTTCCCTGTTTTGCATCACATGATCTAATGCAGTATCACAATATGGAGATCAATATGGAGAATAACGTGATTCTTTCTAACGTTTTTTTTTTTTTCTTTTTCCAATCAAATCTTCATGTCAATCCTAATTATAATTCTCATTATTTTTTGTCATTTTAGTTTATTTTTAAAAATACTGTGTTGTAGGTGAATTATTGTTTTGTATGGTATGATTGAAAATTCGAGCACTCCTTCACGCCAAAAAATAAAGGGTAAAAAATTGGTTAAATATGGAGCTTGTCTTTTATGTTATGGGGTTTAAATAATTAACATAAACTTAAGAATGCTTACTTCATTGTTTACTTTTAATAATAGGACACACTTTAGTTGACTTTTTTTTTTTAACTAGTAATTCGTATTTTGATCACATTCATTATGTTTAATTAGCAACACCGTTTAATGAGCTTACGTCCGCAATAAATCAACTTAAATACGAAGTATAATAGAAGAACAAAAAATAATGTTATTTAGAGGTTTTATCACTTGAATACTTGACCTATTTTTGCCTTCAAAACATCATCGAACATACATGCGTGGTGGTCTCCATAAGACCCGTTTGGTGAATAAAAAAGGATAATTTGAGCAAATCTCATGAGATTCAATCACCCCATCACTGAAGATTGAAAGTGGTATGGCTCTCGTCTCTCGATGGTTAGTGCATTTAAAATAGTGGTCACCTTTCATGATTTCTTAGACCATTTATCAACATAAAATCCACTAACAAACTTTTAAAACAAGAATATTACCCAAAAATATTATATATTTAAAAAATAGAGGAAAAGTAGAACTAAAATCTGTGAAGTTTTCAGTGAATCGAAAATGCAAATGTGGATCATACGCATGTGTTTCATTGAGTTTCAAACGAATATGATTATCAATCAAATCAAATGTTTTTGACAAAAACTACACATAATTATAAATGTTTAAAATAATAATATTGGTCAATAATATCAGATCTTATGTAATTAGTGCTTTAGACATTAAAAATCCACGAGTTGGCCCACGAGTTGCTTTCATTAAGTCAAGATATTCTATTATAGTCTATAAATTATATGCACCACCCTATCCATTATCTTCTTAATGCAATTGTTATTACTGATCAGTTATGCTCAAGAATTAAAGAAATTATATAAAACGACTTAAATATTTGATATGCTTCGTATATTACTTGTGCATTTGTGCTCCTTTACATTTGATGATGAAGTGTTAACTTAAGAATGTGTCATACTTAACGACTTTTAGGATCAAACAAAATTCTTGTTTAAATTATTAAATTTTCTCCACTTTACAATGATTAGAACTAATTAATTAAACAATCGTAGCTCTCATCACTTTAGGGCTTCCACCTTATCCTCGTCCTCACTCCAAAACATAAACAAATTTTCGACTTTATTGTTGATTTTTTCTTTTACACAACACTAATAATTTATGAACATAAGCGAACTAAGTAATTTTTTTACACCAATCAAACAAGTATTTAACATCACATTTTTACTTGTTACCCAAAGATTAAAGATAGATGAGGCCTTGAGAAGAGGTGATGAAAATGGTAGCTACAAAAAATAAATGCATTTGTCTTGGAAAAATGAAATGACAAACCATAACAAACATGACATGTCTATCACACGCTTTTTACATCATTTCATCCATAATAATAGTAGTAAAGGTAGACTAGACATTTTCAGTTAGCAAATTTGATATCTGTTGCAAATCTGTTGGGTTTAAATTGAGGAAGTCTCCTACAATAATCTTTCTCATTGGCCATAAAAATATAAAGTTGAATGAATAATGAAGGATCATATAAGTATATCAAAAATCATACGCTACACTATTGGATTGGTAATTCCGTTTCTTTTTTTGTTTTGTTTTTTTTCTGATGCTAATAATAATAATGTATGTAACGTGATGATATGATATGTTATTATCATCAAAATATCATATAGTTATATCATAGGGATCATACAATCAAGTAACCATGATTTATAGGTTTCACAGTTTACAAGAAAGATTTTAAAGTAGTACTTTTATTAGGAGATTTTATTTTGTTTCCTCCCTTAGTATTTGTTTAATATCTCAATATTGAATATTGATGACATCTTCCATCATTGTACGCGGATGTCCATTGTCCAAGCTCTTGAATATGTATGTGAATTTGAGCTTCTGTAAGGTGAGCAACCGCATAGAGTTCTCGGATGAAAAGGTCTCAAAATTGATATTTCATTATACGAGATATTTTTTCACGGTATATATAGAGAAAATAATTGGTAATGATTTAATCTTCAATTTTATATAAAATAGATAAATAAATTAAAGGCCCAATATTATATAGTTGCACTGGATCATTGTCATTGCTAGTATTTGTAGTCCCACCTCTACTCTTGAACCAAACTTTTGTTCGCAATTCCAATTATAGCTCTACTCAAGGTTAGTCAATCAGGAATGTATGGAGCACATTAGCTAAGTTTTTACTCGGTATATTTAATAAAAAATGATATATGTAATCACAAATCAATTAAATACTAGAAATATGATTGTAATGAATATTTAACTTTATATCGAATGGTTATTAATTTTTGTAATCAATTTTAATTTCTTAATTACTACGTCGGCAAAATTTATACAGGTAGTTTTTTACTTCCCAAAAAAATGGTGCAACAGTGATGAAATGAATCAAATGATCTTGTGCGATGTGATAGTACCCTTACTAAGGCTCGCTTTTTCCAAACTGAGCTCTCATGAGTCATGACTTGGATGATACGCACACTTTTTCTTTTTCTTTTTTTTTTCTCTGATTTAATCCACAAAAATATCTTACGTTAAAATTTTATGTTGGAATATTTTACAATGAAATTTTGAGGATAATATCTTTTTAAAAATCAAATCTCCTTGTTTTTTCAATTAAAAGTGGAGCCTTTGTGATTGCGTTAAGCTGTCTGAGTCACAAGCAGCATGCATGAATGCATGAATGCATAGGCTTACCCTAGCTCATACTTGTATTACCATATCGAATTACATCCCAAATTTATCATGCTTGATATTTTTATTTTTTTTATGAATATTCCTATTCTTTTGCTCCATTTGACTTTTCATGGTCTCCAAGACGCATCTTATAACGTACATAACTCCATTTTTATAAGCGTAAAAATTATAAAAAATTTAATATTAATAAAATATGCAATGTGACGAATCCAAGAAGACCCTACTTGACTATATTTTCACTTATAGATTAATAGATATTTATGGTCAAAGTTTTAAAAGTTTGACACAATTATTTACAATGGGGCAAAAAAATAAAGAAAGAGGGAGTATATGCTTAATTTACCTTGTGATCAATATAACCATTATTATTTTTGTTGTAAAGAGTGCTAAAAAAACATTCATTTAATACACTACCTAACTAAAATCAATCTACAATCCAGGTATTAGTAAATAATGTCAACCAAAAATCAATACTCATTTTATGAATGATAAGAGTCACCTTTAATTATTAGATAGAGAAAAATAAATTACAATCCGTCATCCAAGCTAGTGTAATGTCCATACTTGTAGTAAGCAATATGAAAGAATCGGAATATAATCTACAAATGTTGATTAAATATTGTAGGAAAAGCGTGTCAAAATACAATACCATACGTGTCTAAGATAGATTTCCATGTACATATAATTAAACAAATATATTTGGTATGTTATATAATGTACTTCAAATTGTGGGCTAATTTATTAATTAATTTATTTATCAAAGTTTGACATGTGAACAATTTATTTGACCAGTTAATTTATTTGGATGGTATAAATTTGGATCTAATGTGAAACAAAATTCTAGTCACATTATTTGGTCTTATAGACCACTAGTATATATTCACATAAAATAAAGCTTTTATGTACTGACATTTTAATTTTTTTTAACCTGTAAGACTACTATTAACAAAAATAAGGCTTGTTTTAATGGGTATGGTATTCCTCACCAAGAGCAGGATTCCTACCACTATACCAATCAACAATTCAACATTATTGATCCTTTTATCTCATTAAAATATAAACTTATGATATGTATAATACATGTTCGGAAATTTCATAAATGAAATTCAGACTGGCTTAAACCCTGTTTTTTTGAGCTTCTGAGCAGAGCAGGTGTCAGTAGAACAAAACACAGTAGGTGTCAGCAGAGCAGAGCAAAAAAGAACAGGGGCTTTAATACATCTCAAATTGAGGCTGACTTAACATATCTCACAAAAAATTATTATGAAGCAGTATTGTCTACGACTCGTGTCACACATACAGTTGAGATATATTCCCTTTAGCTTCAGAACTATATAAGCAACTTCAATACTTGATACTATCATCATATAAATAACACAAAATGGTACTAAACAATGTCATAATCAAATAAATGAAAGTTACATAAAAATAAGATATGAAGGCTATCTTTATCAAAAACATGAATGGTAAGATGCTAACGTTAGGAGGAGGTGGAGTGAGGAGGAAAGAGAAATAATGGTAAATCTGAGAGCTGGACCAGAAAACTGGAGTCCTCAAAACATAGATAGTTGTGGGCCTGTTAACTTTAGTGGGCCTGAAATTGGGTTTTCATCCTCTGAGCATCCGCGTCGATATATTACTAGTCGCTTTCCTTGTTCTTGGCTCACACGTGCCGGTTGCCTTCATGTTTGGACTTCGGGAAATTGGTGGGTCCTCTTTAATTTGTTCGTGTGTGTCACCATGTGTGATCTTATAATTAAGTATAGTGTTTAATGGAGTTGGAGATTTTTTATGTGGTTAATATAGTGAGTGATACTATTGAATATTAAGTTGGAGTATTTAATTTCAATATATATATATACAAGTATTTTTTAATTTTTTTTTTCTAAATGAGTCACATGGGTATTATAAAGGGAGGGGATTAAGATTTATAATTTATTGCAAGTAAACCCTAAATCTATGCCACTAGACTTAAACCTCATCGATTTTCTTTTTAATATTAAAAGAAATAAGTTGGGAGTAAACTTGGTTATTAGTCGCCTCATGCATTTAGGATTGAGACCTTTGATTAATACCTTGGCAGTTAACCAAGCATTTGCTTGGCGGAGTTGGTGGAAAAATTCACCTTTATTGTGACTTTGAGATTATGAGTTTGAGCCATACACCTCTACCAACTACATTTGCTTGGGAGTAGGAGGATTCTCTTACCTCCCATTCTACTTTCAAGTGTTGACCTGCGAAATTGGGCTGATTTAATCTATTAGAGGTGTTAGTTTAATATGGTTCATCTTATCAATTGGTTGTGAGTGTAATGGTAATTAAAGTTGCACTTAATAGAGAAGATTGCGTGTTCGACCCCTCACGACAACAATTTGAAGGATATTGAAACTTATCCACCCGTAATTGAGCCTCGATAGGTTAACTAGGTGAAAAAAAAAAAATAAAAAAAAATCCCCTTTCTTTAAAAAAATTGACCTTGGCGGTTAGATTGAAAATACTATTTCGCGCCACATACTTCACCGATCCCCGACAATTTCATCCTCCAAGCTTCCACGCTACTCGAGGAGAGAGAAATCAGAAGAGAGAAAAGGTGGCGATAGACGATTCTCCGGCACCTTTCGTCGGAAACCCTAATCTTCAACATTGTTCTCCGGCAACGCGCTTCGCAACCTGCCACGTTTGATTTTCTCTCTCATCCTCTGTTCTTCAATGATTATACTAATTAATTCGAGATTGTTGCGTTTTTATTTTGATTTTTCTTCTGCGATTGAATTTAAATTTTCCCGCCCAAATTTATATAAATTGGAATTTTTTTTTGTTCTTCCATTTTTTTTCCTCAGAATTTCAAATTTGTCTCTGAATGATAGCAGATGCTGCGAGATTTTCCGTATTTGAAGCCTCTCTTACTGTCAGTCTTCTTTTCTTCATCTTAATTTTCTATCTCCTCCCCAAAACAATCTATCAATTTCTTCCTGAATTGGGATTTACTTAAACCCTAACCCTAATTTTAATTTTGCAAGGCGACCTTCAATTCGTCATAACAATGTCAAATTCCACCGGAATTGTTCGATTATAGCTACGAAAATGGAGAATGGTACTTCCAAGAAAGTAGAGACCCTATCAGGAGGTGCATTGGTGGTATTAGAAGGGTTAGATCGAAGTGGAAAGAGCTCTCAGTGTAGTGAGCTTCTTTCTCACTTGAAATTTCTTGGGTATCCTGTTGAGTTATGACGGTATCCTGATCGAAACACCGCCTTTGGGGAGATGATTTCGGCTTATCTTTCCAATCAATCTAATTTGGATGATCATACCATTCATCTCTTATTTAGTGCTAATCGATGGGAGAAAAGGTTGTTCCTTTTTTTTTTTTTTTCTTTTCTAATTTTGATTTATAATTTACTTTGGAATTATTTGTTGGGTGTAGCTTTCCAATTGTTTGATGTGTATGTCTAGCATAATTTGATTTCTTTCCATGCTGATTTGGGTTAGGCATGTTCTGATTAGGCTATTATTGTTCATATTATTATTTTGTTTACTTCTCTTTGCAATAACTTTGCTATTATATGCATAAATGGTTTTGATAATATTCTTTTGGGATTGTGGAAATAATGTGAACTATACAATTCTACTAGATATAGTTTCTTTGAATTTACATTTATTAGGCTAAGTCCTAAAGGCGGCATGCCTTGTGTCGACCTCAAAGACTATCCTCACAAATTTTGAATTGGAATTGTTAATGTTACTATGCTATTTTGTATAGATTAATGTTACTATGAACATTTTGTATGGACTAATGTCTCTAAGCTATTTATCACTGGCAGATATTTTATGATTCAATTGGCAGTTCTCTTAGTACATACTAATGTTCAGGTATTCCCTTGGAATATAGGAAACTTTATTATTGAATTATGGGGACTTTAGCTTATACTAGTACATGCTTACTTTTGTTTGTAGATGATGTTTGTTCTGCATGTATGAGGTGTAATAGTATTATGAAAGAACGAATCAATCCCATTTACTGAAATTGGAACAACATATTGAAGAAAGTTTCCTATTCCTTGTATTGAGGCTTTTTGGATGTTGCTATCAAAATTGGTACGAAGAATTGCTTTGTGATTGGATTCATAAGACTATAGGGACAGGATTCCACAACGTTGATTGAATTTCATTGCTGCATGCATCTTGTTCACGGAGTGTTGGCTTGTTTTGCAATCGAAAACCTATCCTAAATTGAGAGTTATGAGTGTTGACTACATGCTTCAATTATTCCAAGTCTTCCAACTCTTACCAATTAGCCAAACCATTCAAGTATGTCTAAATTTACATGCAATGTGATTGTTTTGCTCTTTTCACAGGCACCAGAGATGGGATTGCTGGCTCCTGACATGGTCTTATACCTTGATATATCACCAGAGGTATATATTCAGAAAGCAAGCTTTTGAATTTGGAACTTATTTGCAACAACATGGTTAGTTAGCTAGGCCTGACAGGATTTTTGTCTTTAGATCTGTGAAGAAATTATGAAATGGATGTTAGACATGTATCCCTTTCCATATTGATTTACGGCATGCACCATTTGTTTGGTGAGCATTGAGACACAGGGCTGTCAAATAACATCTTAGTTCTTTCATATAGCTTCCCCGGACTTATGCCAGATACAGCTACAAGTATATTACTCCCCGTCTTATCACACTTCTCAATCACAAGAAGGTGATACAAGTCACAACCAATATAGTACCTGAACAAATATTAAGGCCTTTTTCTTTGTTCTATCTGTAAATACTACCAGTTCCATTCCACCAAATCTTTTAATGTCAGGTCAAAGTGACAAAGTATATCCTAATATAGTGAAATCTATTTTGAATTTGCAGAAAGCTGCTGAAAGAGGTGGCTATGGTGATGAGCGATATGAGCGTCTTGACTTCCAGGGGAAGGTCAGAGAAAAATATAAGACTCTTTATGATGCTTCATGGAAGGTATTTGTTCTTTCATATATTTCGTATGATTTTCTCACTTTGATATTTGTCACTTGATATATTTTGTTTTTTCTTAAACACTTTTTGGCATGCAACATATTACGTTTGTCATTTTGCCGTGGTAAGTATTTTTGACAGTAGTGCTCCGTAAAATTATCTTCAATCACATAATATGAAGGTATCTCTCTGATTTCTAATTGCATAATAATAAAATCTATAAAAAGTTGACTAATATATTGTAGCTAATCCAACAATAAATAACATAATACTCCGTTACATGGAGTATTTATTTTTATGTATTAGTAAAAATAATATCAAGTCAAATATTATACATGTATATCATTATTTTCTGAACTTGAATCTTTTTATTTATATATCTAATCTTGACATGTCTTTCAACTATGGAGTACTCTGTAGTTTCTACGAGTTTGGTTGCTTTGCCATTCTAGCTCTGCCCTTTACATCAAACTCTATATACAGAGTAAATGTCATCAAGATTTTTAAACATTGCAAATGGTAATAGGTTGTTGATGCCTGCTTGCCAATGGAAGAAGTCCAGAAGATGCTCAGAGAATATGTGCTTGAGTGTGTCGCAGAATGCCAAAATGGAAAGGCTCTCTCTCACCTTTGGTTACATTAGCCCTGATTGCTTGCTGGATTTTGTCCAGGTCCTATGCTTTCTGCTTGCGTGTTGGGAGTCGATTAATTTACTCCCTCAACCCCGTAAAGAATGGTCATTGTAAGTTTTTAGGGGTCAAATTTTAAAAACTTTGACCACAATTTTTCACTAATGTATAAGAAAATTACAGTTTGGGATTGTGTTAAATTCATTTCAATATCTATTTTTAGAATATCAAATTTATATATTTTTACATGTATTAGGTGTATTTGTAGTTTAAGAGTATCTTTGGAGATTTTAAAAAGTCAAATGAGACAATCTTTAAAGGGCGGAGGGAATATTATGATTTACTCCGTATCTCTTTAGAATAGTTTTAGTTATACCACCATATTCTAAACTCCAAGTTGAGGCATGTTTTTGCCTTCTCTTAGAGCTCTTTGAGAAGTTTATGTTAAATTGTTAAGTAGATTGCCCAAGTGCTGATGTTCGAGGGCGGATTATAACACTGTTGCACTTGCACTCCATATTTTGTATACAATTCATCCAAATTTATGAGTAAATGATCAGACCAAGTGCGGATGTTTGAGGGCGGATTCTAATACCGTGTTTTACACTGTATACAAGAATCATAAATTCATTCAAATTTTTACTCAACTTACAGATTATTTTAGGACAACTTTCTGGATGTTGATGAAGGGGACAGAGAAAGAGCTCAAATGTGGCAAGCCTTTTTCTAGGTATGGCTTCCCCCTTGGATACAAACATTGAGGTGGACTTGCTCCAAAGATGTTTAGCGGTTTACCCACATTTAGATCAAGTTGTTTAGGCGGCAATTGGGTCATTGGGATTAAATCACCTCAAACGGGTTATTTCCATGTAAACTCATTTGGACCTGGTCGAGTTGCTATGGGTCATCTTCGATTCTTTTGCCAGTATACAGCAAATATTAGAAACATTGATTATTAGGTCAGTTCAGATTAGGTCGAAGGATTTTGAGCCGGGTAATAGGTATGAGTCAGTTTTGCTAGGTTTATTACAAAACCGTTATAAGTTTAGTATATGCCCTATTTAAGATACCTTTGAAAAAACCCAAAATAAGTTCAAAGTAATTCTAATAATGGTTAATGTTTTCCGATAAGATATTTTAATACTTCGTAAGTTAAAGCAAAATACATTATGTGCATGAATCAATTATCAGCAGTTGAGCACTCAGGAAACACAAATTGGGGCAACGGGCGGTTGTCAAGACTTTGCTGCCTCTTATGTAAAATTGTAAACTCCTTGAAGCATGGGGAATTTTACATAATAATCATATCCGCAAATATCCCGTTTATACTCCTATTCATATTTAAGTATGATAATACTATGTATAAAATACATATTATAAAAGATTATCAAAATGCTATTTTGAAATTATTTTATATCAAGAGGAATCAACATGCATGATCTATTTACCACAAAATCATAATATTGAAAGGTTTTTTTCTCCTTGAATTTCAAATGGGACAAACGCTAAATATATAGAGAAAGTAATTAATTAATTAATTGTCAGAAACAACAAATCAAACAAACGTTTGGGTTATGACACTACTTAGATCAAGTGGATGTTCTTAATAATATTCTTTTCTATTGGTAATTATATCATTATGTGGGATGTAAGTTGACTTAGATCTTCACTAATCAACTCACCATCTTCTACGTTTCTTCTATCACCATTAAATAAATAAATAATTAAAATGTACAAGTAGTAAATAAATTAAAAAAATAATAAAATATCAATTCTGTCGTTATTAAGTCGAGGTATTATACTGTTTTGACCGTTAACTCCGGTAGTATTACCATGTCTCATGTATGTGGCACTAATTCACTAGATTCTCTACTAGTTAAGTACTCCGTATCTCTTAGGAGAACTTTTAGGTGGTGTTACATTAATCTATAAGACCTAGAATATAGGCTGGTAGAATGTGCCGCATGTTATAAGGTTAGTTATATTCACTCTTTATACTCCGAAGTAATTATGATGATTTCAAGAAAAAATGTTTAATATATGATCCAATGCGATGTACTACTACAGAGAACAAAAATCACCAAACACAATCGAACTCTCATAAACTACTTGAATTATTTTAGTAGATGGTGAGTTTGATTGTGGTGGGAGCCTGGGAGGCAATGAATTAAGTAGTAGGCAATAGTGCCGATAGTATGACATTGATGTGTGTATATAGTTATGGAACTTGTCGATTTAGTTGTAAAGGAGTTGAATGATTGAATTAATCGAGAAAGAGGCTGAATGATTATATAGTTAAAAAAAAAGAGGTCGAATAATAGAATTAGTCTAGACAGAGGTCGATTGATTGAATTATTGATAAATCGAAAAAGTCAAAAATTATACTCCATAATCTGAATTAGAAACTCTTTATAAGGATTATCAGAGAAAGGCCCTAATCAAGGTCAATGACAGTAGGAGAGATAATCAAGTAAATCAACTTGTGCACAAGTCAAATTCTGTTCCATTTAAAAATCATAATGTAATAAAATTAGCCAACGAACTTTATAAGTTAATCATCTTCTTACATATTATTCTACATGAGACAATATCTCTCTTACACACGAAAAATTTTCAACATTGATTACTTAATTTTCAAGATCAATTCACATATTACTGCCTCAAAACCATTAACTGTCTTTCCAATGGTATAGATATTTAAGATACATTTTCTAAACAATAATACTTAGTATAAAGATTAACTTGTCATGTAATGTATGTTCTCAAGGAAAAATATTAATCTAATTCTACTTATTAAGAGCTAAAACAGTTACCACATGTGCTTTCATGTGAAAAGACTACGCGATTTTAGCTCAAAGGTACCATTTCCTACCAAACCGGTCAACAATAAACGGTCCAAGCCGCAACACACTACCATATTTTACTTGATTGATTCGTATTTGTTTTTGTGTGCAGAAATACAACCAACTTTGGTCAAAACCCGTGAATGAGTGAAGAATCATCGACTAAAACTAAAATTAAATAGAGTAACATAATACGGAGCAAACACCAAGAAGCATATACATTTACGTTAAAAAGTATTACTCCATATGTAAAGTGTTATAAAATGTAATCCATATTATGTAATGTGAATTCGTAGAATGGAAACCTATGAATGAGTGAAGAATCTCAATGTCATTGGTTTTGCCTAAGAATGTGAATTCGTATAATGAAAACCTGTAAAGTGTTATAAAATTAAGGTTGAATTTTGTTTCATCATTGTCATTGTTTTTACAATTCTTACAAACTAGAGAATCGTCAGGCCAGTTATTAGTAACGTGAATTGATAATGTAAAATTTTAACAAAATATAACAAGGGTGACCAAAAATTACTATTATGTTTGAAATTTTAAATTGGCTCCTTGTTTCTAAGCGAGGGGATTTAGGAGGTATTAAGGTACGTATTGATATTGGAGACCACCTCCTAATTTCATGGATTTGATAAACATATTATAGATTCTTTTGAATTATCCTTGCCTCTAGATATTAAGAAGTAATGATACTTACCATTTTACAATTCTCCAAATAACCTTACTCTAAATGAAAGGGGGATAGAAGATTATAAAAAAAAAAAAAAAAAAAAAAAACAAGAATAGTGATAAAGAGATGAATATGTAGCTCTGTTAAATAATACCACTTCTAGTTTATACTGGTATATTTTACAATAATAATAACAGGGAAACTTTTCCCTTAGCTTATTTGAGTTTTGAATCGCCAAGTTATGCTAGAAGAATATAAAATTTGGTACTATAAGATTTTTTTTTTTTTTTTTTTTTTTTTTTTTTTTTGTGTGTGTGATTAATGGATAGAAATTAAAAGGCTTAGTTAATTATGGTAATTTTAAAATATCACTTATTTTAACTTGTAAAACAACTCTAAGATAACATGATTTCCAACCAGAGATTAATACTATGTTAGGAAACAGTAATAATATTATTTTAACGGATATTAACTAGCTTAATTAATTAAAAATCTAGAGATGGTACGTGAAAGAAAATCACGTCTTATTATTTGCCCTTCGTAATTTACTTCTACCAAAAAAGTAGTGTTACTTTTTTTCCCGGCTATTTCACCAAATGCGACTGAGCACTTTAATAATTCACCAAATGCTATCGGATTTTTTCAAAATTCACCAAATGCCACTGACAATCAGTATAATGTCATGTAATGCCATTAATGAGGTCTGGCCGTTAGTTTTCCGTTACTATAATTCTTAATTCACCAAATGCCACTGACTAATTTAAAACTTTCATGAAATGCCATTACTATGTAAATTATTACACAATGTACCTCTAAACTAATGATTTATAACGGCTAGTTAGTTTCACCATTTTTGAATTTTTTTGGGGTAAACTAGCCGTTACACCTAATTTCTATTTGACACTGAGAACACACATAGCAGCCCTTTATTTGCATAATCATGAGTTTGATATCAAACACATCCTCCTCAATACATGAGTATGCATATGTAAGAGTTCCAAACAAATTTTGCAATTGTGGTAGAAAATATGCAATTAGAAGCTTGGAGTCAACATCTAATCCACAAAGGCTTTATTACAAGTATATTCATGTAATAGCTTCAAATGGTGTAAAGTTTATCAGTCGGAAGAAGGTCAAATTAGGGGAAGTTGTTATGAAAGGGATGGGTCAGGACATAGCAATTTGCATGATGAATTGAAGCAATTGAAGAAGAAAGTGAAGCAGCAGCAAAAAGTTCTCAATTCTGTTATGAAATTAGGTGTACAGATGTGTGTAACAGTTGTGATTGTAATGATGAAGTGAACTATTGTAATTGCAATGAAATTAATAACGTGGGAAATTGAACATTCATTTGAGCATAATTGCTTCCTGTTTAAATTGTGTTCGAAAAAATTTTCTTTCTTGTTTACATCAGATGCCCAAAAAATGCAGAGAATATGTTAAAAAAAAACCATACAACACAGCACATAGTTGACTTTTAATGTTCAAAAACTAGATTCCATATACAATTTTGCTGTGCATTCAAAAGGAGAGGGGTTTGGACTTCATGCAACTTTCTTTGCTCTCTTCTTGGTGTTTGAAGTGCTTGCTTCAGTTGCTGCATTCCTTTTCTTTGTTGCACATGTCAAAATGTTGTGGCCCAACTCATTGCATAAGCTGCACTTAACTGCGCTATGCCTCTTCCCTTTCCTTGCGTCATTTGGCCCTCTTCTTCTCTACTTTTTTGGTCTACCTGCAGATCTTTTCACCAGTGGTGGAAGTATGTCAGGGAGGCTGAATGATGGCTGTTGACTTGGGTCAGGCATTGGGTGCATATGATCTGCATAAGTGCTTTTGTATGCCCTTCCTTTGAAATAAGGAGATACAAATTCTTCAGGTTGTAGCCTTTGGTGGTAAATCACCTCAGCACATGTTTGCATGAGATCCCTGAATGTTGCCACTTCCCACAACCACAAGTTCCAGTCCCTAGCTTGATAGGAAAATGCACATGTTGGTCCCTCACCTCAAACTCATCACCACCACATGGTGTTGTATAGCAGAACCTAGACTCATCTGATCTTGTTTGCAGGATCTTGGTTGCATACACAATTAGCTCCCTATCCCCCATGGCTCTTGCTTTAACAAACCTTGGAGCCATCCTCTTCATGCACCATTGCCTAATAGCTGAAAATTGGAAACCATTTATAGGTCAGCAAGACAACAAATGCGTTGTAGCATACAATAACAAAGCATAATTGTATTTGATTACCTTTCAAGAAGTTTTAGAACAGGTAGATCTCTGTATGGCTTGGTG
This sequence comes from Chenopodium quinoa, assembly GCF_001683475.1. Classification (NCBI taxonomy): domain Eukaryota; kingdom Viridiplantae; phylum Streptophyta; class Magnoliopsida; order Caryophyllales; family Amaranthaceae; genus Chenopodium; species Chenopodium quinoa. The sequence goes on from NW_018742669.1 coordinate 414,145, forward strand.
CAGGAGTTGAATGATTCAACAAAATTGGTTGTGTTATGATCACAACAAAGTGTTGTATCAAACTGATGCCTTGACCAAACCTCAGTGCAATTCTCCAAGTTCTCAACAACTTTTGGATTGTAGTCATGAATCTTTTCCATAGCTTTATTAAACACATATACATAGTATGCATCAGCTGCAATCCAAAAGAGCTTGTGAAAAGTTGTTCCACTAAATCCATTGTTCTTGCAGTTCATGTACAAGTGCTGACAGCAGATTCTTCTAGTTGCTCTAGGGAATGATTCATGAACTGCTGCATCAACCCCCTACATGAACATATTACAAGTTTAGAAGCTAAAATGTGCATGAAATTGTTAAAAATGAACTAGATTTTAAGTGAACGAATGCTTATCTTCATCCTGTCAGAAATAAAGGTCCAATCATCTCTGTTGCAGCCCTCCTTCTCAAAAAAGACATTTCAAATTCCTCATAAAATAACCCCAAGTGTCAATACTCTCTGTATCAACTATGCCATAAGCAATCACAAAAAATCTCATTGTTCCCATCAATTCCAACTGCTATTAACAAAATGCCCTTAAAATATCCCCTGAGATGGGCCTCATCAATGTCAGTAATTGGTCTACAACCTGTCAAAAAACCCCTAACTTGGGCAGCAAAAAAAAAAAAAAAAAAAAGCAAGCTTTGAATCTAGGTTGCACATTTGCAGAACCTTGTGTCCATGTCACTAGAGCATAATTCCCTGGGTTAGTTTGTTTCACCATCTTAGCATACCTAAGAAGAAGGGAGTAGGTTTCTCCAAAACCACCATGTATAATCTCCTTTGCCATAGCTTTCACCTTGTAAAACAACCTTTTTTTTTTAACTTGAATCCTAAACCTTTCCATACAGATACTTTGTAATAACTCAACTAGAATGTCAGGGTTGGCTTGAATATCTTACGGTAAATGTCTGCAAAGCCAATCAGAACTCACAACAGGGTTAATCTCCAGCCTACCATAAGTTGTATGCTCTTCTGTCAGTGTCTTGATTGTGCAGCTAACTTTATCAGTCATTGTAGAAGCATGAGATCTCCAATTGCATGAATCTATAGCACATCTTGTTATATACCTCTATGTGTCACTCTTTTCAACAAAGACACCAAACCCTTCCTGTATACAGTAATCCTTAAATACATCAATGAATGATTCTCTGTCTACAAAGATCAACCAGGGCTCTAGTTTAATGGCTCCAAATTCATTCTTATAAGTCTTGTCCATAGTTGAACTCCCATCAAGGTAATCTCATGAATGTCATCATATATGAATGTCATCATATAAGCATTCAAATTCTTTCTCATCCTCTATGAAGTCAACAAGATCAGCATCATCACCATCTAGTTCACTGCCAGATTTTATGTAATCATCATCCTCATTGTCATCATCACCCGATCTATAATCCTCAGAACTGTCATCACTTGTCTCAACCCTAGCTGGTGACCTCCTATTTCTTCCTGATCTCCTTAGTTTGACAGGTTGCTCCTTACTTCCCTAAGCAACCTTTTTTCCAGCATTCTTTTTTGTTCTAAATCCTAAGGGTCTAGATTTACCCCCCTTCTTGGGTTTATCAGGACAGGCAGTTGTAGGTTCTGCTGTAGATGGGATTGTTGAAGGTGGTACTGTTTATGGTGGGGCTGTTTTAAGGTTTGGAGAAGGTTGTGGTGTTTGTGGTGGGGTTGTTTCAGGGTTTAGAGAAGGTTTTGGTGTTCTAACAGATGCATCAGGAGGTGGTGGTGTCTTTTCTGGTTCAACAGTTGTTGGTTTTTGTTTTTGCTGTGGTTTTTCTTTTCCTAGGTGTCATTTTCTTTCTAACAGTTTTTGTTCTAGCCTAGTTAAGAGGAGAAGTGGGTTGAGAATGTTTAGTGGAGTTGAGGGTTGAAAGTTATTTTCTAGCTGAGAACGGGATGGGCCTGGGAAAACCTCATCAGCTACTAGAGTATTAAACACTCTTACATACTTAATTCCTGAGTCCTCAACAACAGCCACAGGAACTTCTACAGCAACAGTGTAAGCTTCTTGTTGAGCAAGCTCCCTCTTCTTCAGCTAACCTCTTATTTTTTTTCCTGCTCTAACCTATCCCTCTCAGCTTTCTGCTGTATCCTTCTTTGCCAACTAGCTTCAGCATCCTTAAACACCAAACCGGGACTTTCCTTTTCCTCTAACCATACCTCTATTGTTTCCTTACCCACATTCCATTCCCACATTTTCAACATATCACCATCAACACATATATCCAATTTCCTATTAGTTCTAGGTTTGTTAACAAGCAAAGCAAAGTATTTAGGGAGGTACACATTTTGCTTCACAGAGTCCTCAAACATAAACTCATACAAATCCATTAAACTAGTCCGGTCTGTATCATCAATCAACACATCAAAACCACCATCTCTATAATGGACATCCAGCCACACTTTACTCATCCAATCAACAAAAATTAACAAGTTACCCAACACACACATAATTCACATCCACACACGCACACATGCCAAATCACATTTCATTCTAATAGTCCAAAAATCTCATTTGAATGAACCAAAATCAGAGAAAAGTGTAACCCTAACATACAAATAAAGACATTTGCCAAAGTCAAACCATAATTCAGTGAAATAACATGATTTTAAACATTAAATCACAACATTCAACTCAACCAATCGTTCCATATTAATCATTTCAAAAACACCATGACCTTAATTCGATTATTGAAAAATAATAGCAAAATCAGTACTCGAATTAAAGATCGATGGACATAGTGTTACCTTGCGTGCTAGTTTGGAACCGTTAGAACACTTTGCTTCGAGTCACTACCACTGCTCCCCTTCCTTGCGAACAACGACTTCAATTCCCCCAAATACAACCACAGTTACTACTTCCTGCTACTTGCGATTGCTGATCATATTTTAGACTTAGAGCAAGTTTCTTCCTTGATCGATTTGCATGGTTGACTGATGAAGACTTTGCATGAAGAACAGAGAAGGTTGAGACGATGAAGACTTTGAGACCTCAATTTTTATTTTTTTAAGTTATTAGGTCAATTCAGGGAGTTGACTTTATGGCGCCATTAAACACAATAAGGGCAAAATCGTCAATTCGCAATAACGGAGAACTAACGACCATACTTCATTAATGGCATGACATGACATTATCTTGTTTGTCAGTGGCATATGGTGAATTTTGAAAACCCCAATGACATTTGGTGGAATAACTGTTTTTTTTTTTTTTTTTTTTTTTTTTGGAATTTGAAAGAAAAAGTAGTGTTACTTTTGTTATACCAAATAAAACCATTTTTTCCTTAAAAAAAAAAAAAATCCATTTTGTAACCTGGGCCGGGAGGACATGTGAGAGGTTCCGGCCCGATTAGGGCCCTTCTCCTTACCAACCAAAAAAAAAAAAAAAAATTTGTTACTTTGTAGACTTTGGGCCACGAATTGTTATTGCAGTTGCCACAAATCATGGTGAACTAAACTGAAGGTAAAGAATCACTAGCCAAAGTTCAAAGTCATTTGTTAGGCTTTTTATACGGTATTAAAAAAATAAGTGTTCACTTACTGATAAATTGGGCTACACCAATATCTTGGTTCCATCTCGGCCCATATAACTAGTACGAAGTAATTTATAATTACACACATACTAAGGAATTCAAGTTCAAAGTTAGATCGTAAACATAGTGAATAGTGTGTGTCACTACTAACTAAACTCTCTCCGTTTTTAAATACTTGCTCCATTTTTTCATGCGTGGAGTTTTTAGGAGAAATTGGAGAAAGTAATACAATATGGGCGTAGTGGGGTAGGTGAAAGAATAAAAAATTGTAAAAAGCAAAAGTAGTGAAGAGAATTGGAGGAGAGAATATAAAATTAATAAAATATTATTTATGTTGGGTCCACTAGTTGAGAGAAATGAATTAAATATTATAAAAACTTTTCAAATAAGAAAATGGAGCAAGTATTTAAAAACGGCCAAAAATAAAAAGTAAAATAAGTATTTAAAACGGAGGGAGTACAAAATATGGAGTACGGTTACTCAAAAAAAAAAAAAATGAAGAAAGTATGGAGTACGGACTACAAAGTAGAGTTGAATATATACTCAAAGGTAATTTCTCCGTCTCGTATTGATGTTCTGATTTTTTCAATAGGGTGCTTAACAATAATGTTCTCGTAACTACATTATAAATTTTAACCCTGTCAAGCAATTTATTTCCTAAATTAATCTTGTCATTATTTTGATTTTTCCACTTCATCCCATGTCTCAAGAAATTTATATTAACATTTTTCAAGGGTATTATTTGTTCATTTCGATGATTATTGATAAAAAGGAAATACAAGTTTATCTTTGTGATAAACGGGACAAAAGTGTAATTTTTGCGATGAAAATGGGTAAAACTGCTACTTGAGGTAGCGGTTTTGCCTTGAAACTGCTACTTGAGATATCGGTTTTGCCTTAAAACCGCTAGTTGAGGTAGCGGTTTTACTTCGTAATAAACGAAATTTGTTTATCACGGAGATTAACTGGGGAAGCCTTATTGATAAAATGAGCAAACAAATACACTTGGGTACACCGTGTACCCTGATGTATATAACATTCTCTCCCATGTGTCTTATTCCTGGGACTACTACCAATTTTTATTTTATTTTATTTTATTTATTTATTTATTTATTTATTTATTTTTTTGTCGGGGAGAAGGAAGAAAATAAGGTTGCTACATTAGATTATTTTTCTTAAATTCTATAAAGAGGAAGAGGTAACTTCAAATAACTAAAGCTCTGCGCCTCTGCCCTAACTAAGCCTTTGACACATGTATTAGTGTATTACTCCGTAGTTATGCGTTTGTATGTTTCATAAATACGATTCTAGAAAACATGGAGATACAAATTTTATTATGACAAAAGGCATAGGATCGGTGAGGGGAATGAAACCAAGTTGTGGTAGACGACCTAGATTTGGTCGTGGAATCATGGTTACTAGCGACGAGGACCCGATTTGGTTCGGTCCTAGCCAAGTTATTCCTACTGATCTACAACAACTACAAGTATGTTTCACCATACGATACATAGAGATCGGAGTTACAATGAACACTTTTTTTTTTTTTTTTTTTAACAATTTTATGATTAATCTGAAGCTCCACCTAGACCTGGCAAACAGGTCGTTTGGGTCGGGTCAATTTCGGGTCAACATATGTTCAGGTCAGGTCAATTCGAGTCAACGTTTCGGGTCGAGTTCGAGTCGGGTCAAGTTTGGGTTGGGTCAGGTCAATTTCAGGTCAAGTTGTCGAGTCAATTTCGGGTTGGGTCAAGTTCAAGTCGGGTCAAGTTCGGGTCGGTTCGATTCGGGTCAAGTCAACTTTCGGGTCCAGATGTCGGGATAAGTTCGGGTCAAGTCACTTTGGGTCGGGTCAGTTTTCAAAAATTTAAATAATTCACCAAATGCCATCAAAGTTTTCAAAATTCACCAAATGCCACCGAGTTTTTAAAAAATTCACCGAGTGTCATTAATGACTAACGGCCGTTAACTCCGTTAGTCATTAGGATTAAATCATGACACATGTCATGATATGATTGGTTCATTTTTTTATTTTAATTAATAAAAAATATTTTTTTTCGCGATATTCATGACAAAATTGTTCGGATAAAGTTTTAGGGGTTATTTTGATTCTTTATGGATTCAAATTAAGCTCGAAATTGGCAAAAAAATAATGTAAATGTTCTGTTTTGTGTGTCGAAAAATATCTCGATTAGTGAGTCATTATTTTTTTGACCATGAAAATTTATCGGTTAAGGTTTTGGAGGTCATTTTGTCCCTTTACGGATTCAAATCCGGTTTAGAATTGGCAAAAAAAATAACGTAAATGCCCCGTTTTGTGTGTCGGTTTTTTTTAACTATGTAAATTGTCCAGGTAAGGTTTTGGCGGTCATTTGGGTCCTTTATGGGACTTAAATAAGCTCGGAATCGGGAAAAAAATAATGTAAATGCCTTGGTTTGCGTGTTACGATCGTAATTTTTTTTACCGTAAAAATTACAAAACGGGGCATTTATTTTTTGCCAAATATGAGCTTAAATGAGTCCCGTAAAGGATCAAAATGGCCCTCAAAACCTTATCCGGTCAATTTTAATGGTTAAAAAAACGACACGCTAATCAAGATATTTCTTGACATACAAAATGGGGCATTTACGTTAATTTTTTTGCCAATTCCAAGCTTATTTTGAACCCATTTTCATGGTTAAAAAATAATGACTCGCTAATCGAGATATTTTTCGACACACAAATGAGACATTTATTTATTTTTTTTTTTTTCAATTTCAAGCTTAATTTGAATCCATAAAGGGTCAAAATAACCCCCAAAATTTTACCCTAATACTTTTCGTCACAAAAATCGAGAAAAAAATGTTATTTTTATTAATTAAAATAAATGATTAAAATGAACCAATCATATCATGACATGTGTCATGATTTAATCCTACTGACTAACGAAGTTACCGGCCGTTAGTCATTAATGAAACTTGGTGAATTTTGTAAAAACTCGGTGGTATTTGGTGAATTTTGAAAACCTTGATGGTATTTGGCGAATTATTAAAATGCTTAGTGGCATTTGGTGAAATAGTCGTAATAATAATCAAGTAGGACTCTTTGTGAATTGCAAAATTACACATTACTCATACAGTCGTACCATTAATCCATTATTACATTAGAAACATTTTTTGTACTATCTTCACAATTAAACTTAAGATTTGGTCAAAAAAAAATTGTTGTTATGCGTGTTAGAACTATATCATTCTTGTTTCTTGCTACATTAAATAATCAAGGAAACAAACAAACGCGTGTATCAATTATCATAATATTATATGTGTAAATATTATGATATTTAATACTACAACCTCGGATGTTGTTTTATCTTCTCAAATAATCAAATCGTATGATTATCTAAGATCATAAGAATTATAATTTAAAATTATAGGATAATATTATTCTTCCAATATACGAAGTACAAAACAAGAAGAGTTATTTATATCATTTTTCTTTAATTACTATTACTACTAGTCTAATTGAGTAATAGGGGGAGTATGAGTGAGCGTGTTTGTGAACTTTTGTAACAGATTTGAATATTTGTTATAACATGCTTCATTTTATTATAAATTTATTGTTATGACTTATGGTCTCAAACAAGCCAATTTAAACTCTTTGTTTGTCTATTGATCATTACTCAATTTTATCATTTACTACGTATATCGGTATATGTTAACGATATTACAAGTGTTAAGTGTACAACTAAACTAATATAACAAATTCATGGAATGTACTAATATAGTAGGAATAGTACGTCTAAGATATAGCGTTATTGTCACGTAGTCTATTTACCAATTTTTATGTCTACTGTTTTGTGATCAAGCGCGGAGCACCGAAGGTTATTGGATAGTATGCACACTATTTTATATTTATATATAGTGAGATATTCAGATATAAATTTACAAATAACATCGTTGATTTTTTTAAAATTCAAA